>NC_071510.1:52195567-52498598 GCF_027887155.1 Malaclemys terrapin pileata | reverse complement strand
CTCCCTCATACAGTCTCTGTTGTCTCCCAGTATCAGTGATTAATCAGGGAGGGGAGGGGGGAAGCCCAGGCCCACCCTTTACTCCAGGCTCCAGCCCAGGGACCCTAAAATTAGCAGCTAGGGAAGCTGACTTTTTGGACATAGGACATGTACAGTTCCCTGGGCTACTTCCCCACAGCAGCCCCCACTCAGTATCTTCTTCACAATTACCTCAGGGCCACCTTCCTTGCACCTGATATGGCTTCCTACTACTTCATTCCTCCAACAGCACAACTCCCTCCTATAACTCCTGACACCCACACCACACTGACTAACTGGGAGGCTTTTAACTAGTTCCAGCCAGTCCTTGATTGGCTTCAGGTGTCCCAATCAATCTAGCTATCTCCACTGCCTTCTAGAAGGATCTTAATTGGCCCCAGGTGTCTTGATTAACCTGGAGCAACTGCCATTTGGTTACCATGGTACCAGGGATTTGTTTAGCCTGGGGCTAACATACCTGTTCCTCACTACTTTACTGTAGCCATCTGGCCTTGCCCCATCACAGTAGTTAAATCTAGACAGTACCTGCCCCAAGGAGCTTACAATCAAACTTAGACAAGACAGAAAAACAGAAATAGACAATCACAGGACGGACGGCCCAGCCACACCAGCTACCTCCCAGCTGAGATTGATCAAGTAATTATAAAAGCCAGCAAGTGCTTGCAGTTGAAAAGGCCTAAGAAGAAGCTGAAATGGAAATTGTCTTATAGGCTAGAGACTGGTAGGGTTAGGGCTGAACAAAGTCTCCTACAGCCTGCCTTGTTCAGGGGAACAGTGTTGTTTTGGACATTTTATGAGTTTTATGTTTGAAGAATAACCTGTGCACAACCTTCTAGGCTGGGGAGACAGATAATATATGAGCAAAATAAGTGGTGGATGTCTTCATAATTACATTTCTAATAAGCAATGCTAGCTACCCCCTAAACTTACCCTCCTCAATCCCATTGTCTAGGGGCTACAACCAACTTGTTCTACTGCACTGAAACTATTAAGTATCTTTAAATATTTTCCAGCCCCTTAGACTGAAAAAACTAGAATAGGATGGAATGTCTTGAGAAGGAGGGAGGTAGGGGTGTTATGGTTAAGGCACTAGGAGTGGAGACCTAGAAAAGCTTTTGCTTTTAGAAAATAAAGTTTAAAGAGTGAGTTGAGAGCCTTGGATGAAGGTATTATATAAGTGCTATTAAAATATTATTAAAACAGTGCTTGTGGGAATCTGAGGGTAGGGAATTAGCTGTTGAGAGGAGTATAGAACTTGTCCATCTAGCAATTAAGTTCAGTGATGCACATACAGATTGGCTGATAGGTATGTGCATAGCCTTGAAAATGTGTCCTACTGAGGTCAATTTACTTAGTTCATACAACTCCTTTATAAGAACTAAATAAATGAAACCATTTCCATTGGGTATGTTTGCAAAAGTCATTTATATGAATCTAGTGAAAAGTCATATCAGGCTCCTGATAGAAAGTGGGAAGAGTAGCACAGACAGCACAGGGTGTGGAAGTCTTTGCCTATGCTACATTGTGTTTGGAGCTTGCTAGAATTCCTTCTAGTTTCATCGGACTCTAGCCTATGTGTGAGACTATATTTATTAGTTGTTTTCACTGAGCATCTGGAATTCATGCCTGTTTGTTATGATGCTGTTGAATCCAACTGTTATTTATTACCCAGTGTCATTGAGCTGTTGATTCTCATTGTCTTGAGCAGAAACTTAAAACAGATCTGCTTGCAGCCCCCTGAGGAATAAGTGCTATGCATTTTAGTCGCACCAATTAATATCAGATCCTGCTAATGACAGAGGTACACAATAATTCTATGTAATTGTTAGACAGCAGACCCACTATGCACCTGCTGACTACAGTGGGAGTTTTGTCTGGGTAAGGAGCATAAGCCTGGCCTCACCCCTCAGACTGCATTTGTTGTTTTCTAACCCTTCGTACTGTGTCTGCTTTCCAAAGAAATGTTCTGTGCCCTGTGAGAAGCTGTAATGTTATTGTTATTAATATTGAACATTTATACTGTGGTAAAGCTCAGAGACCTCAACCAGACAGGGGCCCTACTATGCTGGGCACTGTACAAACGTGGTACATGACAGTCACTGACCCAAACATCTTAGAGTGTAAAAGTGGTAACATTTTTTATAGAATGAACTGAAGGAATGAGGGGGAAAGTCAGGTGTTGTTAATGGGTATTTAACACACAAAAAGTATGTATAGTGTATATAAAATGTGTATCATGGATGTGAAACTTGTACCGATCTTAATTATACCCCTGTCCCTCATACACTGTCTTTTATTTATCGATCTTGGGTATTTATATGGCCCCTATTACTGTGGTATCTGACCCCCTCACAATACTTAGTGTATTTCTTATCAGAGCACCCCATGAGGTAAGGAAGTGCTATTATTCCTGTTTCACAGATGGAGAACTCAGCACAGAGAGATTAAGTGACTTGTCTTAGGGGGAGCAGGGAACTGAATCCACATAACAGTGAGCTCTTCAGGGAAGCATAGATACTTTGGTATATGTGTAGACTATGTCCAACAAGCTGTGGGAGCTGCTAGAGTACAAATAATTTATCATAATAATAATTACAGCCCAGATCATGACTTGCCCTTACATGGCTGCAAGTGGCAAGGGAAGCCTGCAATAATTTTCCTCTCCCATATGCTCCATGAGTGGGTCACTCAAAATAGCAAGCAGGAATTGCATCCTTCATATACTTGAACTGTAACCTCCTTGGGCAGGGACCATCTTTTTGTTCTGTTTGTGCAGCATCTAGCACAATGAGGTCCTGGGCCATACCTAGGTATCCTAGGCCCTATGGTAATACAATAATAATCATCATCTCTGGAAGAACAGGGGGACACTCCAAAAGGAGACGGAAGGAATGGGAGCATGCCCATTTCCCCTCGTCCTGCGCCCCTATTAACCAACGCAGGAGTTGTGTTTGTAACCTGGGTAACCTTGATCCTTTAAAAGAAGTAACATCTGTTTGCATCTTCACTTCCCAGTTCCCTTTAAGATGGATTCAAACCTCTAATATAAGATGGGGAATATATCTATTTGGACCAACATGAAGCCACAGAGCTCAGAATTGGGTTGAATTTCCCAGATAAATTATAATAGCTATTATATAGCACCATGGATACCTAGAAGAGCTGTACAAGTTATAGTAGCTTTTACAGCCTTGTATTTTATAGTTGGATGTCAGGAACAGTATATCATTACCAATGGAGATATTACACTTAGAACTCTAAGGTAACCATTCTCCTATGAATGATTGGGTGATACACCTGAAGTATTACCATGAATATTAATAGGACTTATGCATGTAAATTTCCCTCATCACCTATGTGATTAAAAATAAATCTTTTTTCCTGTTTCTCTCTTCAAATGCTTGTGGAGGGTGATAGATTGTCAATCCTGAAAATAGAAGTCCTCTGTTTATCCCCAGAATATGTACAATATAAGGAGCCTATGTGCAAAGTCTCATCAATGTGCCTCAAATACTATATGGGTGTAGCCCAGGGGAGGGCAAACAATGGCCTGGGGCCGGATCCACTGCTTCCAGAAGCGGCCGGCACCAAGTCCCTGCAGCCTCTGGGGGGAAGGGCAGAGGGCTTGGTGAACTGCCCTCACCTGCAGGCTCCACCCTCTGCAGCTCCCATGGCCGGGAACGAGGAACCGCAATCAATGGGAGCTTTGGGGGTGGTACCCGTAGGCAAGGGCAGCAAGCGGCGGAGCCACCTGCCCCACCCCACCCCCAGGAGCCACTGCCAGACATGGTGGCCACTTCTGGGAGTGGCGTGGGGCCAGGCAGGCAGGGAACCTGCCTTAGCCCCGCTGCGTGCCGCTGTCACCCCAGAGCAGCTTGAGGTAACCCCTTCTTCATCCCGCACTCCAACCCCCTGCCCTGAGCCCCCTGCCACATCCCGCAACCCTTATGCACCCCAACCCCCAGCACTGAGCCCCCTCCTGCACTCCAACCCCCTGCCCTGAGTCCCCTCCTGCACCCCAACCCCTTGCCCTGAGCCCCTTCCTGCACACTGTACCCCCTCCCACACCCCGTACTCCCTCCCACACCCTAACCCCCTGCCCCAGCCCTACATTCATAGCCCTGCATACAATTTCCCCACACAGATGTGGCCCTCAGGCCAAAGAGTTTGCCCACCCCTGGTGTAGCCCCTTGAAGGATGAGAGGGTTATTCAGTCACTCAAATTCAGCCCTTGGTTTCTGAAATGATATCCATGCAGGCAGACCATACACCACACAGAAGTCTACTGAAGTCAACAAAGCTTTGTGCAGGCACAGAGACTCACCCTTTCAGATGAGACTGCAAGATTAGTGCCTAAATTGTAAGCTCACCAATTTGACACAGAGAATAAGAATGTTAAAATGCCACACACGAAAACCTGGGCTTGCTGCTGCCTCGCTGGCAACTCCACCATTCTGCAGAGATGTATTACCAACACAGTGCATGCTGGGCTGTTCCAGAGCATGGTCCAAGGTGGTCCTACACATAGGGGATATACAATTCAGAAGAAAAAAAAAGAATCTGAGAAGTGCTGATTTCCCCTATGGCCCTGACTATCTGGAATATTTAGAGCATAATTCTAAAGCTGCTGCAATGGATGTTTTAAATAACAATTGATTTTTTTTTTTAATCCAACACATTTTTTAAAAGGTTCACCCCCATTCTGAGCTCATCCCCACAGAGCAATTAAATACTGAGAACTGAGCTTGCTGCCATAACACTCTGAAAGACATCCCTTCTCCCCGCCTAACTTTTAACTTTATTACTATATCTGGCAGCTAAACTGCTTTTCATTTATCTGTGGTTTGAACCTGCCATCATCATGCAAACTAGTGATCTAGAACAAATTCTGACAGGTAAAATATCCCTCCAAGCTGTAATGTATATTGCACTGTTGCACCCAGAGGCAAGAAAAAGCCAAAGCTGTATGTTCTGACATGCTGCCAAAATACAAGCAAAAGGTACTGACAGTGAACTAGCTAAATGGACAAAAAACTGCCCACTGTGCCACTATAGATTTACTCTGAAGTTCTCAGAGACCACAAACCTGAGAAACAAAATTCTAACCATCCACGTTTCTATTATAAGTGTTCCGAAGGGGCCTATCACCTTGGTATCTAAGGCCAAGATTTAGCAAAGCACATAATTAATTTTAAGCACAAGTCAGTGTGGGGACCATTCATGATTAAAGTTAAGCACATATTTTGCTGGATCAGGACCTGCATGTCAATACCACTAATCACAATCAGTTCAAGTCTTAGTGTAACACCATAAAAACCATATAACAATAGAAAGCAGAGTTCAGACTGTAGGGCAACAATTCATTTCAAATCAGTATTGACAATTGAGGCCCTGTTTTTCAGAAAAGGTATTGGGAGGAATCAATACAAGTTAGATAACCAAAGTTATATAATTGGAGGAGGCAGTTAAATAAACTAGACAATGATCGAGTTGCACCCTCCAGGACTAGGATTGCACAGACAAATTTTATATGAAATTAAATTGTAAATCTAATTTAGCCTATTACTTTTCTGACAGTCATGTCTCAGATGATGCCTGACTCACACTTTCTGGAAACAGAAAGATTTTAAGTTACAATTGTGGCCTCTAGGGACTGCTATAATAGAGAGAAGGACACTATTCTGCTAAACACTAGAAAGCACATAGTGCCTCTGCCCCAATTAGCTGACCATCTAAATAGACAAGGCATACAAAGAGTGGAGAGATTTGCCCCATGTCATACAATGGGTCAGTGGTTGAGCCAAGAACAGAACCCAGTTCCCCTGGATGCTAGTCTAGCACCTAACCCATCAGCCCATGCCTCCCAGATGCCTTCCTTTTCCTAACACCACAAACTGCTCCCACACATTTCCTGAGAAAAGCAAAGGCCGAAGGACTTGATCACATGTTTGTCCCTTCAAATGTTTCTATTTAAGATGCTTATATTCAGTCAAGGACTAGAAACAATACTATATGACTTAGTATAGTATGACTTGCTATGTGACCAATCACATAGCAATAACAATAAACGCAGTGGATATATGCAGTGACCGGATGCTGTAAGCCATCCAGAGGCTGAAGATTGCTCACAAACTGTTTGTCAAGCAATTAGGAATACATTGAGTCAGAAAAATAAAAATCTCTTAATGAACAATTAGCAAATAGTAAAAAGGGGTAAACTTTGTTAACTTTCTGGTTTTCTATGAATAGTTTGCCTAACCCTACTGATAAGCTCTTTAATGATTCTTAGCGCTTGTACAGTATTTTATAACTTCAAACTGCCGTACAGATATGAGATAATGGATGCCTGTAGCACAACTCAGAGGAAATTAAGTATTATTTGTGATCCACACTTTAGGGAAAACAAGTGATAGGGAAGTTAAGTGACATGCCCAAAATCACACAGGAAGTCAGTGGCAGAATTGTGATCAGAAGGTTCTAGCTCCACACCCTGAGCTCAATCCACTCCATTATTCTGCCTATCCAATGGGTGAAACAGTGTTACTACATTAGTCTAATTTAGAAAATGAATGGGAAAATGTAAATATCAAGATTTTATATTACATATATCCACTCAGGAAAAAATAGAAACAGCACCACAACTAACAAAATAACACAAACATTACATCTTTTCCAAGGAAACAACCAAGTAGGTGATCAAGAATGGTTGTTTTAACATGGATAGAGGATTAAAAGTTTACCCATGAGAGAGCAGGTGGCTTTTGGCAATGATTATACATTTGGTACCTAATACCAGATACTAATGCCGAACACCCTCAAATCCTGATTTAAATCTGTGTTATTTGTGAGTGCTCAACGTATCTCAGGACAGATATTAGGAGATTTATTAATGTTTTTAGCCCCAATTCAGGTAAGCATCCCTGTTCAGTACAGCACTTAGGCAGGTGCTGAAGGCTCATTGACGCCAATGGGACCTACACATGTGCTTATTAGTGAAGCATATGCTGTCCTGAATTTGGATAGACTGAAGCATGTGATTAAGTGCTTTCAGAATTTGGGCCTCAGTTATCTGCAGGTTATTTTTATACAGAGGTTTGAGAAGAATGTGCATTTCTTTTCTTTTTGTGTACAAGCTAATGTTGCCATACTGTCATCTTTGTTGCTATGGCCCATATGTGTCAGCTTTTCCTTTTGTGTAGAAGCTGATGTTACTGTGCTGTCACCTTTGATGTTATGGTATGTGTCAGAGTGAGTGTGAATATCTTTCCTTACCTGAACATCCTCACGCTACTGATTAATGTGTTTTTCAAGGAAGTCGCAACATGACATTTGATTGGAAGATTGAAGAATTAGTTTTTGTTATTCCATCATTGTAGGTGAGTTAAGAGCATTGAGTAGAACTGGTTGAATTGGACAAAAGTTGACTCCTGAATGTTTTCCACAAATGAAAACAATGAGTTCACATCATAATTTTTTGTGGGATCATGTCATGCATTGTTTTCAAGTATTCAGATGACTGCTGGGTATTCAGGAAAACACATGAATCCTGAAAGTTTCATAAATTTTAGCACAAATGACTATTAGTCCAAAAATTCAAACCTGAAAAAAACATTAGCCATTATTCTTTATTTTGGAGTTAATCATTCTCCTGTTTAAAAAGTTTCATTCATCCAATGAATAAGCAGAAACATTACCATCTGACTTTGATGAATAATCACATATCATCAAGAATGATTAACAATAGTCAAAGTGAACAGGTAACAAACAATTCCTAGGCAGAAATTTGTTCATATATTTAATTGCAAATAATAAATACGCTCTCAGAAGTCAGATTGCAAACAGAATAAAGTGCTAAATTAGCTATTAATAATGTAAATTATAATTTGACCAACTCTGTTCTTGACATCACCAGATTTCAGCTCATCTGGTACAATTATCTCCAAAAGCTAATCTTTAACATGATGTAGAAAGAAAACCCAACTTTGGGATTTTAAAAACATCACAAAGCTCTTTTAAATGGAAGAAAATACAGTAGCTTACAAAAATATTGGAAGTATGTATTGTATGTGTGAAGGATACTAGCGACTAAGGTGCCACAAGTACTCCTGTTCTTTTTGCGGATACAGACTAACACTGCTACTACTCTGAAACATGTCATAGATAAAAATCTTAGTCAGAAATTTTCCATTTTTGTTTTATGTAAAGAAGTTGATTTTTTTTCATTTAAAAAGAAACTTGTAAACAATTAAAATACATTGCTGCCTTGTCCTTTTGATTGTCGCATGGCGTTAACAACGTGTTGATTTAGGCTCTGGGATTTTTATTTTAAACAAAACTAGTGGAGCACAAAAATAGTGGCATTTAACTAGAACAAAAACAGAGGCATGAAAAAAATCAAGGAGTTTAGTTTTTAGATTTGTGATAAATATAATGCAACTGAAAAGAAAATATATGACAGCTATGATGGGTGAGTCATGATAATTTATACCCCTTGACAAGATGACACTCACATATCACAAATTTCTGTCTACTTTCACTACTCACTATCTGCAAACATTTTATAAATATTCAGGTACACATAACTCTCAATATGATCTCAATTTAAGTGGACCACTTCTTTGTAAAATTAGTGGTGTCAAGTAACTTTCCTTCTTATCAACCATCCTTTGGAACTATTATAAACTTTTCCATAGAAGTGCTTCAGGATGGGTGGTGAAATTACTTCTTATCTGTACAGGTAGTTTCCTTATCTAGTGTGGAGTGGAGGATATTATGCGGCTGCGTATATATATGTAGACGCGAAAGTCAACAACTAACCAAATATATAAGCCATCAAATATCTTTGCTCACCTAACCACTGGTTTCTTTACAACAGTTAAAAGCAACAGAGGGTCCTGTGGCACCTTTGAGACTAACAGAAGTACTGGGAGCATAAGCTTTCGTGGGTAAGAACCTCACTTCTTCAGATGCAAGACTTGCATCTGAAGAAGTGAGGTTCTTACCCACGAAAGCTTATGCTCCCAGTACTTCTGTTAGTCTCAAAGGTGCCACAGGACCCTCTGTTGCTTTTTACAGATTCAGACTAACACGCCTACCCCTCTGATACTTTACAACAGTTGAGTTAGAGGGGCTGCTCAACTTACTCAACCAGCAGAGGAAAGTGATAAGCACTTGAACAAGTTTAATATGTACTCTATCCAACGCAAGGCTACAAACAAGCCAGTTCATTACAATTGGGTAGGCACAGATATACACTGCAACTACTTATAAGACATCTCTGGTCTGTGGAGCCTTTAGTTAATAATCAATAGAGGTTTACAATACAGCCCTGATTAACAAATCTCCTATAATTGAATTTCTCTGTTAAACAAAGAGTGGTTTCTTTGCCACTTAGATTGCAGTTTTTTTAAGTATTTTAAGCATTTGGACCATGAAGGTTATTTACCTGTTTGACTGCTCTTAAGTGTGTGCAGTCAGGTCAGGAGTTCACTATGCTTTCTGTGTATTGATGAATATTCATAAAATTTTATGAACAAGTTCTCCAGGCAGAGCCACATGGCAAATCTCAGCTCCAATGTTCTTTTCCCCTCAACCTGCCCAGAACTCCCACTGATGTCAATGGCAGTTCTGTGCAGGTACAAAGAACAGAGTATTAGTCAAGGTCCTCCATGCAGATCTGAGATGAGACTGTGGCTGACAATAATGAGTCCATGTTCTTTCCAACTGCTAGCAGATTCCACCTGTGCTAAACAGCAGGCTGGTAATAGAACACTGCATTTACTTTAAAAGTATTTTAAACAGCTGCCCAAATTGACAGGGCAGATGTACATCTGTCTAAATCTATATTGGTGCCACTTTACAAACATACATCATCTCAGGTTTTTCTACAGTGCCCATTACTTCAGTACCTAAGTGCTGCTGCTATCATACATCCATTAGGCACTCAGTGTAAACAATGGGTACATTCTCTCCTTGATTCATGTGCCAAGCTGTCATTAGTTTTATCAGGAGAATTTCACACCCTCACAGTGTCTTTCCCTGCTACTACTGTTTACTGAATTGCCGTTAAAATAATAGGAAAAACAGAAGTAGATATAGTTCAGGGGTTTAGTAACTGTTTATAGAGATTCTGTGTTGTGCTTCTATTAGGCACAGCACAGGACTTGCAGCCCAAAGAGATGTGGGTGGGTGTATAGCAGCTTTAAGCTGCCTTTGCAGCCTTTCAGTCTTGAGCTGCAGGAGACTTCATCCCCTGCATAGTTTAGACCAGTAGCTCTTAACCTTTCCAGACTACTCTACCCCTTTCAGGAATCTGATTTGTCTTGTGTACCCTGAAGTTTCACCTCACTTAGGGCTGGTCTACACTTGGGGGGGGGGGGGAATCAATCCAAGACACGCAACTTCAGCTACGCTACGTAGCTGAAGTCGAAGTATCTTGGATCGAATTACCTGCGGTCCACACAGCGCGGGATCGATGGCCGCGGCTCCCCCGTCGACTGCACTACCGCCGCTCGCTCTGGTGGAGTTCTGGAGTCGAAGGTGAGCGCATTCGGGGATCAACATATCGGGTCTTAACGAGACGTGATATATCAATCTCAGATAAATCGATTGCTACCCACCAATACAACGGGTAGTGAAGACGTACCCTTAAAAACTACTTGCTTACTAAATCAGATATACAAATACAAAAGTGTCGCAGAGCACTAGTACTGAAAAAATACTTACTTTCTCATTTTTACCATATAATTATAAAATAAATATTGTACTTACATTTCAGTCATTGTCTGTGTGGAATTTTAGTTTGTACTGACCTTGCTAGAGCTATTTATGGAGCCTGTTATAAAACTAGGCAAATATCTAGATGAGTTGATGTACCTCACTGGAAGACCTCTGAGTACCCCCATAAATCCATGGTTGAGAACCACTGGTTTAGACAGCCTTGAGGGCCTGTCTAAATTATAGGAAACACCCCAGGCTGCCCAGTGTGCTGCAACATTGCCCTGTATCTCTACAGTGCTGCATGCTGAGGCCATGTCCTTGACAGACCCTCCCATCCCAGCGCATCCGCTATAGCAGGGCTTATAATGGGGGGGCGGGATCCTCAGAGGGCAGTCTTATGTCTTTCCTCTGCAGTGACTGAACCAGGGAAATCTTCCCCTGACCAGATCTAAGCCTTTTAAGGCCGCTTTATGCCACTTTGAGCCTTTTATTGATCATAAAGGGGCCAAAGCAGGGATGTGAATTTAACCCCTTGATCATTCTACTCTGCATCCAGCCCTGCCTGGAAGTAATCTGAAAAGGGGTTTGCTTAACAGATAGACATCCATCACAGTTGGCACCAATATTAGGAATTTTAGAGGACTGATATACTCTGTGACTCCTATACATGATCTCTCCAAAACGAGGTTGAAACACATGGTTAGCACTGTAGAGAAGACTAACTGCTACACATGGCTGTTTTGTAGATAATCAAAAGCCTCTAGTCTGCAGGATTGTAAAGCCAACATCTTTCACAAGTACTTAATACACTCCAATTATTTTTAAAGAAAATAGCATTGATGTAATGTACCTCAGATGATAGATTTGTACAATTAATTTGAAAATTTGAAAATTAATTTGAAGTAATTTATCCTCAGTGTAAAAAGGAATATAAAATAATCAGCATAGCTTTTGTTTTGGTGTGTGCACAAAAAATGTCCTATTTACAACATCTCTCTGGTATTTTCTGGAATACAGAGTACGAACTGTATTATATAGAAGCTCTTTACCCTACTAACCATCCTCTTTATCGCAAATGTTTTAACTTTTGCTGGGAAGCAAAACTGAGTCACACAGCTCTGAATTAATTACCTCTCTTTTTTTTACCTCAGTGGAGCTACTTCTGTGTATTGCACAGTCAGGATGTGGTATCAATGGTTATTTTCATTTATTTCTAACACCATACTGAGGATTTTGTACATTATCAACACGTATCACAAGTTCTTGTTCACCTACCAGAACAGCTACTTCTGTGTGTATGTCATAAAATGAACTGACCCTCCTAGAACAATAGCTCAATGAAACTGCTGACAGTAGGATTTGTAGGAGGTTTGAATCTTGCTTTCCAAATGACACTTAAGTACCATGTTGTACCTGGATCCCAAGTATATGGATCTACTAATTCTGATAGCCCTGATAGTGTCTCAAAATCTGCTGCCTCCCCATTCTGTTCTGATGTCACCCTGCCCATTCTTGAGCAGTGATGTAAAAAGAACTTCCAACATAAACATTTTAAATATATATATATATGAATTTTGAAGAGCATGAAAAGTGTAGAGAGTCCCTAAAGACTGCATAGAGAGAAATTGGCTCCTAGTTGTTTTGGACAATGATCATAGTTTACCAAAGAAATACCTCAATTGTATCTTGCTTCCCATTCAGTTTGACTGCTCAAAAGACCATTCCTTTGATCATGAGACTAGAGCTTGGATCAATCCAAGCTCTATTGGGGCAGGGGGGAAAGGGGCGGGGTAAGAGCACACACAACTGAATGGTAAGCCGGTGGCCAGGGCCTAGCACAGGTCTATATCATTAAGGGAGGGAAAGGGGGTCCAGAGTGCCAGACAAATGTATGAAGTACTTGGGGCTTGGAAACTACTATAGTGGAGACAAAGTCAGTGTCCTACAAAGACAAGACAGGAATTAATAACAAAATGGAAACCCAGCTATTCCACAGAGCTGTGGAGTACTCAAGTTGTGGCTTTGTAACTGGATTTTTCAAAGGAAGGAGTCCAGAATCTTTAGTGGTCTTTTCCCATACCAGACAATCAGAATATTCAGGAAAAAGAACAGGAGTACTTGTGGCACCTTAGAGACTAACAAATTTAATTCAGCATAAGCTTTCGTGGGCTACAGCTCACTTCTTCAGATGCATAGAGTGGAACACACAGACAGAAGATATTTATACATACAGAGAACATGAAAAGGTGGAAGTACGCATACCAATTGTAAGAGGCCAATCAATTGAGATGAGCTATCAGTAGCAGCAGAAGAAAAAACTTTGAAGTGATAATCGAGATGACCCATAGAAGGTGTGAGGAGAACTTAACATGGGGGAAACAAAAAAAAAATTTCAATTAGTGTAATGACCCAACCATTCCCAGTCTCATTTTAGACCTAAGTTAATTGTGTCTAATTTCCATATTAATTCAAGTTCAGCAGTCTCTCTTTGGAGTCTGTTTTTGAAGGTTTTTTGTTGCAAAACTGACACCTTCAAGTCTGTCACTGAGTGATTAGAGAGGTTGAAGTGTTCTCCCACTGGTTCTTGAATGTTATGATTCCTGATGTCAGATTTGTGTCCATTTATTCTTTTGCGTAGAGACTGTCCAGTTTGGCCAATGTACATGGCAGAGGGGCATTGCTGGCACATGATGGCATATATCACGTTGGTAGATGTGCAGGTGAACGAGCCCCGATGGTGTGGCTGATGTGGTTAGGTCCTATGATGGTGTCACTTGAATAGATATGTGGACAGAACTGGCATCGGGCTTTGTTGCAAGGATAGGTTCCTGGATTAGTGTTTTTGTTGTATGGTGTGCGGTTGCTGGTGAGTATTTGCTTAAGATTGGGAGGCTGTCTGTAAGCGAGGACTGGTCTGTCTCCCAAGATCTGTGAGAGTGAGGGATCATCTTTCAGGATAGGTTGTAGATCTTTGATGATGCGCTGGACAGGTTTCAGTTGGGGGCTGAAGGTGGCAGCTAGTGGCATTCTGTTATTTTCTTTGTTGGGCCTGTCCTGTAGTAGGTGGCTTCTGGGTACTCTTCTGGCTTTGTCAATCTGTTTTTTTCACTTCAGCAGGTGGGTATTGTAGTTTTAAGAATGCTTGATAGAGGTCTTGTAGGTGTTTATCTTTGTCTGAGGGATTGGAGCAAATGCGATTGTATCTTAGAGCTTGGCTGTAGACAATGGATCGTGTGGTGTGTCCTGGATGGAAGCTGGAGGCATGTAGGTAAGTATAGCGGTCAGTGGGTTTCAGGTATAGGGTGGTGTTTATGTGACCATCATTTAATAGCACAGTAGGGTCTAGGAAATGGACCGCTTGTGTGGATTGGTCTAGGCTGAGGTTGATGGTGGAATGGAAATTGTTAAAATCATGGTGGAATTCATCAAGGGCTTCTTTTCCATGGGTCCAGATGACGAAGATATCATCAATGTAGCGCAAGTAGAGTAGGGGCGTTAGGGGACGAGAGCTAAGGAAGCGTTGTTCTAAGTCAGCCATAAAGATGTTGGCATACTGTGGGACCATATGGGTACCCATAGCAGTGCTGCTGACTTGAAGGTATATATTGTCCCCAAATGTGAAATAGTTGTGGGTGAGGACAAAGTCACAAAGTTCAGTCACCAGGTTTGCTGTGATGGTATTGGGGATACTATTCTTGATGGCTTGTAGTCCATCTTTGTGTGGAATGTTGGTGTAGAGGGATTCTACATCCATAATGGCCAGGATGGTGTTTTCTGGAATATCACCGATGGATTGTAGTTTCCTCAGGAAGTCAGTGGTGTCTCGAAGATAGGTAGGAGTGCTGGTAGCGTAGGGCCTGAGGAGAGAGTCCACATAGCCAGACAATCCTGCTGTTAAGGTGCCAATGCCTGAGATTATGGGGCGTCAGGATTTCCAGGTTTATGGATCTTGGGTAGCAAATAGAATACACCTGGTCGGGGTTCTAGGCATGTGTCTGTATAGATCTGTTCCTGTGCTTTCTCTGGGAGTATTCAGGGAATATCCTACCAGGATGCCCCTCCTTGCCTGTGCAGTTGGAACATCAAGGCTGCACCACCTTTCTCTAGATCAGTACCTTCGTACAATGTGAGATCAAGATTCGGGATTAAATGGAAAGTGATTTTCCCTTGAATTCTCAAAAGTAGTGTGTTCTAAAAAGAGGTGAAAAGAAGGTGATGCATGGCTGATGCAGAAAGAGACTGTTTATGCCTAATCCATTGGAAAAAATGGTCACAGCGTTATATAAAGATAAATTGGTGGATTGTCTGCACTGCCAGGTTGCATTTAGACAATCTAAAGAAGAGGAGACTTTTGTATTTTTGTACCTTTTGTATTTGCAGCTCATTAAACAGCTCATCACAAAATTAATTCCTTACTCACTGAGTCACAGACATTACCCAAGTACATTCACTTCCTATAGTGGTGTTTCATTTCTGAAAAAAACTCAAAAGTTTACATAGCACACAAAAAGCATCACAGATCAGACCCTGCATAAAAGAGCAGAGAAAATAGTGGGGGAAACATCTTAGCAATATTTTTGCTATTTCTGACTCATATTTCAATCCAGTATGTTCAGACTTTTTGTTAGCTTTTCACAAGAACTCATATATATCAAACTTTGCTCCCATTAATGTTAATAGAAAACAAATGTGTGACTTGTGGTTGAGATTCATTTAAACAAGGAACAAAATTAGTTTATGCAGAAACTAATTTTATTTCATAATTAACTGAAATTCTTTCAGGTAGAAGCAGAAGTAGCTGATAAAGGTTAAGTCATTCAATCAGAGAACAGAAATAATACTATGTGACTTAGGTAGCCGATCATATAGCATGACTAGCAATCTCAAAACACTCCTAGCAAAGAGTTCATGAGCAATTACTCAGTAAAATGTATTTTCACACATGATTAAAGAAATAACTGTGAATAATGAACAGATTATTCCAGATCAAAGCCTGATTATTATTGATCTGTGAACAGAAAAAAAAAAAAAGACTGAATTAACAAGATAAATGAGTCATTTTAAATTGTTGTAGAGCCCCCATCACTGTAGTATCTGGACACTCTTTACATGATTTTGGCCCCAATTCAGTAAGATACCTAAGCTTGTGCTTAAAATTATGCATGTGCCTAAGTACCTAGCTAAATCATAGCCTTATTGTATACCGTGAAACAATAAATGATGCTACCTCCTGACAGGTATACTTGGGGTCTGTCAACTTCAGTGTCCCTGCTGATCAGTGGCCTAGAAAGAGGTGGCTTCTAAAGTAGTCAGGTTAATCAGAATTTTTTACATGAAGATCAGGACATGGAAATTCATTTTTGTATTGAATACATAGTCAATGTAGGGTATGGAGCACTGGCATTGTGTACCAGCTGCAGCTTATGGGTAGCTTTTCTGGTCAACTCCAGGTTTAGCAGGTTAAACTGGCATATCTTGACATGGCTGATATGAATGGGAAAAGTTTAACATCTGCTATTCAACAGTGCGATCATGGAATTCCTAATCTGGGTAGAAAAAAACCCTTTTTGCATTTTTTGAAAATAATCATGATTCCGCACAAAATTAAGAGAGGAGGTGAGTGTTTGGACCAGCTGAAAGTAGCTAGCCACCCTTTGGGACATATGCTACCATTGATCTAGAGCCAGACTTCTTATTATAGATAATAGGAATTGTACATGTAAAATGATGGCAGAATAGTATTTTTCTTTTTGTAGCAAGGGGCTAGAATTATCTTCTAATAAAAAGAGGGGCTAATAAAATAGAACAAATGTGAAAACAAGAAAAATGCAATCTCAACTTTCACAACATGACCTGTCCCCAAATATAACCAGTCCAGACTTCCCTCTTTGGATCACAACAATGAATATTTTCATAGATTCCAAGGCCAGAAGGATCTAGTCTGACCTCCTGCATAACACAAGCAATAGAACATTCCCCCGAAAAATTCTGAGAGCACATCATTTAGAAAAATATCCCCATTTTGATTTTAAAATTGTCAGTGATGGAGACTCCACAACGACCCTTGGTCCATTGTTCCAATGGTTAATTACTCTGATTCAAAAATTTACACCTTCTTTCCAGTCTGAGTTTGTCTAGCTTCCAGCCATTGGATATTGTTATACCTTTCTCTCAGGGCTGGCCTTACCATGAGGCAAACTGAGGCAGCTGCCTCAGGTGCCAAAATGTGATGGTGGGGGTGGTGGGCGCCAGTAGGACCCAGAGTGTAGAAAATTGTGTCTGCTGCTGGTGCATATGTATTCTCTCCGCTCTAGATGCACAGAGATGGTGGAGTGCTGTGCTGGAGGAAGGAGGGCACAAGAGACATAACAGGCAGGCAGGAAAAAGGGTGAGAGGGAATAACAGAAAGCAACAGGAGCTGCAGGGAGAGAGAGGAGGAGGAGCCTCTTATATACCTCTCTAGCAGCCCCAAGAGCCTGGACTGATTAACACCAGCTTCTCAGGGAGCTTCCTGTTTCCTGCTGCTTCCCTGAACCCAATTGAGGAGAACAGGCAGTCAACTGAAGTAGTAGGAGCCAATTAGGCTCTTAAGATGCTGATATCTTCCCTCACTCAGGCCCTGCTACCAGCCTACTTATTTGTCCCCTTTAATTGAGTATTGAGAGCCACTATAGCTGGCACAGAACAGCAGTCATGAGTGAAAGAAGAAAACGCCCCTGTGGGGCAACATTCAGAAAAAGAAAGAAAGCAAAGGAAGCTTTTCTATCTAAGCAGGAAGGAGCTCTTCTGAGATACATAGACACAAATGTTCATGGTGAGCCTTCCGGCCCAGTGAGGATGTGAGTGGTGAGGAGATGCCTGATCTTCCAGTTAGTCAGAGTGCAGGTGACCTGACAGCTACTGCAGCATCCATATCTCCATCTCAGATGGATGTAACCATGCACATTCCTGAAGAAAAGTGTAGATCAGAGAAGAGTGTGGTGGAGGAGCAAGAAACAGTTGCTGCTGAGTTTAGTTCCTTAAGTCTAGATGATCCAGGACTGTGGACCCACTTGAGCAGTAGCCTGAGGGACTTCCTTGTACTGCATGGGCCACAGCAAGTGAAAAACTTCATGTTACCCACAGACAATGAAAAGAGAAGTTTCCATCCAATACATTACTGGTGTAAAATCCCCAATGGTGACAAAGTGGACAGGCCATGGCTTATGTACTCAAAAACCCAGAATGCTGCAAACTGTTTTTGTTGCAAACTTTTCCAGTCTAATGTTCCAGCCACATTCTACGGGAACAAAGGACTGGAAAAATCTGGCATGCCATGAGAAGGCAGCAAATCACCAGAGAGCATTCCATAGGTGGAAAGAGCTTGAGAAGAGACTAAGGTTAAAGGCCACCATAGATGATCAGCATCAAGAGAAGACTGCATCAGAGTCTCTTTACTGGCAAAATGTTCTGAAAAGGCTCATTGCCATTGTAAGAATGCTTGCTACCCAAAACCTAGCACTGCGTGGCACTTCAGATCAGCTGTATGTGCCAAACATAAAATTTTTGGAGCTGATGGCTGAGTTTGATGCTGTACTCCAGGAACATCTAAGAAGAGTCACCGCTCAAGAAATGTACACACACCGCTACCTTGGAAAAACAATTCAAAATGAGATCATACAGTTACTGGCAACAAAAGTCAAACAGAAGATTGTGGCAGATCTGAAGTCAGCAAGATATTACTCTGTTATTCTGGACTGCACACCTGACATCAGCCATATGGAACAAATGACTTTAATGGTGTGTTTTGTAACAACAACAGAACCTAGTGAAAATGTCCTTGCAATGGTGACTGTCAGAGAGTATTTTCTAGAATTTATTGACACTGATGATACTACAGGAGCTGGTATGACAAATATGCTTCTTAAAAAGCTGGAAGATACGAGAATTGTGATAGCTGACTGTGACGTTATTGACATAAACTGGGACCGTATAGATCATTGTTGCAACCAAGGTCCTGTAGTGGCATGCAAATCTTGTATAAAGGGGGTCAAATGGGGTGTCTAGGACAAGGTTATGGTTTACTGGTTATGATTATGCTGTCTATATGTATGTATCAGTTTTGTAGTCGAAGTTATGAATATTGGCTCTATACTGTCTGTATGGCAAACTTATGCTATGCTTCTGGGTGACATTCCAGACAAGCTGAGATTAGCTCTGCCTAGCCTGCTTGATGGCCCATTAAGGACCATCAGCTATACAATGGACCCATTGAGAGAAGGCAGATACGCCTTGTAACTCAGCAAAGTATGCAGGGACTGGCCCATGTGACTCCAAACTCCATTTTGCTGTAATTTTCCACAGTAAGAACAAAGAGGTGTTCTTACACCTGGAAAAGACTATATAAGACTGATGCCTCATCTCCATCTTGTCTTCAATCCTGCTTCTTACCTCTGGAGGAACTTTGCTACAAACTGAAGCTCTGAACAAAGGACTGAGGACCCATCCCAGCTGGGGATGTATTCCAGAGACTTGATTTGAACCTGCAGTTTATTCCATCGCTGCTGCAAGCCTGAACCAAGAACTTTATGTAATTGATGTATGTAAATTAAACTGTATGTAATTGATTCCATTTAACCAATTCTAACTCTCATCTCTATCTTTTTCCTTTTATGAATAAACCTTTAGATTTTAGATTCTAAAGGATTGGCAGCAGCGTGATTTGTGGGTAAGATCTGACTTGTATATTGACCTGGGTCTGGGGCTTGGGCCTTTGGGATCAGGAGAACCTTTTTCTTTTACTGGGGTATTGGTTTTCATAACCATTTGTCCCCATAACGTGTGGCACTG
Organism: Malaclemys terrapin pileata; assembly: GCF_027887155.1. NCBI lineage: Eukaryota > Metazoa > Chordata > Testudines > Emydidae > Malaclemys > Malaclemys terrapin. Next base: position 52,479,011 of record NC_071510.1, on the reverse strand, counting down.
GTGGTAATACTGGGAAACTGGAGTGTCTAAGGAGATTGCTTGTGAGACTTGCGGTTAGCCAGTGGGATGAGACCGAAGTCTTAGTTTGGCTGGTTTGGTTTGCCTTAGAGGTGGAAAAACCCCAGCCTTGGGCTGTAATTGCCCTGTTTTAGCAATTTGTCCTGAGTTGGCGCTCTCAGTTGGGCTCCGCCAGAACCGCATTGTCACAGTGGCGTAGTCGTGCTTGGATCCACAGAACCAGGTCAATTAAGCTTTGGGTCAGAACCCCACGCTATCCAAATTTGAATTTTGGGATTGAGAGTTTTGTTGGTTAAAGAGCTGCTGCAATGGCTGAGCAAAGAGCATATGAGGAACTTGGCAAAAAAGCCCTGGAAAATTTGTGTTCAGAAAAGAGGATAAGCTTTAGAAAGAAAGCTACAAAGGAAGAACTGAGAAATCTGTTAATAGCCAGTGATCAGGGGGCAAGAGCACAGCCCTTACCTGAGGCTGCAGAAGATGCAGAAAAAATTAGGAAGCAAAGGGTGACAAGTAGACTGCAATTTGAGCATGAACAGAAGCTAGCAGATCTTCGATTGCTGGAGAAGCAAAAAATAGCAGAGTTAGAAAGAGAGAGAGAAAGAGGCTGCTGAGAGAGAGAAAGAAGCCGATCAAAGAAAGAAGGAGGCTGATGAGAGAGAAGAGAGAGCTCGTAAGGGACGTCTAGAGCTGCTCGCTGCTGAGCAGGAGACTCACAAGATGGAACAGGAGACGGCCAGACTTCAGCTCCAAGTAATGGAAGAGCGGAGAAAGTCATCCCTACCTGGTACTCCACTTCCCCCCCGCCATGAGAAAAACTGGGAAAGGATGTGTCCCATTTACAATGATGCTGAGGATATAGAGGAGTTTTTGTCTACCTTTGAACGCCTCTGCAATCTGTACCAGATCCCTGAGGGTCAGCGAATGCCTGTCCTGCTGACCAGACTGACTGGAAAAGCCAGGGAGGTATTTAATGACTTGGGGGAACAAGAAGCATTAAATTATGAGCGGTTTAAGGATTCTGTGTTAAGGCGGTTCAAGGTTACTCCTGAATCTTACGGAGTTAAGTTTAGAGAGTTTAAAATGTCTAAGGATTGTACTTTTGTAGAATGTGCTCACAAGCTGATGGGTTTTGTTAAAAAGTGGGTTGTGGGAGCTAAGGTGCATGGGAGTTTTGAAAAACTGCTGGATTTAATAACTTTGGAACAGTTCTTAGACATTGTGCCTGACAATGTGAGAGCAGCTGTGTGTGACAGGGACCCTGAGTCAGTCCTACGGGCAGCAGAGATTGCGGATGCCCATACCCAAAACAGGGCTCGAGAAAGGTGTAAAACCCCGGGGAAAACTAATCACCATTCTCCCCAGTTCAAGAGGAGGGAAGGATTTAAAAATAAACCTGACTCTTCTAAAGGAGTTCAAGGGGGCCTGGAGGGTAGGAACTCACATCCCAGGATGGAACAGGTTACATGCTATCACTGTGGTATCCTGGGCCACATGAGACCAGACTGCCCAACACTGAAGGGCAGCCCAAAACCAGCAACCCCAAATGCCACGGCCAATGCTAACCCTGTTGTTGTAAACTCACAGGCAAGCCACACAGAGCCCAGCATTGGTGCCCTGTGTGCAAATGCTGTTTCTGTGGTCTCTGAAGAATTTGACCTTAAAACTCACATTAAAGCTAAATATGGGGGAAATAATGCAGAGTTTATTAGCAGAAGTGAATGGAGTGAGGTGTATGGCATGGAGGGACACCGCAGCAGATATTACTCTGGTTAAAGCAAGTCTTGTCAGGAAGGAAGATTATTTGCCAGGTGAAGATGTAACTGTTGTAGCCTTATCTAAGTATTTTGTTTGGCTAAAATCCACCTGAAATGGAAGGGATTGGAGGGCACCATGGTTGTGGGAGTAAAAGACATAATCCCTAAGGATATTATGATTGGAAATGATATTAAAGCTATGGTCAGTCAAGTTAATACAAACCAGGCACAAGAGAGGATTGATCCTAAGGTTGTGCCTATGGAGGGTTTCTCCAAAAGTTTGTCTTTGGAAAGTAGCTGTTTGGCTGTGAATGAAGTTTCTGAATGTCTATCTAATGTCTCAGAAGTAAATCTGGAATTAGATCAAGCGAAGGGAGAGGAGAAGAAGGAGATTTTGGATGAGCCTAGGCAGTCTTGTGAGCTGATGGCTTTATCTAGTCAGCAGTTTGGGAAGGCAAGGAGAGTGGAAGATGAGTGTCCCTATACATTATCTGTTTCCTGTGCGAAGAATAGTGACAGTGAAGGAAATGTGCCTGTGTCTGTCAGGGGTATTGACTTGCCTATGGAGGAAGCTACCCCAGTCTCCAAGCAGTTGTCTGTGAACAGCCCGGGGTGCTGGGACAAGGGAAATGAAATCCCAAACTGTATGTCTAGTAAAGGAAAATGCGTCTAGAACTCTTTTTTGTCTGTGGAGCAGACAGAAGGTGCCTTTCGGCCTGTGATGGTTGAGAGTAATTTAGTTGTCTCAGAGTTGGTTCTGGATTCAACTAAAGCCCAGGAAGAGAATGGTCCTAAGTTTGCATCTGCTGGGGAGAATGGCACCGTAACTAGGTTGCATCCAGTTAGTGTCTTAGCAAAATCCCAGAGCAGACAATTCTGGTGCTTGTATTTTGCCCGTTGCTCATGTGTGGTTGGAGAAGGGTGTAGCAACTCTGTCTGATCAGGGTGATACCCTAGCCAGGGCACAAGGAGAGCAGAAAGGTAATTTGGTTGTGGTACCTACGGACAGTTTAACAACTTGTAGCAAAAAGGAAAAAATTCCTAAGCTTGTGTGTGGCAAAGAGAAGGGAAATATTTCTAACCTTTTATCTAGGAAATCTATGGGTTTGCCTGAAAGGGGATTGTGTAGAGATCTGCCTGATGGGCCAAAGGTGATCCTGAATGTAAGTAAGACCCAGACAGAGTCTGTTGTTGCTCAGGAAAGTGTTCCTTTAGAGTAAGCCCTAGGTGAAGAGGGTAAGGGCAGAATTTCTGTGAGGGGTGAATTGCTGCTTAGAAAAGCTCCTGGGGAAAGGAATCTTCATGGTACTCGGTGCAAGCAGTTCCCTGCAACTGAAGGGTGTGAGAGTGATTTAATCAAGAAAGTTTCAGTTCCTAGCAGCCAAAAATTGTCTGTTGTGAATGGATCCACTGACTTTCCTTTTAAAAAGATCCAGTGTGGGTAGCTTTGAGAAGGTCTCAGAGGAAGTAAAAGTTGTTAAGGAATTGAGGCAGCCTGTAGCGGGGCGGCCTGGCTTCCAGGCGCCCCAGGAAGGGATGAGCCAGAAAAGCCGCCAGAGTGGGCGGAGCCACCGCGGCCTGTCCCCGCCCCCCGGAAGTCAAGGGGCGGGACAGGAAGTATAAAGGCCAGGCCCCAGCCCTCAGTAGCTGGCCGGCAGCGGGAGAGGACAGACGCTGGTGCCCGAGCTCCCGCGGACCTGAGCCTGCCGAGAGCCCGGTACCCAGAGGAGGACTGGCCGAGCCGGCCGAGAGCCCGGTATCCTGAGGAGGACTGGCCGAGCCTGCCGAGAGCCCGGTACCTTGAGGAGGACTGGCCGAGCCTGCCGAGAGCCCGGTATCCTGAGGAGCAGTCTGAGCTTCCCCCCGCCGAGGGCCCAGAGGGAGTGACAGACCTACCTGGTGCTCGGGGCCCGGAGGAGCCCATGATCTGCGACCCAGCAGACGGAACTCAGGAGGAGCAGGTACCCATGGAGGAGGAGATGGGAAGTGGCCCGGGGATAGCAGACCCCGAACCCATGTCAGTGTGTTGCGGTCAGGATCCCCACTGACTGCGCGGCAGACGGACTGCTGCGGATAGGGCCCCGGGCTGGAACACAGTGGAGTGGGCGGGTCTGTGTTCCCCCCTGCCACCCCGCGCCGGGTGGCAGTCTCTCCTCCTCCTTGTCCAAGGGGCCTGGGCCCCTGACAGACTATCCGTTGGCTGCCCTGCCCTGACCTAGGGCCTGGGCTAACCCAAAGAGACCCAGCCCCTGCTACAAGGCCTGGGCCTCTGACTGACTATTGGTTTGCTGCCCCGCCCTGACCCAGGGCTGGAGCTGTTAATTGTGTGCTCAGCCCCTGCATAAGGGCCTGAGCTCTAAACTGTTCATTGTCTGCTCAGTCCCTGTCTAAGAGCCTGAGCTCAGAACTGTTAATTGTGTGCTCAGCCCCTGCACAAAGGGCCTGAGCTCAGAACTGTTAATTGTGTGCTCAGCCCCTGCACAAAGGGCCTGAGCTCAGAACTGTTAATTGTCTGCTCAGCCCCTGCCCAAAGGGCCTGAGCTCAGAACTGTTAATTGTGTGCTCAGCCCCTGCCCAAAGGGCCTGAGCTCAGAACTGTTATTCGCTTTGTAGCGGGGCGGCCTGGCTTCCAGGCGCCCCAGGAAGGGACGAGCCCCACCCCGGAACTACTACACGTGGCAAGCCAGGCAGGAGTTCCGCCCAGGATGTGGGCGCGAACCCTCGACTCCGGGGAGAGAGGGGCCGGGGGAGAAAGATCCCCCTCCCGAGACATGGATCTGTCCCAGCTCTTGGCCCTGGTGACAGAAACCCAGGAGCGGCAGCAGGCGGCCCAGCTGCAACAGCAAAGGGAGCAGCAGGCCGCACAGCTGCAACAGCAGCAGCAGCTCATGGAGCAGCTTGGAACTCAACGGAACCAGCTCGTGCAAGACCTGGTCACCCAGCAGCAGGAGTTCCAGCGGGAATGTCTCCAGCAACTCGCAGCGACGCTGGCCCAGCCTGGAGGCGCAGCCGGAACTACGCGGCCCAGCCCCCCGATCCGGCTGACGAAAATGGTGCCCGGCGATGACCCCGAAGCCTTTCTCGTCACCTTCGAGCGGGTGGCCGTTGTCGCCGGTTGGGCCCCGGAGCTATGGGCTTCCATATTAGCCCCATACCTGACTGGGACGGCGCAGATGGTCTACCGAGGCCTGTCGGTGGAAGCCGCCCAAGACTACAGCCAAGTAAAGGCTGCCATTCTTGATGCCCTGGATGTGAGCCCCGAGACTTTCCGGCAGCGGTTTAGGAGTCTGACCTACCCCACGGGGGCCCGACCTCGGCAGGTGGCTCAGGAACTCCGGGAAACCTGCAAGCGGTGGTTACAACCCGAGCACCGAACATCGGAGGAGGTAATGGAACAGGTGCTGCTGGAGCAGTTCACCCATGTTCTTCCACCACGGGGGCGGGCCTGGGTCCTCCGGCACCGACCAGTGACCCTGACCGCCGCCGTGTCCCTAATGGAGGACTTCCTCGTGGCTGACACGCCGATAGGCCCAGGACTCCGAGGGCCCCCACCCGGGGCGGAGCGCCCTACCCCCGAGAAGAAAGGAACACCCGCTCGAGCAGATTCACGGATTTCGTCCCGGGGAGCCGAGGGTGGGACTCGGGCCCCGGTGGCACCCGGGTGACCCGCTCGGACCCCGACCCCCATAGGGCAAAAAGACCACCGAAGTCCGCCGGGACCCCCCCCTGGCGTCCGGCCCCGGACGGGGCGGGCCACCCCGGGGCCCTGTTTCTCCTGCGGGGAGTACGGCCATCTCCAGCGGGATTGCCCAGGGCTGGAGTGTACCTTTGGCCAGGTCTGTGCAGGGGAGGCTCGGGCCCGTCCTTCCCAGGCGGCTAAGATCACCGTGCCGGTGGTCCTTGAAGTAGGGTTACCATTCGTCCGGATTTACCCGGACATGTCCTCCTTTTTGTGCTAAAAATAGCGTCCGGGGGGAATTTGTAAAGCACTCACAATGTCCGGGATTTCCCCCTCCCCCGGCACAGCAGAGCGAGCGGCTGGGAGGGCTGCAGGAAAGTCCCGGGCTGGACTCCGGAGCAGCTGGAGAGGAGCTCCGCCCTGCATTCTGAGCAAGTGTCTCAGCACAAAGTGCAGCCCTCCCCTTTTGCAACTGGGAGCAGTTTCTGCCATGCAGGGTAGCAAAACGGGAGCGAGAGCACTTTGTGCTGATATAAGGGCAGCTCTCCCCTGCAACCCGGTCCGGACCAGGGACCGGGTTTTGTTGTGCAGGGCCAGGGACCGGGTTTTGTTGTGCTGGGGAGCTCAGCCACGTGTCCGGCTCGCACAGAGCCCAACACCCTGTTCTGAGCAGCAGGGTAAGGGGGGGCAGGAGAAGGGGCAGGGAGGTTCTGGAGGGGGCAGTCAAGAAACGGGGGGGGGGGCTTTTTGGGGGGAGTGGAGAAAGTTTTGGGCAGTCAGGGTACAGGTAGGGGGTAGGGTCCTGGTGGGCAGTTGGGGGGGGGTCTTAGGAGGGGGCAGTTAGGGGACAAGGAACAGGGAGTCTTAGGTAGGGGGTGGGGTTCTGGAGGGCAGTTAGGAGCAGGGGTCCCAGGAGGGGGCAGTCAGGGGACAAGGAGCGGGGGGGGTAGGGGGCTGGGAGTTCTGGGGGGGAGCTGTCAGGGGGCAGGGGTGGGGAGAGGGATCGGAGCAGTCAGGGGACAGGGAGCAGAGGGGTTTAGATGGGTTGGGAGTTCTGGGGGGGGCTGTCAGGGGGCAGGAGTGCGGAGAGGGATCGGAGCAGTCAGGGGACAGGGAGCAGAGGGGTTTAGATGGGTTGGGAGTTCTGGGGGGGGCTGTCAGGGGGTGGGGAGTGGTTGGATGGGGCGTGGGAGTCCCAGGGGTCTGTCTGGGGGTGGGGGTGTGGATAAAGGTTGGGGCAGTCAGGGGACAAGAGGCAGGGAGGCTTAGATAGTCCTGGGGGGCAGTTAGGGGCAGGGGTCCCAGGAGGGGGTAGTCAGGGGACAAGGAACGGGGGGAGGGTTGGGAGGTCAGGGGGGGCGGGGCTAGGGCGGGGCTCCTCCCGTCCTCTTTTTTGCTCGCTGAAATATGGTAACCCTACCTTGAAGGATACCCGACGGTGGCCCTCCTCGACTCGGGCTGCGGACAGACGCTAGTCCGCCAGTGCTTCGGTCCCCCGGCTGACGCCCGATTGGGTGAAATTCGCCTGCAGTGCATCCATGGAGACGTACGGCCCTACCTGAGTACCCGGGCCCAGCTGACGATCGAGGGGGTCACCCGATCAATGGTGGTGGGACTGGCCCCACGACTGGCATACCCCGTGATCCTGGGCCGAGACTGGCCGGAGTTTCCAGCACTCCTCCGCCGGCACGCAGGAGACGACCCGCGGGCCATGCCCGCCCTAGAAGAGGAGACCCCCGAGAGTGAAGGAGAGGAAAGGGAAACCCCCGAGCCAACCAGCTCGGCCGGAGAACCAGAGGATGCTTCCCGAGGGGCGGCGACGGATTCCTCGGCCACCATGGACTTCTGCCGGGACCAACGGGCCGACCCCACTCTTCAGCGAGTATACGAACAATTGGCCATGGCGAATGGGACTGTCCTCGACCCCGGTCGAGCGGCCCAGTGGCCACACTTTGAGTTGCGGCAAGACCGCCTGTATCGGGTCGAGCGGGACCCCCACACGGGGGAGACCCGAACCCAACTCCTCGTTCCCCGGCGTCATCGACAATCCGTCATGAAGTTGGCCCATGACGTCCCCGCGGCTGGGCACCTCGGTCACGAGAAAACCCTGGCCCGGATTTTGGGACGCTTCTTCTGGCCAGGGGTGTACCAGGAGGTGAAGAACTACTGTAATTCCTGCCCGCGCTGCCAGTTGGCCGCCCCGGCCCGGACTCCCAAGGCCCCGTTGATCCCGATGCCCCTGATTGAGACACCCTTCGAGCGCGTGGCCATGGACCTAGTGGGGCCCCTTCCCAAAAGCAGTGCAGGGTTTCAATACATCTTGGTGATGTTGGACTATGCTACCCGGTTCCCCGAGGCAATTCCCCTCTGGAACATTACAGCCCGCACCATCGCTGATGAGCTAGTGAAGATTTTTGACCGTGTCGGCCTACCCCGCGAGATCCTCACGGATCAAGGGACAAACTTTACGTCGCGGTTGCTCCGCCAGGTGTGTGAGCTTCTGGGGGTCAAGCAACTGCGAATGTCAGTCTATCATCCCCAGACGGACGGGCTGGTCGAGAGGTTTAACCGGACCTTAAAAAACATGCTCCATAAGTTCCCCCCGGAAGACCTTCGCCAATGGGACCAGCTACTCCCACCCTTGCTCCTAGCGGTCCGAGAGGTCCCCCAGTCGTCGACGAAATTCTCGCCGTTCGAGCTGCTCTACGGCCGTCGACCGCGAGGCCTATTGGACCTAGTGAGGGAAACTTGGGAGCAAACCCCGTCACCGGCCCAGGGACTCTTAAAGTACGTGATCCAGCTCCAGGAGCGTCTTAAGCAAGCGGGAGACCGGGCCCAAGAGAATTTGAAAGCCGCCCAGGAGACGCAAGCCCAGGCCTACAACCGGGACGCCCAAGCACGGGACTTCTTACCCGGAGACCGGGTATTACTCCTTCTCCCCTCCAGTGAGTCGAAGGTTCTGGCTCGCTGGCAAGGACCATATGAGGTGGTCCGGAAAGTGGGCCCGGTTACATATGAGATCGACCAGCCCGACCGGAAGAAGCGGATACAGCAGTACCACATCAACCTGCTCAAGCCCTGGCGGGAACGAGAAGGGCTTTTGATTAACCCCTACCCACCAGAGCCCGAGCTAGGGCCCCAGGTAGCCCATACCCGGGACCCTGAGGAACCCCAACTTGGGGAGACCCTGACGGAGGAACAACTCAAGCAAACCCGGTGCCTCCTACGAGCATTCCGTCACACCTTCACTGCCCAACCAGGAGCCACCTCCCTGGTGTACCATAGGATCCAAACGGAGCCAGGGGTGGTGATTCGCGGCGCGACCAGACCCTTGCCTTATCACCGGAGAGGCGCCGTGGATGAGGAAGTACGGGCGATGCTGGACCTGGGCGTGATTGAACCCTCGCACAGCGAGTGGCGAAGCCCCATCGTATTGGTACCGAAGCCCGACGGCTCCCAACGGTTCTGCATCGACTTTAGACGTGTGAACGCCATCTCCAAGTTCGATGCCTACCCCATGCCCCAGATAGACGAGCTGTTGGCTCGGTTAGGAGGAGCTCGTTACATCACGACCCTGGACCTCAGCAAGGGGTATTGGCAAATCCCCCTGGATCCTACTTCAAGGGAGAAAACTGCATTCGCCACCCCTACGGGCCTATACCAGTTTACTCGAATGCCCTTCGGCCTCCACGGAGCCCCGGCCACGTTTCAGCGCCTGATGGACCGCCTCCTCCAACCCCATCAAGACTACGCGGCGGCCTATTTGGACGACGTAGTCATTTACAGCCCGCAGTGGGAAAACCATCTGGAACAGGTCGCCGCCGTCCTGAGGTCCTTGCGGGCCGCCGGGTTAACGGCTAACCCGAAGAAGTGTTGCATCGGCCGACAAGAAACTAAGTATCTGGGGTACGCTATCGGGCACGGCCAGGTGAAACCACTGGTGGACAAAGTGCAGGCCATTGCGACCTGCCCCCCGCCCACCACGAAACGGCAAGTACGCCAGTTTCTGGGGCTAGCGGGGTATTATCGACGCTTCATTCCCCACTTTGCGGCTATCGCAGCCCCCTTGACGGGACTCTTAACGAAGGAAAGCCCCCGGCAAGTGGTCTGGACCCGTGAGTGTGACGAAGCCTTTCAAGCCCTCAAGACAAGCCTGTGTCAAGAGCCAGTCTTATATAGCCCCGATTTCAAGCAGGCCTTCATCCTGCAAACCGACGCTTCGGAGGTGGGTCTCGGGGCAGTCCTCTCCCAAGAGGTTGGCGGCGAAGAGCACCCGGTCCTTTACATCAGTTGGAAGCTCTTCCCCCGAGAAAATAACTATGCCGTGGTGGAAAAGGAAGCCCTAGCCGCGAAGTGGGCTTGTGACGCCCTGCGGTACTATCTCCTGGGAGCCCCTTTCATCTTGGTCACCGACCACTCTGCTCTCCAGTGGTTGGCCCGCATGAAGGACCATAATATGCGGCTGCAGCGGTGGTACTTAGCGCTGCAACCTTATGCCTTCACCGTTCGCCATCGGGCTGGGAGAGACCACGCAAACGCCGACTTCCTTTCCCGCCTAGGAGGTATGGAAGGGTCTGGCCCCGGTACCCAGGAGCCAGCCTTGAGGGGGGGGCCGTGTAGCGGGGCGGCCTGGCTTCCAGGCGCCCCAGGAAGGGATGAGCCAGAAAAGCCGCCAGAGTGGGCGGAGCCACCGCGGCCTGTCCCCGCCCCCCGGAAGTCAAGGGGCGGGACAGGAAGTATAAAGGCCAGGCCCCAGCCCTCAGTAGCTGGCCGGCAGCGGGAGAGGACAGACGCTGGTGCCCGAGCTCCCGCGGACCTGAGCCGGCCGAGAGCCCGGTATCCAGAGGAGGACTGGCCGAGCCGGCCGAGAGCCCGGTATCCAGAGGAGGACTGGCCGAGCCGGCCGAGAGCCCGGTATCCTGAGGAGCAGTCTGAGCTTCCCCCCGCCGAGGGCCCAGAGGGAGTGACAGACCTACCTGGTGCTCGGGGCCCGGAGGAGCCCATGATCTGTGACCCAGCAGACGGAACTCAGGAGGAGCAGGTACCCATGGAGGAGGAGATGGGAAGTGGCCCGGGGATAGCAGACCCCGAACCCATGTCAGTGTGTTGCGGTCAGGATCCCCACTGACTGCGCGGCAGACGGACTGCTGCGGATAGGGCCCCGGGCTGGAACACAGTGGAGTGGGCGGGCCTGTGTTTCCCCCCTGCCACCCCGCGCCGGGTGGCAGTCTCTCCTCCTCCTTGTCCAAGGGGCCTGGGCCCCTGACAGACTATCCGTTGGCTGCCCTGCCCTGACCTAGGGCCTGGGCTAACCCAAAGAGACCCAGCCCCTGCTACAAGGCCTGGGCCTCTGACTGACTATTGGTTTGCTGCCCCGCCCTGACCCAGGGCCGGAGCTGTTAATTGTGTGCTCAGCCCCTGCACAAAGGGCCTGAGCTCAGAACTGTTAATTGTCTGCTCAGCCCCTGCATAAGGGCCTGAGCTCAGAACTGTTAATTGTGTGCTCAGCCCCTGCCCAAAGGGCCTGAGCTCAGAACTGTTATTCGCTTTGTAGCGGGGCGGCCTGGCTTCCAGGCGCCCCAGGAAGGGACGAGCCCCACCCCGGAACTACTACACAGCCCTATAACCAAGTGGCTGTGTGGGGCCAACTTGTTGGGGAGACAATGGTGTTGGAACAGGAATATCTCCTTTCTGATTCTTTAAATGAGCAGTTTGGGCTTCAGGGTTTGAGGACAGATTTGGTTACTGATGTGTCAGAGCAGAGCAGTTTTATGGCTAAATGCTTGAGGATGCGGGGGAGAGCAAGCAAACTCTCACCCTCAGACTCTTTGGATTTGTGTGGTATCTCTTTAAGACAGAGTCCAGCCTTGGAAATGATAGCAGTTACGAATATGAAAACTGGTGGACTGGCTCTGGTCTGGGGTAGTGCAAATTACTTGCCTGGCTGGGAAAGGAAGGACTTGCTAATAGCTGTTAGCACAGAGGGCCCACCCCAACAGCCAGTGAATTCTGTTAAGCAAGAGAAATCCGGGTTTGATCCTGCAGGACAAGGAGGAAAGAGAACTGAATTTTGCAAAGGGAAGCCACAGGTTAACCCTAAAATGCCCCAACTCCAATGGTATTAAGCCAAAGGTGTGGCATAACAAACATGACTGTAGATGGACACTTGCAATGAACTTGTTGTTATTGCTAAATTTTGTAATGAATGTGTTGCTATTGCCACAAACTGTAAAAATGTACAATGTGCCTAATCTTTTGGAGAATCCCTTGAACATGTTAAAAGGAATACATGAGAACACACATTATGTTAAAAGGCCTTGTTACACTGGTGTTTCACAGTTCATGCCTATAAACAATATGGGAACTTTTCACAGGGGAAAAGACATTCCAGACCTAATGTGCTGTATGAAAAGGAAGACTGAGGCACACTACCATATTGCTTTCATGGCTAAATGCCAAGATTCCTGTACTATGAAGAACATTAATATCTGCATTTATTCAATGTTAATTGGGTTTCAAACATTTGCCCGAGCTTGTGTGGATAAAGTAGCGGTTTTCTTTAGCTCTGGGCAAGATCACATGAGACATATAGGAACGATGCTGCCAGAGCAGATCCAATCCACTATTGTTCTAACTAAGTTTTACCTTGAGTTTGTAAAGAGGTTCAATCATGTGGTTGAACATGATTTTGATAAACCGTTTCTGTTATACACTGGTACGGCTTCTAACCCAATACTAGCTGTAGTGAGACAGAACCCAGGATGGGGAGCTCTTGGGATGCAGTCAATGATGTTTGTGTCATCCCTTCCTGGATCAATTTTGCGTTGGGGGTGTGACGTTATTGACATAAACTGGGACCGTATAGATCATTGTTGCAATCAAGGTCCTGTAGTGGCATGCAAATCTTGTATAAAGGGGGTCAAATGGGGTGTCTAGGACAAGGTTATGGTTTACTGGTTATGATTATGCTGTCTATATGTGTGTATCAGTTTTGTAGTCGAAGTTATGAATATTGGCTCTATACTGTCTGTATGGCAAACTTATGCTATGCTTCTGGGTGACATTCCAGACAAGCTGAGATTAGCTCTGCCTAGCCTGCTTGATGGCCCATTAAGGACCATCGGCTATACAATGGACCCATTGAGAGAAGGCAGATACGCCTTGTAACTCAGCAAAGTATGCAGGGACTGGCCCATGTGACTCCAAACTCCATTTTGCTGTAATTTTCCACAGTAAGAACAAAGAGGTGTTCTTACACCTGGAAAAGACTATATAAGACTGATGCCTCATCTCCATCTTGTCTTCAATCCTGCTTCTTACCTCTGGAGGAACTTTGCTACAAACTGAAGCTCTGAACAAAGGACTGAGGACCCATCCCAGCTGGGGATGTATTCCAGAGACTTGATTTGAACCTGCAGTTTATTCCATCGCTGCTGCAAGCCTGAACCAAGAACTTTGCCATTACTGTATGTAATTGATTCCATTTAACCAATTCTAACTCTCATCTCTATCTTTTTCCTTTTATGAATAAACCTTTAGATTTTAGATTCTAAAGGATTGGCAGCAGCGTGATTTGTGGGTAAGATCTGACTTGTATATTGACCTGGGTCTGGGGCTTGGGCCTTTGGGATCAGGAGAACCTTTTTCTTTTACTGGGGTATTGGTTTTCATAACCATTTGTCCCCATAACGTGTGGCACTGGTGGTAATACTGGGAAACTGGAGTGTCTAAGGAGATTGCTTGTGAGACTTGCGGTTAGCCAGTGGGATGAGACCGAAGTCTTAGTCTGGCTGGTTTGGTTTGCCTTAGAGGTGGAAAAACCCCAGCCTTGGGCTGTAATTGCCCTGTTTTAGCAATTTGTCCTGAGTTGGCGCTCTCAGTTGGGTTCCGCCAGAACCGCATTGTCACACTGACATGAGAGGTCACGGCTACGATAATGGTGCCAACATGAGAGGAAAGAACAGAGGAGTGCCGACACGGATCTGAGAGTTAAACCCTCAAGCTTTTTTTTGTCTCATGCAGTTCTTATACATTGAACTTGGTAGTCAGTGATACAGCATCAGCTTCTAGTGAGACTGCTGAATTTTTTAATGTAATTCAAAGCATCTATGTATTCTTCTCTGCATCAACTCATCGAAGGCAAATTTTGAAGCAACATCTGGGAACATCCTCTCTGACACTGAAACCACTGAGTGCCATGCGACGGGAAAGTCGAGTGGAGGCAATAAAGCCTATCAAACACCAAATTGGGAAGATAGATGATGCCATAGTTGCCATTATGGAGGATAATGCTATGACAGGAACTGTTCATGGGAGAACAGTGGCAGAGGGAAATGGAATCACCAGAAACATACATAACTTCAAATTTCTGTGTGGCTTAGTGTTGTGTTTGAAATAAATGTTGTAAGCAAGAGACTTCAAGTTGTTGACCTTGATATATCTGGAGCAATGGAACAACTGGACAAAGCAAAGTCATACCTACAGTCTTACCGGTCAGATGAGGGATTTCAAAACGTTCTGAAGAGTACACAGAAGTTGGCAGAAGAACTTCACACTGAAGCTATTTTCCCACCCATTCAAAAATACAAGAGTCACCGAAGAAGAAGACATTTTGATTACGAGGCACGGGATAATCCCATAGGAGACCCCAAACAACAATTCAAAGTTGAATTCTTTAACCAGGTGCTAGATTGTGCAATACAGTCAGTTGAACGTTTCATGCAGCTCAAGGAACACAGCAGTATATTTGGGATGTTGTATGATATTCCAAAACTCCTCACTATACCTGAAGAAGACCTACACCAGCAATGCAGGGCACTAGAGACAGTGTTGACACAGGATGACATGCGCAATATTGATGCGAGTGATTTAGGTCAGGGGTAGGCAACCTCTGGCACACGTGCCAAAGGCGTGGGCACGCGAACTGATTTTCAGTGGCACTCACACTGCCTGGGTCCTGGCCACCGGTCCAGGGGGCTCTGCATTTTAATTTAATTTTAAATGAAGGTTCTTAAACATTTTAAAAATCTTATTTACTTTACATACAACAATAGTTTAGTTATATATTATAGACCTATAGAAAGAGACCTTCTAAAAATATTAAAATGTATTACTGGCACGCGAAACCTTAAATTAGAGTGAATAAATGAAGATTCGGCACACCACTTCTGAAAAGTTGCCAACCCCAGATTTAGGTGATAAACTGAAAGCCCTTTCAAGATACTTTTCAGCAGGATCAACTCCAAAGGCTGTTCTGGAATATATATATATATATATATATATATATATATATATATATATATATATATATATATATATATATATATATATATGCACAAATAAGATGACCACCCTCTTTCCAAATGCTTTTGTTACTCTGTGCATACTTCTTACACTTCCTGTAACAGTTGCCAGTGGAGAACACAGCTTCTCCAAGCTGAAGTTAATAAAAACACATCTACTACGCTCCACAATGACACAGGAGAGGCTGGTCAGCCTTACAACCATCTCAATAGAGCATGAGCTGGCCCAGACTGTGGACCTTCAGGAAGCAGTTCAAATCTTTGCAGCCAAGAAGGCACGGAAAGCACCACTTTGATTATTCAAACAGATAAAAATGCCAGTGTTTGCTATGCAGACAAGAAAAGTTACATTTGCTGTTCAGGCGTTTGAAAATTAAGTGTTACTTATAATTTTTGAATAAGGCCTTTTAAGTTGTTAGTTCTCCTTTATTGGGGTAGGTAGCAGAGCAGTCCCACAAGAGGAGTGGAACAGGAAGAAGGCAGAATTGAGACCTTTCAAAGTTTTGGCCCAAGCGAGGAGGCATGGGGGCGTCATTTGAGCTTCCCGCCTCAGGTGCCAAAATGTTGTGGGCTGGCCCTGCTTTCTCTGGTACACTGAAGAGCACATTCTGAAATATTTGTTCCCCATGTAGATACTTACAGAATGTAATCAAGTTACCCCTTACCCTTTTCTTTGTTAAGATAAATAGACTGAGCTCTTTGAGTCTATCACTATAAGGCATGTTGTCTAATCCTTTAATCATTCTTGAGGCTCTTCTCTGAACTATCTCCAATTTATCAACATCTTTCTTGAACTGTAGGCACCAGACCTGGATACAGTATTCCAGCAGCAGTTGCAATAGTGCCAAATACAGAGGTAAAATAACTTTTTTACTCCTACTCAAAATTCCCTTGTTTATGCACCTCAGTATCACATTAGCTCTTTTGACCGCAGCATCACATAGGGAGCTCATCTTCAGCTGATTATCCACCACAACCTCCACATCTTTTTCAGAGTTTTATACCATTTGCAGGCTAAATTCCAGCTGTACCACTCCTGAGCAAGCAGGAAAGACAGTACTTTAGTATGTGAACTTAAATCAGTTTGCAAACATATTAACAATCTTCAGATATATTTAAAGACAAACTGGAAAATACAAGAAGGAAATCTAACTTTTTTCCTGCACTGCAGATTAGGACTCAAAGTGAAATATCCTCCCTCAGATTCATCCATTTGCCACATCTGAATATCTTTTTCTCACCTACCACTTGATGAACATTTTTGTCCTTCAAGACAGTAGAGATTGAAAGAGTATTTAGAGAAATGTGGTATTTTAAAAAATGAGTTAAGTGCTTTTATTTTACAAACAGAACAAATACAAAGCAAACATATACTGGTTTCAAGTGCATATTTTCTTACATTTAAAAATCACCATAGGACCAAGATTTTCAAACCTGTATACCTGTAGTGGGAAACCTAAATCCATACATAGGCACCTATATGTTGTAGCTGTTCTGAGAGGTGGGAACTCTAGGTGCTCAGCACCTCTGCAAATTAGCACCCTGTAGTAGTATTTAGATGCCTAGACACAGGGCCAGACTCTGCCATCCTTTCTCTGAGTAGCAGCCTCCCAGTGATTTGGACAATATAAATTTCTGCTCAAACCTTCTCCCCAGGCTTCTAGAACCCAATGCTGTTCAGGTCACACCATCCATCCATCTGCACACTTTCTCATACACAGGAACCTGCTCTCTGGGCAGAAGCCCTCTGGAATCTGCTTCTTGCTTGTTTATTTCCTCTAGCTCAGGCCTTATCTCCAAGAAGGTTTTGCAGGGCAGGTGGCTTTTGCCCCGGTCAAGTGTGGGATTTGTTCACCCCCTCATGCCCTGATAATAGGCTGGCCCATACTCTAGTGGGGTTCTGTTGTGTGTGCAATTCTGAGGCACCACACAGAGCAGGAGCTGGTGAATCAGAGCTTTGGGGGCAGGGTATTAAAATTAAATTAAAAAAACAAATACATGTAAAGTTAATATTACGCTGAATGCCCCTCCACCTGGCCATTTGGGGCATTCAGTATCTTATTCCAAAATTACTGGAATGTTCATATTTCAATTAAATGTGCTTCATGGTTTAAACACCAATTTCAGCCAATAATAATGGTATGTTAAATGTTTTACTGCGAAAGCAAACCACATTTTAAACAGCATTTTAAATGGCTGCTGCACTGATAACAATAGTGGGTTTGTACCAGTGTACTTAAACTGTATGTATTTCACAAAGAAAGCTAAGGTGACAGACACTTTCAGTTAAGAAGAAAACTGTTTAATAATAGAGTGGTTGTCAGTGCAATCCTGGTTATTATTTAGTGAATGTTTATGACCTATTTCTCTCCCTATTAACATACTGAACACAGTCCTATAGAGTTATCAGTACGATACCACAATCCAACAGCAGTCTGAATAATGAGATGGCTATGACAAGGTTTCAAAAGGAAATCACAAAGTGCTGAGTGTCTTTGTATGTTTCATATGCCTGTGATGGCAATTTGTCAGCTATGGAAAGAAGCTTTCATGCATGTCACTTTTAACACTTGGAATAAAATATATTATTAACAGCATTATGCTGACAGTTGCTCAAAAGGGCCATCCGGCATATATCAAGTTAAATTAACATAACTGGACTAGTGTGTATGCCAGTTCCCTCAAGCACAATACATGGTCCCCAAGGATAACACAAGGTTTCTCTGATCCATCAGGCACTAGCTCTGAAAATTGCGTCAGGCAAATTAAAAGCTAAAAACACTATGAACAGGGACTCCTGGCCACGCTAACTATGCTGACATTCTATATTCTGCAAATGAGTGTTCTGCTCCAGGGAAGAAACTGTTTAAGAGAAGCAACAATGCTAATTTATTTATTTATTTTACTTTAATTGTTAAAGTTGACATTCCAATGAAAATTTGAAAACCAACGGACAGCCAACAGTGAGTCACTGAATTAAAAATACACATTAACTACGGTCTTGCTCTGCCATCATGTGGCAAACCTGGGAAAATGCATTAGGAAAAGCTGCTCAGAAATTAGAACGGCACAAAGAAAATGTTAGAGAGAGACAAGGTGGGTCCTATAAAAGATAATACCTCATCCACCTTGTCTTTCTAATATCCTGGAACTGACACAGCTACAACTACACTGTGTATAGAGAAAATGTTGTAAGACATAGCAAAAAAGAAGCCATTTAACTTTGCTACACAATGATCCATAAATATTTGCATTATGAAAGCTGAGGGGTATATTTGTTGGTGATCTGCCTACAGATTTCTTTCTCTAATAAAACAGGGCCCAGCCTGCAAATGCTTCACCTGCAGAATGCTCACCGACTACAGTGGCAGTTCTGTGAGTGCTCTGATTGCTGAATTGGGCTCTTACAGGGCATACATTCAGCATAATCAGGATTTTTTTTTTTTTTTTAAGAACAATTCAAAAAAAACAATGCAATATATAGTTATGGAGAAAAGGATGTGTGGCATGTAGTCTGCAGGGTTTTCTTAACAGTCTAGATATCACAAAACACAAGTAATAGCAGTTCTTTTTGTATTAACCCAATAATAATGTCTATTCATCTTTTACTTTTTAACATGTGTAGTAAAACTGAAAGACAAAACCCATGTCCCACTGTGTAGAGCTCCTCCTAGCAAAAAAACATTACTTATTTTTCATAACTGTTGTTATATCTATCATGCTGTAGGTGTGCACAGGCCTTGTGCACCAGTGCTGGAGACTTTTCCCTAGCAGTACCTGTAGGGATGGTAGCACCCATCACCGAGCTTCATGTGCTGCAAAGTGAGGGTATGAAGGGCGGAGTTGTTCCACCCCAGGTTCCTTTACACTGGAATCTGATGGTAGAATCCGATGCACTGGGGGAATCAGGAGTGGGTCGTGTAGTGGACATATGCAACACATCTCAAAGAACAACAGTTACAAAGGTAAGTAACAGTTTGTCAGGAATCAGGGCCTGCACCAGAGCCAGGCTCTGGGCAACCTAATGAATGCAGCTGGCCTGTAGTTGGCTGCCTGATTAGCTACATGGCCTGATTGATTGGAAGAGTCAGCAGACTGGCTTTTAAGCTCAGCAAGAGCAGTAGTCCAGTAGCTGCTCAACCATTCATTCATGGCTATGATAGCTCCTACACCCGCTTGTTCCTAGCCTTATTCTGCCTCACTCCAAGTAACCCAGCTCTGATTCTTGATGTCTGACTCCTGTTCCAACCACTAGCTTTGGCCACCCACATCCCAGTCACTGATATGTTTTTTTCATCTTCAAGTGCTTGCACATATCCATTACAGTATATAGGTGGCTTTCAAGCTGTTATCCTAGGTGGTATGGCTCAAAGTCTTATTAGAAGTGACACTGCTTTGCCTACATTTGCATCCTTTCTTGACTGAGGCAATAGTGAGTAATGTCTGGCAAAAGTATGGCTTGAGGATCACGCTGCTGCCCTACAGATATCTATAACTGGGACATGTGCTACGAATGCTGCCAAGTGAGCTCTGGCCAAATGCATTGTAAACTTGTTGGGAGGTGATATACCTTTGGTTGCGTAACACAATTATAAATATAATACGATAATTCATTGCAAAAATCTTTGAGAATTGATTGGATAATCTCTCATGCATTCTGCATCCATAACAAAAAGTTGGGCCAAACCTCAACAGGGCTTAGTCCGATCCAAGTAAAGACTAACACTCAACGAACCTCTAGGGTGTGGAGTCTCCACTCATCCCTATGTGAGTGTGGTTTTGAGAAGAACATTGGCAAATGGGAGTCAGAAACCACTTTCCAAAGGAACCAGAGATATGATCCTAGCTGCAGCTTGTCCTTGAAGAAGAACTGTGTATAGTGGGTCAGTGGCCAATGCATTCTGTTTACATACCCTCCTGGCAGACATAATGACTACCAAGAAGGCAACCTTCACTGACAGATGCACAGTAGCTGAAAGGGAGGGTCCATAAGTGCAGACAAACCAAGTTCAGGTCCTAGAAAGGTGCTGGTTCTCTGATGGGCAGAAACAATCTAGACCCTTCAGGAATCTGTTTGTGAGACGGTGAGTGAAAATAGTCCTACTATCTATGTGAGGTTGAAAAGACAAGATGGCCACTAGATGTATCCTGATGGAGCTAATTGCTAAACCTAATTCCTTGAGGTTCAAGAGATAGTCCAGCACCATTTGAATTTTAGTCTGCATCAGTGAGACGTTATGGAGGTAGACCAGATGCAGCAATGTTTCCACTTACTGAGGTAAGTAGCCCTTGTGGAAGTTTTCTGCTGTTAAGGACACATTGTGGACTGCCTCTGACCCTCTTCTGCATTCAACCACAAGAAAAACCACAAGAAAAGCCATGAGATAGAGTAATACCTGGCCATGGTTCTGTGTCAGCATGGCTCTAAATACTGGTTGCAGCAGGGGTTCTACAGTGGATAGAGCGTAGAGGTCTGAATATCATGTCTGTCTTGGCCAGGCTGGGCCAAGAATCATCCTACCATGTTCTTGCTTGAGCTTGACAAATGATCCTGGGAATCAGGGGTATTGGTGGGTATGCATGTAGGAGCTCTTATTCCACAGAAACGGGAAGTTGTCTGATATTGATCCCAGTCTATGACCAACTCTGGAACAAAAGTGGGCATACTTGCTATTCTGACAAGTTGCAGACAGGTCCACAAACATTCGTCCTGAGTGAGAAGCTTTGAGAGTGACAGAGTTCCAAAAACAGAAGTTCATGTTCCACAGCTAGACTGCCTCCTGGCAGAGGCTGTCCAGTCTGGATCCTCCCTGTTCATTTGCATAAAAGGCTGCTGTTGGCAATAAACACCTGAACTGACTTCTTGAATGTGAGGGAGGAAGTGCTAACGAAAACTGTACATAATTCAAAGACCTTGATGTGTAACCTGGCCTCATGTGCAACCCATAAACCTTGAGCCTGAAGATTGCCCAGATGCATTCCCCATCCCACAGCTGCTGCATCCATTACCAAAGTCATAGTAGGGATGGGTGGAGAGAAAGGGACCTCCTGCGCAGGTTGTCTTGCTACCAGGGCTGAGGGAGTGTGACTGGAGTGCTCCAGTGCCGATGGTCTTGACCGCTGTAGTGATGCCAGACAAGGGTGTAATGGGTCCCCTGGGATGCTACCTGGAACTGAAGTACAACTCTGAGCCCTCTGACCCACCAACCTGGGCTCCCTCTAACACTGTGCTGCTGTGACAAGTTACAAAGCCCTCCAAGCTTGTACTTCCACCAGCAGTCATGCAGGTAGGGACACACACAGCTGCAGTTACATGCAGGCTCTCTAACCACCAGCCTAGGACCCCAGAACAGTACCATTCTGCCCTGCTCAAATCTGGCCAGTATATGGGTTTAACACCTGGTCTGCCTCTCCCTCAATGTGAAGAGGACCATGCACACTTGTAGAAACCAAGCTGAGATTTTCCCCA
This sequence comes from Malaclemys terrapin pileata, assembly GCF_027887155.1. Taxonomy (NCBI): domain Eukaryota; kingdom Metazoa; phylum Chordata; order Testudines; family Emydidae; genus Malaclemys; species Malaclemys terrapin. Next base: position 52,457,789 of record NC_071510.1, on the reverse strand, counting down.
GACACCTTAGTCAAATGCACACTGGTTTGGATTAAAACATAAAATAGGGTTTATTAACTATAAAAGGATAGATTAAGTGGTTATATGTGATAGCAAACAGATCAAAGCAGATTACCTAGTAAATAAATAAAACACGCAAGCTATGTTAAATATACTTCATAGATCAGATATGAATAGCAAATCCTCACCCTACAAGCAGTCTGCAGATTCTTAAGGGGCACGCTGCACTAGCTTACAGCTTGGAATCCCCCAGGTGTTCCATTCACAAGCTAAAAATCCCTTTAGCCTGTGTCCAGCACTTCCCCCAGTTCAGTCTTTGTTCCTCAGATGTTTCCAGGAGTCTCTTTGGGTGGGGAGTCAGTGAAGAACCATCATGATGTCACTCCCCTGCCTTAAATAGCTTTTGCATATGGCAGGAACCCTTTGTTTCAAAGTTTGGTTCCCACGCCAGTCAGTGGAAAAACACTGATATGTTGGAGTCCAGCACCAGGTGACCCGGTCACATGTCCCTGTAGTGTCGCAGCAGCCATAACGCAGAGGCTGTCTGTAGCATTGTCAGGAAGGTTCCCCTGTGGGAGATAAGCTTCTTCTAAGGCCTATTGTTTTCTCCTAATGGCTCATTAACCTGAATGGGACCTTCCCAGCCAGCCATCTAGACTGAGAGTCTTTTGCCTGGTGAGCATTCCCCAGGTGTAAACACATTTATAATACAGATACATAGTCAATATTCCTAACTTCAGATACAAAAATGCATACAATGGGATATTCATGTTCACTAAATCATAACCTTTTCAATATCTCACATCTCACCTATCTTGCATACAATACATCATAATTATGCCATAAACATATCATAATAATATCTCTATGAAGTATATGGGGTGCAGTGTCACAGAGGGTTCCCCAGCTTGAATCAGAGGGGAGGGCTTGAAGCAAGCACAGTAAATCTCTGGCCACAGCATAGGCCTCCAGAGTGGTCGGGACAGAGATAGGCTGTTGACCTGGAGGAATCAAGGACTGGCCTGTCACAGCCAATGAGGTAGCTGATCTCAGTGGTCCCTGAGAGCGTACCAGTCAGTACCAGGGAGCAGGGAGCTGAAGGATGCATTCTATCATCAGTACCAAACCGATCTCCTCTGAGGAGTCCTGGGCTCTAGACTTCAAGGAACCAGATACCAACTTTTTTCTTATGTGTCTGAGGTCAGGACTGTTCAGTCCTTGAAGAACCTGGACCTTGAAGAACACAGACCTAGTGATAGGGATCTCCTCCACTCTGCTGGTAATGCTGGGAGAGCACTTCAACAAGGGGCTGCTTAACAGCTTCCCTTTTATGAGTGACAGGGTTTCAACACTGGTTTCTAGGCTGCCTCCATGAGGATGTACTGGACATGCTCCTCCCTCAGTTTCTTTGCCCTGGCCTTAAAACCATGGCAACTGGAGCACCTATCTCTAATCTGACCCTCACCCATGCACTTGAGACAGCACAAATGAGGGTCACTGATGAACATAAGCTTTCTGCAGCTCACGCATGACTTAAACCCTGGAGACCTTGGCATAGGCCTTCCCCATACTGGGTGGGGCCCAGAGGCTCTGCTAAGCAAAGCTTTAGCCAGAAAGCTAAAATAATCCAAATAAACTAGTAAAACAAATTTAATAAGATGAGAAATAAAACAAAACTTTTAAGAGTCCAGGATGAAAAGAGTACCACTAGGCAAATAATTCATGAAAAACACTCAGGCTCTGACCAGCAACCACGGAAAGTGAGAAGGAACGAAGGGAGGGGCAGGGCAACTCCGCCCTTTATACCCTCGCTTCTCAACATGAGAAGCTTGATGTTGGGCAAGGCCACCCCTATGGGTACTGCTAGGGAAACTCTCCCACACCGGTGCACAAGGCATGTGTGCACACACCTACAGTGTAAGTGACATATGCAAGCACTCAAAGAAGATTCCATTTTCAGATGGAAATATTCATTAGCAGCCCAGTTAATTAAACAGGCAGGCTTTCTGCAATGTAGGTCAAACAGAAAGTGGTTGAGTTTTCAAGAGCAAGGTATCTTGACGAAAGTAAATTCACTCCTATTCATTCATAACTGACTTGACTCTTGTTTGTCTGCATCTACCGCCAGAATTGAGGTGATGTAATTAAGGCAGTCTAAAAAAATGTGTTCCACATATAGAGCCTGACTAATGGCTTTCAAGAGCAGAATGATTCATTTTTCTCTAGCTAATTGTGGCTAATAATGAATACACTAATTAAATGTGGCACTTCTCCGACTCCTTGGAAAACATATTTAAGCGCAGTAGACTTCAAGAACTCCTGAAATCTGCACAAAACTCTCACTGCATATTCACACTGATCTGCTTTTGAACTAGTTTCTACTCTTTTGGTTAAAAGACAAGATATCTTGGCCCAGGTCATTCTGTTATACCAATAGAATAAAAACCAGCAGGATCTTATTAAGAGGGATAAGGGAAAGATGCCACATTTATTGTAAATATAATGATAAAGCAAAAGATAAAAGTAAACAACTTTGACTACTTATTCCTATCACTACTTATTCCTTATACACACACACACACACACATATATATTCATTCACACAATCATTCATTGAAGTTCTGTATAGGTGTTATAGTTACCAGCCTAGAAGTTGCTCACGCCAAGTTACTGGCCAGGTATCTTGGTCATGAGAATGGAGCCAAGTCCGTGTCAGGTGCACCTGATGCTCCTGGAGGCTGGCAGCAGAACCAGAGACTCAAAGTCATCAGTCTTGAGAGTCCATTCTTATAGGATTTAATTCCTATGTTAGTCTATGGGAGCTGTTTCATTCTGCTGTTGCTGACTCAATCAGCAAATGGCACATTCCTGGACACATTCCTGGGCACATTCCTGGTGGCTCCAAACTGTCCAAAGTTTGTGTTTCTCATCCTTCCAGGTGATGGGGTGGATACCAGTTTACCCTCTGGGGGTTGTCTGGTCATCCACTTGACACATTCTTCGGCCGATGGATACTCCCTTTCTAGGCTGGCACCTCCCTAACCATTCATGTACATCAAGCATTCATCAATATACATTCCATATCTTAACCATATTTTAATTTACTGTCTCCACCACTTTCAGGGTGTGTGCTAATTCATTTGAGACTCCCTGCCCTTTAATCACAGAGGGTGGGGGTCGGCTTATAGTGTTTGTTTACATTGTATCAATTACTTCAAGAACAAAGTCAATTAACATGTTTGTAAGTTTTACATAGTAATAAAGTCTCTTTCACAGGATAGATATAATCAGTGGTTTCTACAGACAGGAGCCTACAAGTTTTAACAGAAGACCCAAGAGATTTTTGTATTTGGTGAAACTGTTGGATTTTAAAGTGTGGGGGACAAATTATGAGGGGGTCACTGTCACTTGGGGGAATCACTGTTAGTACCTTCTTTAATATCCCTACAATTCCCTGTGAGGAACTCCAAGAAGGCAGCACACCCCTGGCATCAGTCTCTTCTCTACAATCTGCAGAGAGCTTTCTGTGGGTTTAGAGGTTCACAGTATCAGGGCCCTTTGGCGTATCCCCCCTCAGCACTATAGAACCTTCCACTGAGGGGAATTCCAGGAGTAGCAGCTAAGGAGAGGGAATCTCTAGCAGAGGTGCCAGGGAGTAGGAAAGGGTACCTCTGTACAGAGCTTCCACACACAATCTCAGGGGAGCTGTGGGTTCCAGGGGCCTGAAACCTCTTGCTATTTGCCTATTGTGGAAATCTCCCCACTTCCCAGGGAAGAACTGGTAGCAAATTCATATGGAGGGAAATCCCCTTGGACTTCCTTTCGCCTGTGCAGATTTTTACTCCAAAGGGGGACAACTTGGCTAGGATATTTAATTTCACCCTCTTAAATCCATGCAGTTTTGAACAGGTAAAGTCTCAACAACATTTCTAATATGGCAAAAGCAGCACAAAGATGCCACTGTCTAGGAGGAAAATAGTAATCAATAGAGGGCTGGCCAAGTCTTTTAGTCTGTATTTTCTCTGTACATTGAAGACACCACTCACCACAGGAATGATTATATCTTTAAAGATGAGCCAGGAAGGAAGCTGGAGGTTTTCCACACAAAATGTCAATGTCGTGTATTGGGCATAAAGTGGAATGACTTCATCTGTAATGCAGATGTTTATGGTCACTCGGGTCTACAGACTCCTGGAGCCATTGTCCACAAGTGGCGTCTTACACTTTTTGGACATATTGCAAGGATGCCACAAGATGTTCCAGCGCTGTTCTCCAGGTGGCTTGTAACATCCGAGGGGTGGAGGAGACCCAGAGGAAGAACCCCTATTACACGGGTTCATCAAGTCTGTTCCGACGTTGGACTCTCAGGCTGTCAAGCCTTTGCAGTTGCACAGGAATGGACCAAATGGTGAACGATCGCTATGGCTGACTAGCTGGCTAAGCATTGAAGAAGAAGGAGGAAGGAAGTGAAGTGAAAATCTGTCCCCAAACTTAGTGATACAAGATCTAAAGTATAAGTGGAACTGCAAATCAGACCACAGTTACCTTCATTTTAATTGAAGCACCATAGAGAAAGAATCAGTGGCTATTTTGTCAATGCATCATGCTGCATCTCTTTTTAACTGTCCTAGAGATGGTTATTGCAACCCGGGTCCCAGGGGGACCACACTGAGGTTGCTTAATCAGGGCAAACTGCAAAGAATGGGCAGACGATCTCCAAAACTGACGGTTATTCTGATACTCAGATTTACCAAGCCAGCAACAAAACAGCTTCTACAACACCTTACTGATTACCCAGAAGCCAAAACACAGTTCCCTTAAAGCAACCCAGCCTTGGGCTTCCTCGCAGACAGCCAAGTTAAATATGATGATGCTTATTGAAAAATCTTGTTCATCATTTACCAATCCCAAAGTATCAGACACATTACCTTCCAGGTCAATGAATATTTCAGATCTTTCCCAAATAAACGCTTACAGCCAATTTTTATTACCTAAACTAAAATGTATTAAAAAAGAGAAGAGAGTATTGGTTAAAAGATCATTATACATACAGACATGGAACAGAGTCCTTAGGTCAGTTTCACAGTAGAGATGGTGAGCTTTAGAATTGCAAAGAGTTCTTTTCAGAATCAGTTCATCAGGTTGTTGTCCAATGCCCAAAAATTCAATATTAGGGCGTTCCAGATGGGACTGGAGATCTGTCTTACAACTCAACTTCCCCTGAATAACGTTTAAGCAGATCTGAGATGAAAGGATCAGTTCCCAAGAGTTTTTATAGAGATTTTTGCAGTCTTTTGACAGCACCAGTCCTTGGGTGAACATAGGCTTTTGTAGTAACCTATTTTCTAAGCATCACTGGTAATTAGCTACATAGATTAACATAAGGCAATTGCCTATCTCACACCATTTAACAGGTGATTTACCACAAACACCAAAGAAAAATTAAGATAGTGATATTAGTACATTTAAATGTTAAGATCTTCTTTTGATCTCTGAATTAACAGAATACAGCATAGACAGGAACTGTTTGGTTACATAGTTAACCTCTAACAATATATATGTAAACACAAAAATTATCTGATATGTCTCTAAAGATTCAATCAGGGTCAATTATCCGGCAAGTTGCTAAATTTTTTTTAGCCCAGTGTCACAGTTATACTCTCATTTATTTATAATTTAATAATGGGGAAGAATCAGGCAATCACCTTGCTAGCATAGTAAGAAAGAAGCAATTCAATACACTATTCCTGCCTACATGTTACATGCAAAGGTAAATACAGATGTATGAAGATAGTCCTGAAGATGTTTGATAATGCTCTTTTTGCATTTTCGGTAATGTGTTAGTATTAATGTTATCACTTGGCAGCTCACCTCATTTTCATTATGGTGTTGGATCCCTTTAACTAGATCTATTACAAATTAGTTCCACAAAATGAGTACTGTGGCCCCACCCACTTCAATGGAAACACTGGCACAAGGAGAGCACTGCTGTAAAAGAACAGTGGCATCCACTGCTTAGTTAGGAAAGCCATTAATAGGCCTGATATTCCCATTGGGCCCATGTTATCCACCTGAAAAGCTAAAAGTTTGAACACCTCATCTTTTATTTCCCTAAATAATACTAAACATTTATATGAAAACCAATGCAATGAAAGAAAAAGTTGCATTTTATCAACCATGAATGAACTCAAATAAGAAAAGAAATTCTGGGGAATGCTGGTGAGTTGCTAAGTGATCCCATATACCCAGAGGTTTGTTAAAAACATATGACATCAAGAGAGAGAAGGAAAGGAGCTGATTAAGTCCCTCAACAAAGAGATAAGATGTTTCAGTAAATTATGGAATGTAGCAGTAATTTATGTGGTAGGATTTACTGAATGAAATGCAGTCCAGTAAATCCTTTATCAGAAGTGATTAAATGTAAGCCACTCATTGTCACCTGAAGCACAGTGAATCATATGAATTTAATAATGATATATTGGAGGGGGAGCCTTTTAATGTACAACAGGACATTTCTAATAATTATTAACCAATTTGTCTATGTTCAGTTTTACAGGATTTTAGGATTCGGTGCATTCAGAAGTGTTGGTGTGTTTTTTGTGCGTGAAAGATTCCTATTCCTGATCTTTTCCTCCCTACCCCCCTTTCTACCCATATCACTAAAAGTCTAGTATGCAGGTCCTCACCACATCCCCGGTTAGTTACTGTAAACTACTTCTCTCTGGCTTTCCCATCACACATATCTTCCACCATTTAGCTGCTGAGATCATCACCCTTGTCTGTTACGTTGCCCCTGCTATCCACTCTTCTGAGTCCATCCACTTGTTCTCCCTTTTCCATCACAAGATTTCTGTCCTCACTCTGTTTCTCCCTGTGCATCTGTTTTGTTTTTCTTATCCTATTGCTCCCGCTGGTCTGTCTTCACCTGCCACCTGCCCTACAACTTTCACATATTCTTCTATGTTCCCCATCACACATGAAAGACCCGCATTCACAAAGCTATCTCCTCCATATCTATCCTCAAGACCCACTTCTTCCATGATGGCTATGAGAAGTTGGCCAACCTAAGAACAGATTTTTGGAGATTGTCAATGGGTATTTATGTCAGAAAACAAAGTAACCCCACTAGATATAAACCTTTCACATATTTTGACTGTAAAACTCTTCCCCGCCCTTCATGGGTTGTTTGCTTTCTTAAACTAAACTCCCTCAGGCAGTAAATAAGTCTTCCTGTGTATATACAAAGCACTTAGATCATTATGGGTATTGTTGGAATATAAATAATAGGACCCAGATTGTGGTAACTATTTCATGTTGAGAAAGGTTGGACGAGAATTGTTATGGACCTTGGCAACTACTTTCTATGGATCAGATGGGAGTTAGCTCAGATTTAAACAATAGGCACGCCCACCCCCACATTACATGGCCAGTCGAGCCACATGTTACCCCTGTGCTGAATTTTCCCCCAACGTATCTTAATTCACAACTGGACCTGAAGAAAGTATCTAACACACAACAGTATCACACCTTAACAATAAAGCAGAAACTCATAACTGAAACAACAATAAAACAGGGCTACACTTCTGTCAAGTTTATTATAGCCCCACTCCTTCTGGCAAAAACCAAAAGAAATTATCATTGTTATTTTTCCCAGATAACCAAAGAAGAAGCAGACTGAATGAAAACTCTATTTAAATCCACAACTAACAATTATATTGAGATAAAAGGTTAAACACAGCACTCAAGATAAATTGTTTGTTTAAAGAATCAACTTTCAGCACAAGAAAATAAGAAGACAAAAAACAAAAAGGAGACAATATATAAAATAACTAAAGTCAATGTGAAGAAAGCTGGTACAAACGAGTTATAATTCTTTCACAATTGCTTGTGTACATTGGTCAGCTGTAGTCAGCAGGCCTGGATTGCTCAAGAATTAAGGGCCACATCCATGAAAGTATTTATGTTCCAAACTTCCACTGAGATCAATGGAAGTTAGGAGCCTAAATAAATACTTTTGTGGATCTGGGCCTTAGCAAAGAAACGTAGAATCTCTTACCTTGAGGTGAGAGTTCAAATTCAGCCTTGGCTATTAGTAACAAAGTTTTACCTTAGGTTGTTATAACAGTGGGTTTTGTGGTGCCCTATATAAAGAGAAGTGTCCAGGAGTATCCAGGTGCATCTCACATTTGTGACTGCGCTCCTCTCCCATACTCACAACAGACTCTAGTCACCTCATAAAATGCTTGCAACTCATCCAGTTGTGCTAAAACTTTTCTTCCTCTGTTCACCCATCCACAACAGAAAGGGTAGCAGCAGGGATGCAAATTCAAAAACTTGAATCAAGACCAGACATAAGGAGAAACTACCTTCAGTTTGGGTAAAAAGAGAAACTGATGAGAAAGAGCTATTAGTTGCACAAGGTAGGATTCAGGTGTGTGCACAGGGCTGTATGGAGCCCCACAAGTGGCACCGAAATAAGTTCAACACAGTTACCTTCTGGTGGACAATTTATGTGAAATGGGTTGATGGATCCAGTGCACTTCTTAGTGGACAGTTGTCCACTCTCTCTGTCAATTTGCCAAAGGCTGAATGAATCTAGAAAAAGGAATTCCCTTTTCACCTCTAGAAGCAGTTTCTCTAGAGGCACACTGGGGCGGGGGAGGGGGGGTGATATAGCAAAAATTCTACAGTTCATGCAGTACATGTTCTCCAGCTAAGATAACTTTACTCTGCCAATGCTGACAATCTAGCTTCTTACACAAGCACTGAATTCATTTAAAGCATTTAAGGAAAATGTGTGTTTTTCTTGGTTTCAGAAATAGATAACCCTGAAAACATGAACCAGTTCTAAGCAGGAATTTTCAGGTTTGCAATAATAGCTGTGGGAGGTGTGAACTTCCACATCATCTCAATGGTAATTCAGATGCCTAATGATGGTTATCTAAATGTCAACATTTGTAACTATTTCTCTGATGACTGAAGCAATTAAGAAAGATGATCATATGAATCTTCTGAGTGTGAAATTGCATTTTGATGCCATGAATTGGGTGATGCCTGGCAGAGTTGTCCCACTAATCTGGTCCATGGAGGCAGCAGACTAGAGGAGAGGAGGAGAACCCAGAGAGCAACCAAATGCCATGAACCCGGCAGGGCACTTGGTACCAATGGGAACTAAATCAAAAGAGCCCTGCAGCGCTTAGGAGGGTATCTGAGCCCCATCAACAGGGAGCTGCGCCCACAGAAGCATGCATGATTATATACACAATCTGCTGCCATTGGCATCTCATTTGAATATTGAAAGTGAGTGGAGCTTGGTTTGTGGGAAGAGTATCATTGTTTATTTTTCCATTCCCAATTTAACCCCTACTTGGCCACCAACCCTGCCTAATGCTACCTGAGGGTGTCCAAAGTAGCTGCTCGTACAAAAATCAACATTAAACTCAAAATCATCAGTAAGGAACATACAAGGGGAGCAGGCCTTGGGAGAGAAATGGCAGGAAGTTGGATGAGGAAGCAAGAATCTTTTTCAAAGTAAATAAAGGTTCCTTTTAAGAAAGGGAGATCACCAACCAAACTGGATGCATCAGTTTTAAGTCTATTGTGAAAAAAATGCTTCTTCTCTTCCTTTTTATTCATGGATCTTTTGCTAGAATAGCAGTGAATAAACATTTGAAAATGGAAAAGCAAAAAGTTTGTGTCTCTCATCAACAGAAGTAGACCAATAAACAATATTACCTCACCCACTGGGTCTCTGTCATACATCATTCTTATTCAAGAATACAGGTACACCATTCAGGATGTTATTTTAAAACAAGAATGGGGGCACTAATTGTGAAGTCACTCTTCATTAGAGGAGTCTAGGATTACCTTTACAATTACTACAATAAGGATGCAGAGTACAAGCAAATGACTCTTTAGGAAGAATTTAAATTTGATTAGAGACTTGACAATGCTCTTCAGCTAAACGCCCCCACATCACTTAATGCCACTTTTTCTTTCTACTCAATCCCAAAATGAGATGATTGTCCCAGTAGCAGCACGTATTATTAATTAAATTGTGAAAGTCACCAAGAGGCAAATTATAATTTGATTGTAGTAGTTTATACCTGGGATATCTCCTTTCAGAAACAGTTGAGCATTGCCATTATGTCCATGTACATAATGGTAGAAAAAAATTTAAATTGGGTTAATGTTGATAAATGTAACACATCGGGTCAGATTTGGAAAGTAAAGGAGATACAAGTAGAGGTAAAAAGTTCCATCCATGTGAATCACTCATAGTGAACTGAATATCTACACTAAATATGAATAGGCATGCCAGTTGTCTCCATAGAGCCCCCATTCCCCCATCCCCGATGTGGGAATTGTACATGCCCATGGGCTCCGCTAGACTCCTTCTTGATGCGGGATTTCAAATAGTGGCAGTCACCCCAAACACCTCCATCCTCTGGAATCAGAGTTATCTGTAGATGTGTGACCCTTCCTCTCTTACATTTAAATGATCAGTACTGCGCACCTGAGTTAATGCTTCACAGACATGAATGGAGCAGCTCACACCTACTGCTGGAAGTATAGCTCGAGGCTCTCTGAAGACTCATCTCTGTACTGGTTACATTCTAATCATTTTTGAAGTTTTCTCAACAACCATGACAGTTAGAAACTTACTTTTTTCTAAATGAAAGTTGAGGTTCTGGAGAACAATACAGTAGCTTCAGAGGTGCTAGTGGAGCATAGTAGCTGTTTTCAAGCCCTGGTTATTCAAAGCTGATTTTCCAAGATTATACTGAAAACATTTGACATTTTGTTACTAAAAATCACAGGTCTATGCAGTGGTTCTCAACCATTTCATGCTGCTGACCATTTCTTCATATAAAAGTAAAGAGCTCTGCTCATAGGCCATAGCCTCCTAATTTACACCTGCCCAATAATAGTAATGTAATTTAGCATTAGTTTAGTTAAGACAGAAGATGAAAACAAACTTTCCTTAATGGGATGGATACAGTTGCATGGTTATATTGCCTCATTTTGTATGTGTATCCTCTCACTTTACCTGCAGCTTGTTGGCCATTAATTTGATCACAACTCAATATTCATCACAGAAACATTTGATCAAAAAACCTAGACAACCTCTGTGCTAAGAACAGAAGCTTAAAAAAATCCACTGGTTAAACAAGCTTTTGGAAACCGTAGGAGTCTTGCACTCTTACAAATGCAAAAAATGCAACTGCTTCAAGACTGACATCTAGTACACCGATACAACACAGGCTTCTCTGTAGACCGCTGGAAGTACTCTGCACACCACCAGACTGCAGACATTCAAAACTTTGCAAGAATGGTCATCCTTTAGCTATCTACGTGCAAACAGTGGAGAAGAGTAATTGTTGAGGTATTTCAGATGTGCAGGAGTTCAGACAACATTTGCCCTTGTTGTTTTCAACACTTGATGCACATATCGATACATACAAAACATGCATTTAGAAAAAACAGTCACATATGCTGTACTCAACATATTCCCTTCTCTATCTCTCATTGTGAGCAAAAAGTCTCGGGGCCTTATCATTAGAAAGAGGAGTCACACACAGTTTTTTAACTGAGGCTACGGCTACGCTAGAGAGCTTACCGTGGCGCAGCTGCACTAATGCAGTTGTGCCACTGTAAGCACTCTAACGTAGCTGCTCTAAGCCCCCGGGAGAGAACTGTCCCATTGGCTTAACTACTCCAGCCCTGCGAGCAGCAGCAGTAGCTATGTCAACGGGAAAAGCTCTCCCACCAACACAGCGCTGTCCAAACCGGCGCTTATGTTGGTGTAACTTACATCTCTCAGGGGCATGGTTTATTCAAACCTCTGAGCGCCATAAATTGTGCACTACAGCTTATATCAGCATAACCCCTTTGTCTGGTTTGATATCATACTGGGATAGGTAAGGGCCTCCACAAACCCAAAGGAAACAAAAGCTGGTTTTGAAGCTGTTGTAAAATATTTCATGAATATATCAGTTGTACTCAATGGAATATAATTAAAAGATCATTGGTAAACTATGCAACCGTTTCCCTGACCGCATACCTGTTTAAAACGGCATAATTATGTTACCATCCTGTTCCATTTCCTGGGTAATTACTTGAAACAGGACTCAATTCTCTCTTTTCTGAAATGTATTGCCATGGTTCCTGACATTATTCTGGTAGAGTGCTCACTTCCCCCAAAATGGACATGCCCTCACTTTCCTAAATCCTATTGTCCTATGCCCCAGCAGTTATTGCTTTGTTTTATTTCCATATTTTTCTCCCTTTCTACTTTGTTCTTTTTCACCAGAAAAGCTTGCAGGGAGAGAAAGCAGGGGCCATTAGTAAAAAAACACCACACACATACACACCCTCATCACGCAGGTTAGATAGGTGTGTCACACCTATAATCTTACTAGCGTGTCACACCTATAGTATTTTAACCTCAGACATCATTTAGACATTTCTCAGTTTTAGTGCCAACCTGCCCTGCCTCTGTGTGTATTGTTCCTACAGTGTTCAGAAAACTGTGAAGAGGTAGGCTCTTGATGAGATATTAAAGACTGGATGTGCTAAACAAATCTCTTTCTTCATATCCTCCCTTATCACACAGTTCGCCACATTCAGTGAAGCAAGTTAGTGAATGCAGTGTAAGCATTATTACATATTCACATTCAGGAAAGACATTGATGGAAGCAGTTTTGTAAGCAAAAACAGGAAGAAACCCCCCCCCCCCCCCCCCCCAGAGATGATGTTATATGCTATAACTTTATTGTGTGAGCATTGTTGAAAACTTTTATTGCCCTTTACAGAAAAGGGTGATTGAACATGTTAACAGTAGTTGGATTCTTGGGCAACGTATTAAATCTATGCAGGGATCATTTCCACATAGAATGGTGATTCTTGCTGAAACTTAGCCAGGAGGCCAGCCCAACTGACGTCCACCAAGAACATGGAGATGTACATGATAGACAGACTGCCCACCATCTGGCCCTTCATTCACGACCATTCGGTATCCCTTGGTCAGGCCCAATTCAGCAGCACACTTCTTGCCAACAATCATTAAATGCCCAAGAAGCTGAAAGGATTAAAAGGGAAGGGAGAGAGAGAAAAATCAACCACAAACACAATTGTGAGTAATTTGAAGAACAATAAGTTTATCAGTTATGTGGAACAACTGGTAAAAAAAATCCTCCAAGTAAATTTTAAAAACTACAGTGAAATGAAATTGCATATAAGATCAAGAATCTTATTTATAAAATGTCTTTAAAAAAGTGGGGGGGGGGGAGGTGGAGGCGGAGGCAAGTTCCAGCCAATGGAAGTCACAGCCAGCCAGCACCTCTCAGGATTAGGACCTTTTCATTCCTTAGGCAATGAAGAAAAATCCAATTAAAAAGAAAGTTGACTTATCTAGTATATGTTCACAAAGACTTGGGGCCCGATTTTCAAGACAGATGAGACCACCTAGTTCTTATCATTTCAGGCACCTCTTGCCAACCCTAACAATTCACTCCAATACAAGATGCCACAAACCCTTATTTTCCATACTAGAACAAGTATTATCTAGTGTAGAACAGAAGGATGGACATTAGAATATATTTCAAAACAAAAGCAACATTTCTGTACTGGAGACATGCATTTCTAAAGCTACATAATATTTTTCGTTGACTATTAGTTATTTGTACTGCAATAGCAACCAAGATACAATAGATGCTGTTCAAATTCCTAAAAAGGAGAAAGTGTCCGTGCACCAAAGAGCTGGCATTCTAGCAACTACAAAAGTTAAAAAGAAGAAATGAAAAGTTACTGCCCTAATGAGACTACAATCTATGCCCACTGTAAGTTACGAAATGTAGTGCTGAGCCAGGGTTCCAGAAAAGGTGATTCTGCCTGTAGCTCTTTATAGTGCGAAAGGGGTCAAGAACAAAAAACATTCTGATCAAGTGTCAGTTAACTTCCTAATACTAAATACACAGCACTTTCATGATTCACCTGAACAAATTTCACATTTGGACTTCCATTTCTTTGGATTTCTTTCATTTTAAAATAAAGTCACTCCTACCCCAATACACCACTTTAAGCATTAACAATCAAGCTGTTTTATCACAAGCATTAGAACAAGTTATCTAGGGAGGTTGTGGAATCACTATCATTGGAGGTTTTAAAGAACAGGTTAGACAAACACCTGTTGGGAAGATCCTGATAATGCTTAATTCTGCCTGAGTGCAGGGGACTAGACTAGATGATCTATTGAGGTCCCTTCCAGTCGTACACTTCTGTGATTCTATGGTATTATAATGACCCACCAGGAGATTGAGAAGGCATTTCTCTAGCTGAGTGACTAACAATTCAGAATGGAAAGTTACACCTGATGCCAATGCAAAGCTGATAATATTCCTCTACTGTTTCTCCTTTCATTGCACATATCTCCATTCCAAGGTGTTGTTTGTTTTTTATTTTTAGGCAGACTTGTACCAACTTCCACCAGCTCAACATTGTAATAACTTATTCAACAAAAAGTGTGGCAGAACCGATTACAGGGTACATCTGCCAGTGAAGGTTTTATGTCCTACGTCAGGTGGTCTCAGAGCAGCCAATGAATTATTAAGCATGCCGCTGCATCTTGTGAGTGTGTTTTGGTCATTTAATATTTTAACTTTCAGAGCTTTTGTTTTAAAGCTATGTTGTAATAACATTTAAACTTGGCATTAAAGCACCACAGGCATGCACTGCACCTTTCAGGCAGAAAATAAAACAAGATTCCTGCCTTAAAAAACCTAATAGTTTTCATATGTTATAATGGCAGATTCAGTGTAGATACAATTTATATGTAGTATAATGTAATAAACTTCACAATACTTACAGATTCATCTGAATCTTCGGCTTCAGATAATTGGACAATAGGCTTCTTAGGAACCACTAGGAAATGCGTTGGAGCTTGGGGTGAAATGTCATGGAACGCAAGGCACTGGAGAAAGAAATGATTAAGAGCTGAAGCACTAACTTTTTAGATGAAAATAAGCCCCATATATAAATCTGAACATCTCATTACTACCTACACCCCTACTGGTACATACTGAATTTGAGATGGTAACTTCAATAACTTTCCAAAATTAGCACTGGTTATTTGATATCCCTTAAAATGTAGTTAGCAATAAGACGAAAACTTTAACTCAAATTCACACAAAATGCCCACATACAGAGGCCTACAAAGAACAGTTTTTAGTATGAACCAAGAACATTGGTTAGTTTATTTTCAGGAATTACTTACAACTATTTCTAAAGCATTCTAAATAATAAAAAGCAAATTTTCAGCAATGAACTTTGCAATTTATTCTTTTCACGGCTGTACCTAATAACTAGTAGAATTAGTTATGTACATTCATATCAAAGAGCAAATATATCACTACAATTTGCTACTATTCTACAAATTTTTAAAGACTATTATAACAGATATCACATGAATGGAAGTAGTGTCACTGAAACATAGATGACATCTTTATTTTCTTTGGAACTGCAATCCTGCATCAGTCCAGTATCCTATGTGTCATCAGAAAATGACAGATCCTTCAGAGGAACAGACTCCACAGTGGACTTACAAAATAACCCAACCTAGGGAAGCTTTTTCTTAAGCCTTTAGGGTATGTTTTACCTAGTAGCTGGCAGAGTGCTTCCCAGGATGGGTAGACAGCCCTATGCTAGCTCTGTTTGAGCTAGTGCACTAAAAATAGCAGTGCAGCTGCAGCAGCTCAGACTAGCTTTCTGAGTATGTACCCAGGCTGCACTGTACTCAGGTGGCTTCAGACGAGGCTCGTAAGTGAAAAATAGGTTCAAGTATCACACTGAAATGTAAGTACAATATTTATAAAATGAATCAATTGGAAAATAATTATATGGTAAAAATGAGAAAGTAAATATTTTTCAGTAATAGTGCGCTGTGACACTTTTGTATTTTTATGTCTGATTTTGTAAGCAAGTAGTTATTAAATGAGGTGAAATTTGGGGTACGAAAGATAAATCAGACTCTTGAAAGGGGTTCAGTACTCTGGAAAGGTTGAAAACCACTGAATTAGCTGATTACACTGAAACATCCTTTAATCCTGCAAGGGCAGTTTTAATTCCCTAAGAGTTATAACAAGTTTCCTCTTTTTATCACGTAAGAGACGATAATCACATAATTACTTAAGCATCCCAAAGTGTTTTAAGACTGGAAACTGGATTTCTCCCTATTTCTCATACTGGGTTATTTATTGTCAACTCACCTGGCAAATTGAAAAGCAGACTCATTTTACTATACTGACTCCAGCAATATATCCTCTACAGTTTATCATGATTAGAGGCAAAGTTTCTTGAAACTTTCACATGGACAAAGAGAAAGAAATACACTTATATACACATCTTGGTTGCAAAGCAGCAGCACAGAAATTGCTTTAGAAACTACTTCAAAACCATTTAGTGTTCTAGAATGAAATTTCCCTTCAACAGCTGTGATATTATCCTGACCTATTAAGATATTGGCTCTTCAACTGTCATTAGCTATAAGAGTCATACAAATGGTATATTTTTCCAATAAGAACCCATCTTCTGCATTGCATTTATACGGGACCTGATTTTCACAAGCAAAGAGCAACCACAGCTTGCAATGATTTCAATGTTCAGTGTCAACCCGAGGTGGATCCAGTCAAATTCAAACTGCTAGATATAAGAACTGGATTATTATGTTGCTCTAGTAAATATGCAACTTTTCCTAACTTTAGGAATCAAAATCAGGAGGCATGCCATCAAATATTAGCCAGATACAACAGGTACCAGTGCCAAATTAGGATTTTGGTAGCTTTCTCATAGCAAGATGGCTGCCTATTTTAATGGTACAAATTCTGGATTTGTGGCCAAAATATGGCATGATCCAGATGCCAGATCAGAGTTCATGCAATGCTGCTGCAGACAGACACACCTATGTCTTGATTTTTAAAATACAAGAGTGGTTAAACATGTTCTCTGTTTAGACAGTAGAATTTAAATTAAATAAATTAATGGAGATATCCCATCTCCTAGAACTGGAAGGGACCTTGAAAGGTCATCGAGTCCAGCCCCCTGCCTTCACTAGCAGGACCAAGTACTGATTTTGCCCCCATCCCTAAATGGCCCCCTCAAGGATTGAACTCACAACCCTGGGTTTAGCAGGCCAATGCTCAAACCACTGAGCTATCCCTCCCCCCCTTCAATTTAGATAATTGAAGCTCAATAATCCAGTGTTTGATCCACGTGTTGGCAGTACTACCATGCCAGGATAAACTGTTGTCTTGCAGGGTCTGTTGGGTTGTTATGGGGTTTTTTGTTTGTTTGTTTTTGCTAAAGGAGGAGCAGCTAAATTTATTCTTTAATAGTTAAGCAATGCAATCTACTAGGGGGAGGGCAAAATGGCTGGATCACACAAGATCCAGGGAACAGACGCAACTATTTGTTGCACTGCTTGTATCAGCTAGGATCCATTAAGGTCCAGAGGGTTTTTGTTTCAGATGGCCCGCTACACTTCTCTATTTATGCTCTGGAGAGGGAGCTGTGGTGACCAAAAATAAGCGGTCCGTGATCCAGGGTTTGGCAGCAGCGCTGCACCAACAGGGAAGCCGTGGAACTTGGAGGGATGGGATCAAAACCAGGCTTCCCTTTTCCCATAAATGATTATTATAAAAGGTGCGGCTGTTAGCGTAGCAACAGCGCCGCGACGAGCTGGGGGGATCGCAGCAGTTTTTAGCCCACTGCCCCAGCGGGGAGGCCGAAGAACAGCGAGCTCTGGCATGCACCACAGAAGCAATTGTGCCGTTCATGCCTTTAGCTCGCGTTTTCTCTCCTCCCGCAGCGAGCCCTGCAGTTACAGCTCCCGCCACAGGAACACACATGGACCCCCAGCCTGTCCGTGACAGCCCGGTGAGCGCCACCGCCCAGCACCCCGCGTGCAACGCCGGGCGCCCCCACCGCGCCCCCGGGGAGCTGCTGCCAGAGGAGGGCACCACGCAGCAGCCGCAGCCGCCTCCCGCCCATGCAAGCGCGGGCGCCCGCAGCCGTTGCTGCCGCCTGCCCCGAGCGCGGCGCACGCAGCCCCCACCTGCTCGTCCTCGAAAATGATTTTGGCCGGGATCTCCTTGCGGATGATCTTCCCGAAGATGGTTTCGCCTCCGGGCCGGGCGGCCTGCGCCTTACGGATCTCGTCAGCCATCGCTGCCGGCTCGACCCCCTGCGTGCTGAGCCCGCCCGCGCGCGCGCGCACTGGCGTGGGGGTGACCTGCCCCCCGGGAGGGCTCCGCCGGCTTCAGCCCACGGCATTGGTGCTCTCGCCTGCCCATCAACCTGTCCCCGCCCTGTTGGGCACGGAGTTAAAGGGACAGGCGGGGGCTTCTTGCCTTGCTGCTGCGCTCTGTCATTGCCATTAAACATTGTCCGGTGAAATCGGCCCCCAAGTGTAGGGGCTGGTTCTGCAGACATTTACTCCCATTTGTGATGGGGCGGGACTGATCCCGTGAGTAGTTATTCACATTGCAGGGTCAGGTCTTAGGTTGTCTTAAAATAAGCTTTAGCCAAACAAATGTGAATAGTTCCGGTACTTTGTTACTCCGGTGGTACCTGGTGGGTTTGGGGTTGTCGGTGTGTTTTTTTAACCAGAAGTGGCCCATTCATTCTGTGACAAGGCAAGGGAACTGCATATTTAATTGTAGCCCATGGATTATGTGCTGCTTTTCAATCTACAGTGCCACTGCCACTGGTATCAGTGGGAGGAGAGCAAAAGTAGAATATGGAAAGGCCCCACTCCTGAATCTGACTCTATGGCAGTGGATCCCTGTGCTCATACGGACCCCCCACTGATGTAATTGACTTCAGTGATTATTCACAGGAGTAAAGCAGACATGGTTTATCCCAAAAGCTCTCACCCTAGGAATCAGCACACAAACTGAGAGGCCTGGCCACGTATTGTTCTGTGAAATGTAGAGGGAAGATCTAGTAGTTTCTGGAGCTCCTACTCAATAGAAGTAAATGGATGGTTTATCAGCATATATATGGAGCAACTGAGCCTACCCAACTGCCCTTGCACTGCCCCCAAAACTTCCCTGCATGTCCATAACTGCGAAATATATCCGTCCTCTGTGCACACTTCCTCTTGCTAAGCAGACTCACAGCAGTTCTGCCTGTTCTGAGCAGGGTAAGGCCATATGTATGCTACAAAGTTAAGTTAATTTTTGTCAATGACGGTAAGTTGTTTTAATAGCATCAGTGAATATATTCACACAACGCTCCTTGTGTCGACTGAGCACATCCACAGTCACTGCATCGGCAGAGAGAACGTTGCATCGTGGGTAGCTATCCCACTGTGCAACTCACCACCCTCTGCTGCTGGAAGCTCTGGGAGTGGATCACGGTGCATCATGGGGATGTACTCGCTGTCCCGTGATACAGTTCTTTCCATCCCATCATGGACTTCCTATTTCATTTTGCTCCATTTTTCAACAGTCCTTGTGAACTGTGCATCCGCCATCTCTGCCTGACAACACAGATCCTGAGCTGCTGACCATTCTGGTGATGAGCGTGCTGAACACAATGCGGCTGGTCCTGCAGTATTACATGAGCTGCGAAACAGAGAGTGTATTGATTATGCCTGCCCTGCTGTCTGCCATGGAAACAAATAATTCAAGATTGCTGCTGGCATTCACAGAATAGCTTGCCATGGTGGAGCGTCGGCATTGGGCTCAGGAAACAAACACTGATGGTGGGATTGCATCATGATGCATGTATGGGATGACAAGCAGTGACTGCAGAACTTTCGGATGTGCAAAGCCACCTCCCTGGAACTGTATGCGGAGTTTGCCCCAGCACTGCGGCACAAGGTCACCAGAATGAGAGCTGCCCTCATTGAAGAAGAGTATGTGGCGATCACTGTGTGGAAGCTGGCAACTCCAGACTGCTACTGGTCAGTTGTGAATCAGTTTGGTGTTCGAAAGTCCACTGTGGGGGCTGCGGTGATGCAAGTGTGCAGGTCCTTCTACCAAGGACTGTGACTTGTGGTAATGTGCAGGAAATAATTGATGGTTTTGAGACAATGGGATTCCCTAACTGCGGAGGGACGCTGGATGGAACACATATCCCAATTTTGGCCCCCAACCGTCTTGCATTGGAGTATATCAACTCAAAGGGCTACTTCTCCATGGTCTATCAGGCGCTGCTAGATCACCACAGCCGTTTCACTGGCATCAGTGCAGGGTGGTCAGGGAAGGTGCACGCATTTTTTGGAACACTGAACTGTATAGAAAGTTGCATGTTGGGACTTTCTTTCCAGACCAGAAGATTCCAATGGGTGTGTGTGAAAATGCCCATAGGGACTTTGGACACCCCACGTACCCCTTACTCCCAGGGCTCGTGAAGCCTTATACCAGAAACCTAGATAGCAGCAAGGAGCGCTTCAGCAACAGGCTCAGCAGGTGCCGAATGATGGCTGAATGTGCCTTTGGCCAATTAAAATGTCTCTGGCACTGTCTTTTTGGCCCGTTAGGCCTCAATGAGGAAAATATTCCATTGGCCATTGCAGCCTGCTGTACTCTCCATAATATTTGCAAATCAAAAGGGGAAAAGTTTTCCCCAGGGTGGGCCGCTGAAGCTGATCAGCTGGCTGCTGATTTTGAGCAGCCAGATACAAGGGCAATTAGAGGGCCACAGCAGGAGGCTATTTGAATCAGAGAGGCTTTGAAAGAGCATTTTGACATTTTGAGCTCCGAAGAAGTGGGCTGTAGCCCACGAAAGCTTATGCTCAAATAAATTTGTTAGTCTCTAAGGTGCCACAAGTACTCCTGTTCTTTTTGACAATGATTGCCAGTCATGTGTCTGTATGTGGTGCATTTGGCAAGGCAATATTTAGTTGCCACCATAAAGAACTTGCTTCTTGAGTGTTAATTGTAGAGCAAATAGTCCTACCTATAGCCAATGTTAAGACTGAGCAATGTATGTATGTATGTATTTCACAAATTAAGATTTATTTTATTTCAAAGACTCAAGTTTAATAACAGAATCAAACACAAACTTTTGGTCAAACAGGGGACATGACAAAGAAGAACAGTCTCGCAGTTAGGGCTCTCGCAGCTGGATGTAACTCCAACTTTCATTGCAAAACCAGTCCCCAGGCGTGGAGTGCACATGGTACTGTGAGGACTGGATATATGCAAGGAATGCGCTGGGGGGAATTTGGGAAGAGCATGGACAGCAGTTCTGTAGTGGCTGGAGGAGAAGTCAGACACAGATTGCTGCAAATGCAGGCTAATGAGGGACTTCAATATCTCTGGTGTTCGAGGAACTTTATCATCTGCTACTGTCCCTGTGTACTTTCCTGTCTATCCAGCCTAAGTCTTTCATTAATTGTCTCCCTCCACACTCTTGTTTCGCACTGTTGTGCATCTGTTGACTGCAGCACCTCGCGAAACAGATCCTCCTTACTCTTCCTCGGTCGCCACCTTATCTAATAGAGGCATTCCGCCGCAGTGGAGGAGTGCGTTCTCAAGGGCACATCTGCAGAAGGCAAAGAAACAATGAATAGAGAGTATTGTGAGTGCGCTTACTTCTGTGAATCACAACAGTTACACATACCTCTTTCTCACTATCCCTTGGCTAATACACAGGTCGTCGTGAGCCCTAATTATGTTGTGTTCACAGGGAAGGAGGTGGTGGGCAAGAAGGAAAGGGCAGGAAGAGACAACAGGTGGTTTGCGAAGGGGGGTTAATAACTACTAGGGAGCCTATTGTAAATACTGGTACCCTTTTCCACTGGCTAGGGTAATAGAACCCAATATCTCACTCCTAAGCATGCATCCTAAGCAAGGGAGCATCTCCTATATGAGTGTGGTTTCAGACCGGCTCCATATGCCGCTCACCCGTGTGCCACTCTGGTCCCTCCAGAAATAATTGCTGGGTGACACAGCAGTGGGAGAAACAGGCAGCCATGGCTCCACTGAGAAGATGGACAGGCTCCACTCTGTTGTTAATTTCTGTCCCTTATCCCTCCTCTACCGTATAACAAAGTACATGAGAGCTTAGTTTCCTCTCACCGGGCAACATGAACACTTGAGCAAAATGAGCACTTACCGGAACTCCCCTCTCCTGCATCCTGTGTGCCAGAGCTGGAGTGCTGGGACTAGCTAGACTCCTCCAGAGTGGAAAAAAAGAGGTCCTGACTCGCCACAACACCAGACAACCCTTGCCGTGTGCTCCACATCGTCCTCCAGCTCCACCTCCTCATCCACCACTTCCTCATCAGGGTTGAGTCCGCTGGTCACTGCCTCCAGACCCCCTGAAGTATCCACGGGACTCTTGGCAGTGGAAGTGGGATCGCTGCCATCCACTGAGGATGGCATGCTGCTCCTCATGTCTGTGGCGCCGTATCGCAGCAATGGTTGGCCTCCCTTGTCTTCTGGCATGCCTGCCTCAGCTCTTTGGTTTTATTATGACACTGCTGCATGTCCTTTTTGTGCCCCTTCTCCTGCATTCCATTAGCAATCAGCCCGTAGGTATCAAAATTCCTATGGCTGGTGCGAAGCTGTGACTTCACAGCCTCCTCTCCCCATAGACTCAGCAGATTAAACAGCTCTGGTGTGCTCCACGCAGGAGCGCGTCTGCTGCGGAAAGCCAGCATGGTCAGCTGGGAAGATGCTGTGTCAACTGTGCATGCTGAGCAAACAGGAAGAGAAATTTCAAAAATTCACGGGCCTTTATATGTGTATGTGGGGGGAGGAGATGTATACTTGTGTACCTTCAGGGCAGTAGAGTTCAAACCACTGACCAGAGCAGTCATGATGGGCATTCACCTCCTGGAGGCCAATTAGGGCGATATAACCAAGTGAGGTGTCTACACTGATGCTGTGTCACTCTAACTACATTACAAAAAGCTCTATGCCACTTGTCA
This sequence comes from Malaclemys terrapin pileata, assembly GCF_027887155.1. Classification (NCBI taxonomy): domain Eukaryota; kingdom Metazoa; phylum Chordata; order Testudines; family Emydidae; genus Malaclemys; species Malaclemys terrapin. The sequence continues at coordinate 52,434,850 of NC_071510.1, read as the reverse complement.
AGATGGTTTTATTATGTTGGCATAGCAGAGGAGTTACATCGGCGGGAGGAGCATTTCAGTATGTACACCTCCACGGTTTTGTTGACGAAAGCTGACTTTTGTCAACAAAATTGTGTAGTATAGACAAGGCCTTAGAGGACAAAATGGCACTGGCAGCTGGTCTACATTAGCATTCCCATCATTGCTAGCACTGACAGGAGATTTTGAGAAAAGTCTTAGCATTTTAGTCCTGCAAATTGGTCCATCTTCCAACCACAAAACTAGACAAATGCACCACACCTCACTGAGATTAACAAACATAATTTCTAAGTGAAGCTGCTTTTAGAGATGTAAAGTTTAAAAATATTAGAAAACATTCCAAAAGCTAAAACAAAAAAACACAGTCCACCTAATTTTTAATCTTCATAGTTTGCAAAGCCCTAGTTTGATTTTTCTCACACTTTCCATAAAAATTCTTATATATAGGATCATTATATACTCTTGTAAGGGAAATATGTGATTTAACCATAACTATGGAGAGAATAGTTGGCAGAATTCTGTTCTCTGACCAGTGTAAATCTTGAGTTACTTCAGTTATTTGAATATGGTGTAAAAAAGCAGAAATTGTCATACTCCTTAGTGGCTGTCTAGTAATATGTCCTGGGGCACTAAAAAAAAAGGTCTGACCAAACAAATCAAAGAACCGTGGGCTGTCATTCTGTCCTTTACCTAACCCCAGTGTCTGCAGGTATTTTGGTACATATATGTCCTAAGGGTACTGCTTTGCTTAGTTGTAAAGGGGTAAGATAAGGACAGAATTCCTGCCTCAGCTTTTAATTTCCTTGCTTTTCTATGTTTGTCAGACAGTGAATATTATTTTAACAAAGATGTTGTTAAACTTACTTTTTTTATGTTATAGGATTAAAACGTCTTTAAGGAAAGAACATAAAAATTGACATAATTGATTAGATACAAAATGATAGATCAATATATTACATAAATACTTATTTAAGGCCCTGATCCTACAGAACTTATTCATGTATTTAACAGTATGCTCTGTAAGTAGTCCAACTGATTTCATTGGAGTCCTTAGCCTCTATTATTTACTGGATATTAGTAGCTCAAAAAAAGATGATAAACCAACATAATTTAAAAACATTGATCTAAATGTGCAGCAGCATTTTTAAAAATGTAATAAACAGACCTGGTTAAATAATTCTTATCAAACTACTTATTTAATTTTGCAATAGCTTAAAAATAGTCAAAAATATTTCTGTTATTCACCCAGTTTTTATGAATAGTTGAATAATTCACTAATGTTGCCCTTGAACCTGAAATTGTATTTGATGAAAAAGATGCTTGCACCTCTTAGTGGATTGTATTCCAGGATAGGGCTATGTTCATTGAATAATTTACTCAACATATTTCAGGAAGTTTTCCAAAAAAAATTTCATGATTATTAAAAATGATTCCTTCAATGTTAGTAATAAATTGTTAAAATAATGTATCTGCTCCTATTTAACAAATTTTAACTCAAAGTAAATTTCCCACAAAGGGAATAATCTCCTGAAAAGAGAAGATGATAATGGAAATGCTGACAGACTGTTACGTATATATCATATGCAATTATAATTAAACAAAGGAATATAGTTATCTATTTAAAACGTCTAACTTAAAGCTGCAAAGATGATTAAGGAATTACAGTTCCTATTCCATCCTCAATTAATCCTATCAAAAGATTCAGCCTCTGGCTATTTTTTTAACTCAGCTATAAACCACTAAAAATATTAGGTGTGTAAAGAAAATGACAACGGATTCTTAAGTAACACATTACAAGTACAACACTTAATGGCTTACACACCATAAGGTTTGACATATCTTAGAAAGATAACTGTCTATTTCTGTTATAGAAATTAATTTTCTAAATTAAAAATTGCATCCATGAATGAAAATCAGAGTGACAGAGACACCTTTAGGTTCATTGTATGCGCTTTCCTATAATTAGACTCGCATGGAGTCAATCACTGGATTCAGGTGTTTTGATGTGAGAAGAAGAAAAGTAATAATATTTTCCCTTTCTCAGAAAAAGGTGATGATAGGGCCACTTGATGGCTTAATAGATAATTAATGAAATGACAGAGCTTTCTACCTCTCAGTCACTGATCTGTATCTAGTGCAGTTGCTAGCACCCCATAATTGCTATCATTTTATGATTGTTTGATGATCCATGAGCTGTCAGTCTCACTTCTCTTTCTAGTGGAGAGGTGTCCACATAATAAAAACCAGCCCCATGACAATTGGTATTAACTGATTTTATAAGCCCCAATCTGGCAATTGGCTCTGCATGGGCAAACTCCTGGAGGCATGTGGTTAGGGGAGAAATGTAGCTTTCTAACCTCATACTTTCAGAGGGCAGCCTCAGCCTGGCTACACCCAACAGCCACGATGTTTAAATCTCATGGGTTTGTTTTGTTTTTGGCAATTTCATGCTGGGCCCCTCCTGCTGCCGCCTAGGGGGTTGGAGCTGGGTAGCCAGGGCATCCCTGACACAGCGCTGCGGGGGCCCAGACTCTGCCTTGCACGTGTTAGCAGGGCAGCCCCCAACCCCCAGGGCCTGAACAGAGAGCCCAGCAGCACCACGCGCGTAAGGCACCCTAGGTACCCATAGGCTGGAACAGGGGAAACTTATTAGCCAATCACGTTTCTTTCTCCTTATTGCAGCCTAGCTACACCCTCTAGTTTCCCCGCTCTCACGGCTCCGGGGGCACCGTCCTGTCCGGAACCAGTGTCCAAGGGACACGGCTCTATCGGGCACAAATGGCCGTTGCACCCGGAAGTAGCCTTGCCGCCACTAGTGGAGCGCAGGGAAAAGTTCGGCGCAGGCACGTCCAGTAACGTTCCTTAGGGGAGGCGCTGAGACGCTACCGGGGCTGGAAAGTGACCTTCCGATTGGCTCCGCATGAGCGTGGTTCCGCTGGCCTGCTGCGTGTGGCGGGGAAGCTGCTGTGGCGATGGGGAGTCGGGCGGAGGTGAGTGAGCGCGCATGCGCGATGCCCCGCTTGCTGAGCATGAGCACAGTCCGTGACAGACTGCGTAGGGCAGGGTCTGGCTGCGGCGAGCCCAAAAGCGGGCTTGGGGCCGTTTTATGCCCCATCCCACAAGGATTGGCAAGGCCCGTGATCTTCCCTCGCCCTACGTACCTGCGGCCTCCAGCGCACTGCGAGGATGGGGGACCTTGGGGCAGGGCGGGGTCCTGAACTTGATTTCTCAAGCCTGCCTTCAGATCACCGACTCCCCATGCTGGAGTAGTTGTGGGTGCTGCAAGTGCCACGGGCTGCACCAGTGCTGCTTATCCCGTGCCTACAAGCCTGAGGCCTTGTCTACACTACAACTTAAGTCAACATAACTTATGTCACTCTGGGGTGTAACCGCCCCGCATCAACATAACTTACATCGACTTAATGCAGTGTCTATACAGTGCTATGTCAGGCTTGGTCTACACTACCCCCCCCAATTCGAACTAAGGTACGCAACTTCAGCTACGTGAATAACGTAGCTGAAGTCGAAGTACCTTAGTTCGAACTTACCTTGGTCCACACGCGGCAGGCAGGCTCCCCCGTCGACTCCGCGGTACTCCTCTCGCCGAGCTGGAGTACCGCAGTTGACGGCGAGCACTTCCGGGTTCGACTTATCGCGTCCAGACTAGACGCGATAAGTCGAACCCAGAACTTCGATTTCCAGCCGTCGAACTACCTGGTAAGTGTAGCCAAGGCCTCAGAGGGTGACGCTTTCCTGTTGACTTAGCTTCTGCCGCTCGTTGAGACGGATTCATTATGTTGATGGGAGAGCGCTCTCCCATTGATTTACCACATCTTCACCAGACCTGCTAAATTGATGCCGCTGTATCAATCGCAGCAGCGCCGATTTAGTGAGGAAGACCAGCCCTGAGACTTGGGCTGTTGGGAGATGGCGGAGGCCCTCAGGTCTCTCTCACTCATTTCCTGACTCTTGGTGCAGCCTTGGCTTCAGCAGTCACAGTCAGTGAAATGGCATCATATAAGCTAAAAGAAATATAGACAGGTGGGACCAAATCTTTGAGTAACTCTGTGCACACATACACACATATGAAAAACAACACCGCTGTTTTCAGAATTCATTTAAAGTGAATTAAAATTCAGGATATTTTTGAATGGGAGAGAGAATCGTGGTGTGGGGGGAAAGGAAGTCAAGACACACATCTCAGCCTTTTCTGTAATCTGTTATGTGTCAGCCATGAAAGTGACATCAGAAAAACTAGAGAAAATATATAAAGATAGGTCCTGCCTTGATGAGCTGGAATTAATATAGTTCCTTTTCTTGTGAAAGTATTTAAAGAAGGGATATATTTTCCTTTTGTTGTTTTTAAATTATTTGACATATTTTATTAAATGACAGACAGAAGTCAGGAAGGTGCAAGGCTGAGGCCAATTGAAGGAAAATCAACAAACTACTTTCTTTTGTACTGTACATAAGAACAGCCATACTGGGACAGACCAAAGGTCCATCTAGCCCTGTATCCTGTCTTCCAACAGTGGCCAGTGCCAGGTGCCCTATAGGGAATGAACAGAAGAGGAAATCCTCAAGTGATCCATCCCCTGTCACCCATTCCCAGCTTCTGGCAAACACGGTCTATCAATGATGGACCTATCGTCCATGAATTTATCTAGGTTTTTTTTTTTTTTTTTTAACCTTATTATAGTCTTGGCCTTCACAATGTTCTCTGGCAAAGAGTTCCACAGGTTGACTGTGCATTGTGTGAAAAAATACTTCCTTTTGCTTGTTTTAAACCTTCTGCCTTTTAATTTCATTTGATGACCCTTAGTTCTTGTGTTATGAGAAGGAGTAAATAACACTTCCTTATTTAAGAACATAAGAATGGCCATACTGGGTCAGACCAAAGGTCCATCCAGCCCTGTATCCTGTCTACCGCCAGTGGCCAATGCTAGGTACCCCAGAGGGAGTGAACCTAACAGGTAATGATCAAGTGATCTCTCTCCTGCCATCCATCTCCACCTTTGACAGAGGCTAGGGACACCATTCCTTACTGATCCTGGCTAATAGCCATTAATGGGCTTAACCTCCATGAATTTATCTAGTTCTCTTTTAAACCCTGTTATAGTCCTAGCCTTCACAACCTCCTCAAGCAAGGAATTCCACAGGTTGACTGTGTGCTGTGTGAAAAAGAACTTCCTTTTATTTGTTTTAAACCTGCTGCCCATTAATTTCATTTGGTGGCCCTTAGTTCTTATATTATGGGAACAAGTAAATAACTTTTCCTAATTTCACTTTCTCCACACCATTCATGATTTTATATACCTGTATCATATCCCCCCTTAGTCTCCTCTTTTCCAAGCCAAAAAGTCCTAGCCTCTTTAATCTCTCCACATATGGGACTAGTTCCAAACCCCTAATCATTTTACAGAGTAACAGCCGTGTTAGTCTGTATCCACAAAAAGAAGAACAGGAGTACTTGTGGCACCTTAGAGACTAACAAATTTATTAGAGCATAAGCTTTCGTGGACTACAGCCCACTTCTTCGGATGCATTTAGTTGCCCTTTCTCTGAACCTTTTCTAATGCCAGTTTATCTTTTTTGAGATGAGACCACATCTCTACTCAGTATTCAAGATGTGGGCATACCATGGATTTATATAAGGGCAATAAGATAGTCTCCGTCTTATTCCTATCCCCTTTTTAATGATTCCTAACATCCTGTTTGCTTTTTTGACTGCCGCTGCACACTGCGTGGACGTCTTCAGAGAACTATCCAAGATCTCTTTCCTGATTAGTTGTAGCTAAATTAGCCCCCATCATATTGTATGTATCGTAGGGGTTATTTTTCCCAATGTGCATTACTTTACATTTATCCACATTAAATTTCATTTGACATTTTGTTGCCCAATCACTTAGTTTTGTGAGATCTTTTTGAAATTCTTCACAGTCTGCTTTGGTCTTAACTATCTTGAGCAGTTTAGTATCATCTGCAAACTTTGCCACCTCACTGTTTACCCCTTTCTCCAGATCATTTATGAATAAGTTGAATAGGATTGGTCCTAGGACTGACCCTTGGGGGAACACCACTAGTTACCCCTCTCCATTCTGAAAATTTACCATTTATTCCTACCCTTTGTTCCCCGTCTTTTAACCAGTTCTCAATCCATGAAAGGATTTTCCCTCTTATCCCATGACAGCTTAATTTACATAAGAGCCTTTGGTGAGGGACCTTGTCAAAGGCTTTCTGGAAATCTAAGTACTCTATGTCCACTGGATCCCCCTTGTCCACATGTTTGTTAACCCCTTCAAAGAACTCTGATAGATTAGTAAGACATGATTTCCCTTTACAGAAACAATGTTGACTTTTTCCCAACAATTTATGTTCTTCTTTGTGTCTGACAATTTTACTCTTTACTATGGTTTCAAATAATTTGCCAGATACTGACGTTAGACTTACCGGTCTGTAATTGCCGGGATCACCTCTAGAGCCCTTTTTAAATATTGGTGTTCCATTAGCTATCTTCCAGTCATTGGGTACAGAAGCTGATTTAAAGGACAGGTTACAAACCATAGTTAAGTGCCGCAATTTCCCATTTGAGTTCTTTCAGAACTCTTGGGTGAATGCCATCTGGTCCCAGTGACTTGTTACTGTTAAGTTTATCAATTAATTCCAAAACCTCCTCTAGTGACACTTCAATCTGTGACAAGTCCTCAGATTTGTCACCTATAGAGGACTGTTCAGGTTTGGGAATCTCCCTAACATCCTCAGCCATGAAGACTGAAGCAAAGATTTAATTTAGTTTCTCCGCAATGACTTTATCGTCTTTAAGTGCTCCTTTTGTATCTCGATCATCCAGGGGCCCTACTGGCTGTTTAGCAGGCTTCCTGCTTCTGATGTACTTAAAAAACATTTTGTTATTACCTTTTGAGGTTTTGGCTAGCTGTTCTTCAGACTCCTTTTTGGCTATTCTTATTACATTTTTACACTTAATTTGGCAGTGTTTATGCTCCTTTCTATTTACCTCACCAGGATTTGACTTCCACTTTTTAAAAGATGCCTTTTATCTCTCACTGCTTCTTTTACATGGTTGTTAAGCCACGGTGGCTCTTTGTTAGTTCTTTTACTGTGTTTTTTAATTTGGGGTATACATTTAAGTTGGGCCTCTATTATGGTGTCTTTAAAAAAGTGTTCATGCAGCTTGCAGGGATTTCACTTTAGTCACTATACCTTTTAATTTCTGTTTAACTAACCTCCTCATTTTTTGCATAGTTCCCCTTTCTGAAATTAAATGCCAGTGTTGGGCTGTTGAGGTGTTCTTCCCACCACATGAATGTTTAATGTTATTATATTATGGTCACTATTTCCAAGCGATCCTGTTATAGTTACCTTTTGGACCAGATCCTGTGCTCCACTCAGGACTAAATCGAGAATTGTCTCTCCCCTTGTGGGTTCCTGTACCAGCTGCTCCAAGAAGGAGTCATTTAAAGTATCGAGAAATTTTATCTCTGCATTTTGTCCTGAGGTGACATGTACCCAGTCAATATGGGGATAATTGAAAGCCCCCACTATTATTGAGTTCTTTATTTTGATAGCCTCTCTAATCTCCCTTAGCATTTCATCGTCCTATCACTGTCCTGGTCAGGTGGTCGATAATAGATCCCTTCTGTTATATTTTCATTAAAGGATGGAATTACTGTTCATAGAGATTCTACGGAACATATCGATTCATTTAAGATTTTTACTTTATTTGATTCTACATTTTCTTTCACATATAGTGCCACTCCGCGCCCCCCCCCCCAACCTGTTATGTCCTTCCGATATATTTTGTACCCCGGAATGATTGTGTCCCATTGATTGTCCCCGCTCCACCAGGTGTGATGCCTCTTATATCAACATCCTCCTTTAACACAAGACACTCTAGTTCACTCATTTTATTATTTAGACTTCTAGAATTTGTGTACAAGCACTTTAAAAACTTGTCACTGTTTATTTGTCTGCCCTTTTCTGATGTGTCATTCTTTTTTATGTGACTGTTTTCTTGTCTGATCTGGCCCATACTATATTCTCTTCCATCCTCTCCTCCTGACTAAAACCTAGAGAATCTCTATCAATAGACTCTCCTCTAAGAGAAGTCTCTGTCCGATCCACATGCTCCACTGCAGCAATCAGCTTTCCCCCATCTCTTAGTTTAAAAACTGCTCTGCAACCTTTTTAATGTTAAGTACCAGCAGTCTGGATCCACTTTGGTTTAGGTGGAGCCCATCCTTTGCATTTGCCTTCTCCACACGAGTCCTGATTTTATAGACTTCTATCATATCCCCCCTTAGTCGACTCTTTTCCAAGCTGAAAAGTCCCAGTCTTATTAATCTCTCCTCAGATTAATATGGCAGCTGTTCTGTACCCCTAATAATTTTTGTTGCCTTTTTCTGAACCTTTTCTAATTCCAATATAACTTTCTTTGAGATGGAGCGACCACATCTGCTTTCAGTAGTCAAGATGTGGGTGTACCATGGATTTATATGCAGGCAATATGATATTTTCGGTCTTCTTATCTATCCATTTATTAATGATTCCCAACATTGTTAGCTTTTTTGACTGCCGCTGCACATTGAGTGGATGTTTTCAGAGAACTGTTCACAATGACTCCAAGATCTTTCTTGAATGGTAATAATTAATTTAGATCCCATCATTTTATATGTATAGTTGGAACTATGTTTTCCAATGTGCATTACTTTGCATTTTTCAACATTGATAAATGCAACTGTAGACCAGAATGCTAAAGACACTAGGGTGCAGAATATGCTGTGGAAACTTCAACATCATAGAACAAACAAGACCTGAGTTTTTAGCATTTCATCTGAAAAGTCTACGTGCACATAAACTGCGTGGTGCTCAGTTTACTCAGGATTACATTGCTGTGGCATTTACAAACTAAACATAAATGTAAATCAGACAGGCAGTGAATTTGGAGAGTGTAGAGTTTGAAGGGATTTTTGCTTACATTTAATGGGTGAGTAACATTTTTACTGACATGGGCTAGCACTTCTGGTCTCAAGAGAAGAATTATTTTTAAGACAGAGAGGACACTAGGTACAGTAGTGCAAAGTGAGTGTTCAGGTGCAATGGCCAGTATTTAAAAAGGCATAAAGGTGGGAATCAGAGGATTATAAAGAGGCAGTGAGTGAGGATTTATTGGCAAAATGGAAGAGGGGCTGAGAGGGAGTAGAAAAACAAGAGCAGAGAAGTAGAAGTTTATCTACCTTGGAAGAATGAAGGGTTGACTTGACTTTTCTGGGATTTGAACCCTTCATTTTAGAAAATATAGTATTTCAAATACTTCAACAACTAAGGTCTTTAGGTCATCTGTGCAGTATCAAGAACATTATCAACACTCAGTAAATAATAAACAGTAATAACAAACCTTCTGTTCCATAGCACATCTCCCTCCATCTCTGTAACTATGTCTGATTCAAGGTGGTGATTTATTTGTGGAATTTCCCCAACGGGGTCGACACAAAGGTCTCCAAGCTGTAGATTGAGGTACTAAATGTTGAAATCTACATGACAAATAAGATAAGAGAAAAATATATAAAGGGATGACAATATATTACTTGCTTGAGAAAATGTTAACCCAGAGAAGAGACAGTTTGATGGAAATGCTGGGGGAACAGTTCATTTGGTTTCACCTCCTATATATCACTGACTCAAAATTCTATGTGATTCTAATAAGACTCTGTTTTGAAGATAGTAAGCTCATTTGTGTGGTAGAAAGCAGTGCTGATGCTATGTAATTTTATCTCAAATTTTTTTTTAAATGTATAGCCTAGAGAAACAATAAACCACAAGCCAAATTTTAAATGTCTCATTTTATGCCAATTCAGATATGTGACTTTCCCCCTCCCTCCAATTTTAGTCAGATGTGTTCTTGCCAGGCCTTAAGGGACACCATGATTAAAGATGAGCAAAGTAATCATAACTATTAACTATGACTTATTAAAGAAAGGAAAAAGAGAGAGACAAATCAAGCAGTAAATAATGGTTACTTCAGACACAATCTCTACTGTATCTCTCTTAGTGGAGAGTTTTATCAGTAGCTAAAATAAAACCAAAGTAACCATAGAACTGGAAGGGACCTCAAGCGATCATCTAGTCCAGTCCCCTGCACTCAAGGCAAGACTAAGTATTATCTAGACCATTCCTGATAGGTGTTTGTCCAACCTGATCTTAAAAATCCCCAATGATGGATATTCCACAACCTCCCTAGGCGATTTATTCCAGTGCTTAACCACTCTGACAGGAAGTTTTTCCTAATGTCCAACCTAAAGTGCCCTTGCTGCAATTTAAGCCCATTGCTTCTTGTCCTATCCTCGGCGGTTAAGAAGAATAATTTTTCTCCCTCCTCCTTGTAACGACCTTTTATGTAGTTGAAAACTGTTATCATGTCCTCTTTCAGTCTTCTCTTCTCCAGACTAAACAAACCCAATTTTTTCACTCTTCCCCCATAGATCATGTTTTCTAGACCTTTAATCATTTTTGTTGCTCTTCTCTGGACTTTCTCCAATTTGTCCACATCTTTCCTGAAATGTGGTGCCCAGAATTGGACATAATACTCCAGTTGAGGCCTAATCAGCGCAGAATAGAGCAGAAGAATTACTTCCCGTGTCTTGTTTACAATACTCCTGCTAATAGATCCCAGAATGATGTTTGCTTTTTTTTGCAACAGTGTTTCACGGTTGACTTGTGATCCACTCTGACCCTCAGATCCCTTCTTGCACATTTTGTATGTGTGCAACTGTGATTGTTTCTTCCTAAGTGAAGTGCTTTGCATTTGTCCTTATTGAATTTCATCCTATTTACTTCAGACCATTTCTCCAGTTTGTCCAGATCATTTTGAATTTTAATCTGATCCTCCAAAGCACTTACAACCCCTCCTAGCGTGTTATCATCCATAAACTTTAAGTATACTCTCTATGCCATTATCTAAATCATTGGTATAATATAGATAAAATAAAACAGTGCATAGATGCTGTGCAGTGTATAGAAATGAAATTCCTTTGTCTAAGGGTTGGTGAATTCGTTTTGTTAGGGTTTTTTTTTTTTTTTTTTTTTTTTTTTTTTTTTTTTTTTAAATTATGGATTACCTAATTGGACAGAGGTAAGTGATCTTAACTAAGTCCTGTGAAACTGAAGAAGGTTTTTAACTTAAAAGAAGCCATTCAAGGAGCAGTCTTAACACAGGCAAATTAATTATTAAGAATCTTAAACTCAAAGCCCACACTTTCTCTGTTTATTACGGTTAACTTATGTCTCCTTTTCAGGAATAAATAGTCTATCTAAGCAACCTGGTGTTTAACAGGAAAGACTGTTATTACTTAAATTATAAAAGTATTTCCATATCCCCTTAAAATCACTTCAAGAAAATTGTAATTCTAATCCTTTGGCAGTGCTTTTGCAAACCAATAGTGTCAAAGTTAGGGTTACCATATTTTCAGCCTCCAAAAGGAGGACAGTCCACGGGCCCGGCCCCCAGCCCCGCCCCCCGCCCCAACTCCGCCCCCTCCCCTGCTTCCCGCGAACATTTGATTCGCGGGAAGCCTAAAGCAGGTAAGGGAGGGTGTGGGGGGGGGGAGGCGCGGCCCAGTCTGGCCCCCCCGGCCTCTCCAGCTTGGGTCGGCTCGGGCCCTGGGGTGCCGGCTCCGGGCACCCCCAGCCCACTCAGCACTGCTGGTCCCCGGGCCCCCGGCTCGGCGTCCCTGGCACCGCCGGCACTCGGCGTCCCTGGCACCGCCGGCGCCCCCGGCGCTCGGCATTGCCGGCGCTCGGCCCCGCCGGCCCCAGGCCCCCCCCGGCGCTCGGCCCCACTGGCCCCAGGCCCCCCCCCGGCGCTCGGCCCCGCTGACCTCCAGACCCCGCTCGGCACCGCTGGCCCCCGGCGCTCGGCACCGCCGACGCTCGGCGCCCCTGGCCCTCGGCACCGCCGGCGCCCGGCCCGGCCCCCGGCCCAGCCCCTCCAGTCCCGATTTTCCCGGACAGGTCTGGCTTTTTGGGATTTCCCCCCGGATGGGGATTTGGAGCCCAAAAAGCTGGACATGTCCGGGAAAATCCGGACGTATGGTAACCCTAGTCAAAGTCTCCGTGATGTCATCATTATGCAGAAGCAGTGCTGCACTGGAAAGTTGCTTCTTCTTGCTGTGTTGTGACTTCCTTGCTTTGAGCTGTGTTGTTGCTGTTTGCTTGCTTGTAGAGGTGTTGTTCACTTGTTGGCTCAACACCTTCATGGAATGGTCCCAGTAGCTTCTTCAGCTCATGAATATGCAATCTGCTAATGCATATGCGGCAGGGTTTTAATTCTTTAAAAGAATGATTATATTGCTTTTGATATGGGAAACTCTTGAACATCTTTAAGTTAGTGTTTTAACTCATTCTTTTTATATAGTCGATTTTTTGAGAAATGCCTTAACTTCTATCAGGTTTTAATTATCGTTGAAATTTCTGTTTAAATAAGTCAAAACACTCTCATTTTCTATGTGAAAGTCTTTCAACTCTTAGAATAGTTTTTTTAAAAGCTTAAATAATTCTTAAGGACTTAATTTTAATGGTCATCAAATAAATTATTGTCCTTTCTCACCATCCTTGGAGAGGTTCTTCTTGTCTTCCTGAGTTTGGTAAGGAGTTGCTTAAGCATTGTCAGATAAGTATTCATTCCCTTATTATGAATATTTTTACACTCAAGAGGTTTCTTATATTAGTAATTGCTAATAGTATGACCATGATATATTTGTTCAGGGGACATCTCACTATTCACATAATGGTAACAGGCAGTTATTAAATGAAGGCTTGCATTTAGATATAATAATACTTGCAAATATGCATCTCAGAAGAAGTTATTCATCCAAGGAATTTGAGGACAAGAAAAGCTTTCACCTTTTCTGTTGATTAGAAGTAACCAATAATTTCTGTAAAACATTTCCCAATCATATAAGTTCTCCTTAACATTTAAAGAATAAGAATTTTAGAGCGTTTATAAAAGAAATCAGTTTAAATAAGATTATTTTTAGAATTCTTTGTGTTTAAAATTAAGGGGCTTTCTTATTTTTCTTTCAAAGAGGTGGGGTGAAGAGGCCCACTTTTATTACTCAGTTTACAGTTCTGATAATACATCCTAAGCACCACCTCCTTTTGGAGTATCCTGACTAAAACCTTCCACTCTTTGACACAACCACGTCTCTTTCTAAAACATAAATATTATACAAAGTTTGTTTTCTTGAGATAAAAATCATGTCTATACCAAACTGGTATCTTCTACAGGTTGGAAGTCCCCTGTTCTTTGACAATCCCCTTGTTGGTTGTTTGCCCTTTTCACCAAATGACTCCTAGATTTATAACCTGTCATTTGTAGTACACTTACAGTTTGGAGTAAAAGACTCCTATCAAATATTCTATACAAGGCACACATCAGTAGCTAACACATTTATACTGTATATTTGAAAGATGTCTATATAAGAAAATATGGAATGTTAAAACTAACTAGATGCTCTAAAGATGCATTCCAGAGTCTGTGTAAATACACTTGAAGGTAATAAATATGACTTTATGGCTAAGGAGGTATCCTCCTCTGACACTTCTGGTGCTTGTCCTTGGTTGACAGAGAGCAGAGATTTCCTATAAATTTCCTTAATTAGCATTTCAACCAAAACCCTAAGCATATGAATTATTCTGTTCTATAAACATATGATGTTTATAAGTATCTACTAAAATTCAGTAAAGGCATAGGCATGCTTATAATAACCTTTAATAATAATAATTAATAATTTTAAAAAACATTTTTGCATATGTATTTCCATCGTGTAATTCAGTGTTTTTGAGTAGCTTCTCCTGACCAAAGTCATTACCTACTGATCTTGTACTTATTGTTAGAGAGGAACTTCCAGTTTGGATGGGTTTTGCTGTATCATCTTTATGTTTACATTTTCAATAGAACCACTTAGTGTAATGTTTGGACATAAGCTTTTCAAGCTGCTGTTTTGAGGTCATCTTATTCATTCAGTTTTGTGACACTGTCTTATAAATGAGTTGATGCTGTCAGTATTTCAGAACCATGGAACTATATCCTCTGAGAGCTGTAGCCTCTGCTGGTCCAGGTTTTTGGTAGAGCTTCTTGGCTCTCTATGAGCTGAGGGATGAAAACATTGTCTAATATTTAATAGTAAACCTAATCTCTGATACCCAGTATTTTCACTTAATTGGGTGGCTTTTACTGTATAGTTGCAAGTCCATATCCTGTAAATTTTACTTTTCAGGCATGAGTGTTTTTGTGCTGGTCTCTTTGCAGGAGTAGGGCCATAGAGGTCAAAATGGTGATTTGAAATAGTACCAGAACTTCTTTTGTGTCTTCAGTTCAGTCTTCAGTAGACCCTCAGGAATGGAGGTTGTTCGTAATGCTGAACAAAATGTTATGGTTGTTCTTTCAAAAGTTTACAACTAAACATTGACTTAATACAGTTTTGATACTTTACTATGCAGAAGGAAAATGCTGCTTTTAACCATCTTAATTTAAATGAAACACGCACAGAAACAGTTTCCTTACCTTGTCAATCTTTTTTTAACTTTCCCTTTATTTTTTTAGTAGTTTACATTTAACACAGTACTGTACTGTATTTTGCCTTTTCTTTTTTTTGTGTGTATGTGTCTCTGCTGATGCCTGATTGCATATTTCCGGTTCCAAATGGGGTGTATGGTTGACCACTCAGTTTGTAACTCTAGTGTTCATAACTCCTGAGGTTCTACTGTATTTTAGATATCAAGAATTGTTATGTCTTCTGTGTTCTATATCTCTATTTTATCTGCAAAAAGTCTGAATTGAGATAACATTTCTGACAGAATGGGTCTACTCCAGCTGCTATGGAGGAAACAATAGAATGCAAAAAAAATACCTTTTTTAATTGAAAAAATATTAATTTTACTTAAGAAATCCTATTAACAAACAAAACACATTTATTGTTGACTTGTATTTTGTTAACAGGTTTTGAAGCTTTTCAGAGCATTGCACAGAACACGACAACAGGTTTTTAAAAATGATGCCAGAGCCCTAGAAGGTAAGAATTTTTGTCTGCCTAGTGGATCCTCTGCATCTCTACAAAAGCTCTAAGGACCCTCCTCCCTTCTGCATGCCCTGGTCGTGAAGGTCATGACAGCAACTATCATCCCTCTGTCTGAGGGGACCTGAACTAGATGAACCCCTTTTTGGAACCTGCTGCTGTTTAAGCAGCTTAAGGGGTTCAGTCAAACAGGGCAAAGAACTCTTTCTTCTTTTGTGAGTGGAGTTTGTATGTAGCATCGGCTGGTCCAGGGAGCAGACAGATGGAACAATGAGGAGTCCTTGTGGCACCTTAGACGCTAACAAATTTATTTGGGCATAAGCTTTCGTGTGCTATAACCCACTTCATAAGCTGCATGCAGTGAAAAATACAGTAGGCAGATATAAATATAGAGCACATGAAAAGATGGATATTTATACCTGCCTACTGTATTTTTCACTCCATGCATCTGATAAAGTGGGTTATAGCCTACAAAAGTTTATGCCCAAATAAACTTGTTAGTGTCTAAGGTGCCACAAGGACTCCTCATTCTTGCTGATACAGACATTTGTTTAGTGCATAGCAGTCCACTGGGGAGCCAAAATGCAATGTTTCACACTCTGAAAATAAATTACTAATTAACTGTTAAAGAACTTCAGAAAGCTTGGAAGACCAATTTGGCTCCTTTTTTGTACACTTATTTACTATATGTTCCATTCTATGCATCTAATGAAGTAGGCAGTAGCCCACGAAAGCTTATGCTCAAATAAATGTGTTAGTCTCTAAGGTGCCACAAGTACTCCTGTTCTTTCTGCGGATACAGACTAACACGGCTGCTACTCTGAAACCTGTCATAGAGGATCTTGAGAGCCTGCCTTCCCACCTCAGTAACTGTTCATGTGGTGAGGGAAAGGTAAATGTAGGGTGCAGAGCGGGGTCTTTTGGCATCAACTCTATTCTGCTGTTCCAGGGAGGTAGCTAATTTGATCCTACTCTCTGCTTCCCTCTTCTCCTCTCCTTCCTCCAGTTTTCCTTTCTTTGCAATGAGGGTCGGTTAGGAAAGCAGACAACAGCAGATCTTGGAGCACTGGCCAACACTGAGTAGGAGATTCTAAAGTTGCTATGTTAACAGAAGCAGCAATGCTAGTGTGAGGAAGAGGGAGCCCATTAATACCAGTTTATGGAAAATGCAAAAAGCAGCCTTTTAGGAAGGGAAGAGAGTTTTCTCCTTGCCAGTTCTAAGAGTCTTCTGTCCTCTCTTCCACCAAACATACATGCATGCACACACTCTATAAAAGATCAGAAACAGGAATGGCTTTAGTGAAAAACTGACTGCAGAAGTGCTGGAGCTGAGGAACAAGGCAGGGAGGGAAATAATGCTTAGAGTATTTGCCTCAAATTGTTGTGATTTTCCCCTTTACCCATCTCAGAGGAATAAGGACGGGAAATCTCTCCTTTCCCCATGCTGCCCATTACCCACATATTCCCAAAGATTAAATTACATCTCTGGCTAGAATCAAGCCAGTAAGTAATTTTTTAAGCTGTAATGTTATGAAAAAAATTTCAGTAGAACAGAACCATGCGTTTCTAAAATTGTAGTCTTGTTGATTTTCTAAAACAGTGAATCTCAGGTGTCCTAGGCAACCAAACACCCGAGTTGTTTATCTTTGTGTACAGTTGTTCTTAAAATGAATAACACAACTCCATCAGATAGTAAACATGCATATTTGAACTGAGCAGATACAAATATGAGTGATATATAGTAGTATTTTGAGCTTTTTTTTTTTTTTTTTTTTTTTTTTTTTTTTTTTTTTTTTTTTAAATTATATTACAACACATTTCTGGTGTGCTTGGTGTGGGAATCAAACATGCTATCACTCAAGTTCCACAGAGATCTTGAAGTACAAGGCTCTGATCTGAGTGAAATATGAAGAGGACAAGAAGTTAGTTAGTAAAAGGACCATGGCTGTAGAGCAGCATCAACAAACAAGGGGCAAATTTGTCTACCTGAGATGGGTTTTAGCTGCTAAGGAATGTGGGTTTTGAGCCAATGACAAAGGACTGATAATAAGTGAGGGAATTAAAAAAACAACAACAACAAAACCTAAACAACTTTATTTTACTTGCCCCCTTTAGCTGCAAGGCAAAAGATAAATGAAGAATTCAGAAACCATCAAGATGAGACTTCTTCTGAAAGAATAGCAGAGGTACTTTCATTGTGATGCTATTCTCCACTTTATACTATTAAGTCTAATAATACTTTATATTCACATCTTTTATCAAAGGATCTCAGAGCACTTTGCAAACACTAATTGAGCCTCGCAACCAGAGCTTTGTGAATTTCAAAATGTAATTTCATGGAACTTTGTGTTTTCTATTTTCTATTTTATTTTCTATTTTGTGTCCTGCTGTCACCATCAGTTTATGTAAAAATTACAAATGGCAGTTTTCACATTAAAAATTGTATGAAAAACAGTTTTCCATGTTTACAATTCAAAGCCATTTTTGCTCTGCCTATTTTCAAGTTAATAACAAAATGAGAATTGTTTTTCCAAATTATTGTCTATTTAGTGGAAATATTTTGCTTGTTTCTCCTTATGCAATCAAGCTAAGTATTAGACTGGTTATCAGAATAGATGATCATAATGGGCCCTCTGGTCTTAAAATCTATGGATGACTCTCTTATACTCGCTCTACAGATGGATGAAATGGGGCACAGAGGTTAAGTGACTTGCCCAATGTCACACGGTGAGGCTACATCTATGCTATGAGCTAGAGGTATGATTCCCAGCTCGTGTACATGTACTCATACTAGTTCACATCGAAGTAGCATGAGTATGTGTATGCAAGCTGGGAGTCACCCCCAGCTCATTTGTTTAGATGTAGGCAATTATTGGCAGAGCTGGCAATAGGGCCTACTAGTTCTGACTCATATCATATCACAAACTCCTTCCCTCCCAAATAATCAAGTGCTTGTGATTGAGTTGTTAATACAGATGCATTGATTACCTCACCTGTCTTTATCTCTCTGGTAAATTAAGGGACTACAGTGTAGAAAATTCTTTTAGCTCACTATACAATTCAGACTCTCCCGGCTGTTATGTAACACATTTGCAAAGTTGTTTTAATTAGCAGTAAGATTAAGAATTTACTTGGGCCTGCAATTATTAACATTGAAACAATGTGAATTGGAGGTTTTATTTTACTATGCATGATGAAGAAGTGAATGAATTGTTGTCACCCTTCTAATTCAGCATGTTTTCCAATTCATTGAATACTCTTTAGAAATCGTCTTGTAGACGCATGTATGCTACTCCTCTTGAATCCATGAGGGGAGGCATTAGAAGAAACCACATATATATTTAAGCATATATTGTAGGAAAAAACAAACTAAGACAATCAGTTCAGTACTTGGCATCCTAGCACCCACATATCACTGACGTTAACACTTCTGAACATTCATTCAGGACTCTCTCTAGCATGTCTGCTTGTTGCCAAGCAACAGCAGCAATATTTCTGTGCGTGTATCCTAGGCATCAAGTTCTGTCTTCTGTTCTATTTTTTAATTTAATGATATAACACTGTTTTAATTGATGTACAGATAAGATGCCAGGTAAAATTCTCAAAGCTGCATTTGTTAGGAGTGGTGATCTACAAAATGCACATGTCTAATATTGACTCTTCTTTTGATGCTAGTTAATTGGCATATTCATTGAGTGAAAGATCAGTGGATAAAATTCTTGGTCTCCAGCAAGGCCATGATTGTATCCATGGTGGGGGGGAAAAACACAACCTGTCATGTTTAGTAATTATTGTGCATTTATATGTTGAAGTGCCATTAATGCAGAAGAACTGGACCAAAGAGTGCTTTACAGAAACAGTCAAAACTGTTTGGCCCCAAGCACCTCAGTACTTCTGAAAATCAGGCCTTCTATTCAGGTATCCGTATATAAACTTTGGTGCCTAATTTAAGGCATCCATTTTTCAAAATCTTGACCCTATTTATTTATTGCTTCATCCACTGCCAGAGTAGAATATAGCACATGTTTTCCAACTCATGACATTAAACAGTTTTTAGGACAAGAAGTGAAGAATGAGTACCTGAGAAACTTTGCAATGTTCCCCCCTAGGCTTCTGACTTGTGCAGCTGTATACATTGCAGGAAGGCACTGCATACAAATAAGTACTAGCCATTTAACAAGTTCTGTCTCTTTGGCAAGGGGCATGCACATGGAGACCTCTGTCATGCTTCCTCTCAAATAGGGAAGGGATTACAGTGTTGTAATCACACACTCCTAATGCTGCTGATCTCTAGGGAGAGGGGGACTGCCCCTTCCCCCGGCCACTCCTGCTGCTTTTGATCTCCTTCCTGTGGCATCTCAGCACTATTGACTCTCAGATTGGGCAGGAAAAGAGGGGCGAGAAGTCCAAAACATACCTGAACTGTAAAGAACTGATTGCTTGATGATAATTCTTGCAAGATGTTCCTCCTGGAGTTTAGGATAATTGGACACAAATTAAAATACAATTACTCTGGTAATCTACCTACCTAAATATCCTCCAGCAGTTTCAATTAAATACAGTATTTTCTATTGCTGTGTGTGTTATCAAACAGTAGACTTGTTTCATCCCGGGGGCTGTACCCCAGAGTGACTTATGTATCAGTTCATAAAGCACTTTGGGATCCTCCAGGATAAAAAGCACTATGTAAATACAAGATGCCCTATTATTCAGAAGATATAAAAATACTGACGATATTTGATTTATACATGTCAAACATGGAAAATGTCTACAAGAGTAATTTTGCACTGTTTTAATTGCTCTGTTTTTTCTTTACCAGCTTATGAAAATAGGTTCAGATGTCGAAGTTCTGCTCAGAACATCTGTTATACAGGGACTTCACACAGGTTCTGACAGTCTGAGTAAGTAGAGCTGCACAGCATCATTTTTTTTTTAATGGTATTTAGAACTGTGCTGAACTTCAGTGACAAAACCTGAAACTGAGGGTGTGTGTTGTGTTGTATATTATTTACCCCAAACTTGGGCCAGGTTCATTTAGATTTGAGAGGCTAGGTCGAATTATGGTGTCTGGTGGAAGATTTGTGATGCTTGCTTGATTGGTTTTGACCTAAAGCTAGTCAAATCTTTGCAGTATTGGGTTCATTCACATCTGAAATTGTCAAACTCGAAAAGTGAACCAGTATGAACCCCAAAAAAGTCTCGTACGTGCCCTCAAGTTTCCCATAGTCCTACATGTGATTGGCGTTTCCTCTAAGCATGCATGTTCATGGCTTTCAGGCATCACAGAGAGCACCGTCTGTGATACACTTCAGGAGATCCTTCACCCTCTTCCTTCTTTCATCTCCTATTGTGGGGAAACTGGTCCCAGCCCTGAGCTTGCTGGGACTCCTCCTGCCATTATCGCTTCACGAATTTGCATGTCATCCTTGCGCAGGGGCCATGCTAATCTTCTCTGTATTGTTCCAGTTTTAGTATATGTGCAATCGCCCATTTTCCCCCTCCTTCTGCATCTGCTAGGAAAATGGGCACTGTGGTAGGCACCTGCTCTTGCTTTGTGTTGCCACTACTGTGAGGAAAGTGGATACAGTCTCAATCAGCTCCTCTCCATCTCCTACTTTTGGGGAAATTAAATTCTATCCCAGATGGCCCATCCCTCTGCTAAGGTGAGAGAGTGAAGAAAAGGAAATAATGTATGAGGACTGAGTGTGGGTTAATGAGGAGTGGACAGGGATGAGAAGGAATGGGAGTGGTAAAGGCTGGCCTTAAGCTCTAGGAGTCATTTGTCTCCCAAGTCGGAAAACTAAATTAGAATCAACATCATGAAGTTCTGTATCCTGAAACTTTAATTGATATGAGTGCCTTTTATGTATTTAACTTTCTTTGCTCTATTTTGAGTTTTATTGAAAATAGACAAACTCAAACCCATGCATTGTGGATCAATTTCACATATCCATGTATGTCAGAAGTGTGTTCTAGATTTGACTGAGGTTACAGGGAAGGTCTCAGCGCTTCCTGTATCATTTTAATGTCTCTTCTTTTTGTGTAATAAATAGTGACACACTCATTTAAGCAAGATGTCGTCCTTTCTGTGAACTTCCTTAAAGCCTAATGCAGGGGTTCTCAAATTGGAGGTCAGGACCCCTCAGGGAGTCATGAGGTTATTACATGGGGGGGTCACGAGCTGTCAGCCTCAACCCCAAACCCCACTTTGTCTCCAGCATTTATAATGGTATTAAATATATAAAAAAGTAGTTTTAATTTATAAGGGGGGGTCGCACTCAGAGGCTTGCTATGTGAAAGGGGTCACCAGTACAAAAGTTTGAGAACCACTGGCTTAATGGTACATAAACATTAAGGATGTCTTTTTGGAATTTCTAACCTGTTAGTGTTTCCTCTCTATCAGTCTTGAATGAGACCAAGCTTTGCCCTTACTCTGTGTTTAACAGCATGTAGCACGATGGGGCCTCTAAGCACCACCTCAATGAAAATTTTTACTTTTTCTTTATAGTTATCTAACTGGCCAGCTGAAGTTAGCCTGAGTATTAAAAAACAAAGTGTAAAAATTATGCATAATGTGTATGATTTGGACTGTATGTCAGATCGAGAAGGCTTTGGATCCCTGTACCCAAATATGAAGTTGTAGTCTATGGTTTGAAATCCCCTTTTTGCAAGAACAATAAAGAAATTGGGCATGCCTAGCTCTCTGTTCTTCGGCTGCTTTATTTCTAGGTTATCCCAAGTAAAAGAATGGAATTATTATAAAGGAGATGGATCAAAGGGGTCATTATAGAAGTTTAGAATGTAATGAATAGTAATAAAGGTAAATAGGGTACTCCTATTTACACGTTCTCATTATAAAGAAAAAAGGAGACATTCATGATGTTAGAAAGACAGTAATTTAAACTGATAAAAAGAAATCCATCTCTGTTTTACACAATACATCATTAATTTATGGAACTTACTGACACAAAATATCTTTGAGACCAAGAGCTTGGAGTTCACAGAAAAAAAAAGTAGATGTTCAGATGCATAATGAAAGAATTAATGCTGACATTAGATGGGATAAAAGCAAAGCATTTTTTAGAAAGCATACACAAACCCTTATGCTTCATGGTAATAGGCCAATTACTAAGTACCAGAGGTTAAGAAGAGACTTTCTCTGTGAACAGGGTATTCCATAACTATCCAGTAGTTGGTTTGTTGCATCTTTCTCGGAAGCGTCTGGTATTGATCACCGTGATCCAGCATGCTGAACTAGATGGACCTACAGTACTATGGCATTGACTACATTCCTGATCTAATTGGTTGTTCTTGGAATACCATTAAAGAATTTATGAAACTCTGATCAGAATATTGAGGATATTAGCTATCATGCAGAGAGAGATATTAAGATGCACTTCATTGAGAAGGAATACATTTCCATAGAAACTAACGTCCTATATTGGTTTCTAAAAATATCCTAGGCGTACTCTTTTTTTAATTTCAACCAGCACTGGACAGTTAAGTCTGAAAAAAGTTTTAAAAATGATAAAGAGATTTACAGCTAGGAGCTTGTGTTAGTCACATTATTCAGAATCTCACTACACAGATTTTTTGAGACATTGCTGTGCAGCCTGTCAAGTCAAATTATCCACTGTTGTGCAAGAGAGTTGGCACTGGTCAACTTGTTTTTATTTTGCAGAATAAACTGATATAAGTAGAGCTTTTCTCATCCTAATTTACCACATATGCAATGCACCCTGATGGTTTTCACTTTGGGTTTGCTATAGTGATGCGTGAGATGTGTGCCAAACTTTTATTTTTCAGTGAGAGGTTAGGAGGTTCTGTCCCCATTAGTCTTTTTTATTTGTCCAAGTATCAGAGGGGTAACCGTGTTAGTCTGTATCCAGAAAAACAACAAGGAGCCCGGGGGCACCTTAAAGACTAACAGATTTATTTGGGCATAAGCTTTCGTGGGTAAAAAACCCACTTGATCTGAAGAAGTGGGTTTTTTACCCACGAAAACTTATGCCCAAATAAATCTGTTAGTCTTTAAGGTGCCACCGGCCTCCTTGTTGTTTTTATTTGTTCATTCTTCCGCCTCTATCCTGTTTGTGCATGAGAGAGAAATACAAGTATAAACCAAAGTCTTGTCCCTAAAATGTAGAGGAAAAAATACATGTGAACACTGGGACATGAATGTTTCCCTCATAGGTAGAACACACACAAAATATTATTCAATCCATTTAAAAATGTGTTTAATACTGTTTTAATACCACAGCCAGAAAATGAAAAAGAAATGCAGCTTCAAGGGAAGCAATTTCCTTGATTTTTCTATAATATATGGAAAAACAACATACTTTGGATGAGACGTGACTGATTACACACATGGAATGGAATTTGGAGTGTTTTAGAAGTTTACTGTACCTTTGTTTAGTACTTGCCTGACTAGTCAAAGTACAGGATTGTGTTTGTAGCCATGGTGCCTCGGCTTGTAGGTGGTGCCAGTTGCACAAATCTGACAGCCCTCAGGTGCAGAACTCCCAAGTGGATATCCAAGGAGCCAGATGGTCAAAACTTTATTAGAGCCAAGGGCAGTTAGCGCAGTGCACAGCCAAGAAAAACCCAACACACTGCTCTTTTCTCCTGCAATAAATGTCATCTGATACTTGATTTTTCTGCTGTTCTTAAAAGAACAGGTACAGCATTAATAAATGTTACAGATTTTAAATGAGGTGTCTATATATTTTAAAGTATGTTTTATGCATTTTGAAATTTGTATTTAAATACATTGGAATCAGGATTGCCAGAAACATTATAATTTGCTATCTGTTTTGCTAAAATGTCTTTACATGAGATGGCAAAATGTAGCAATGACAGACAAAGTATTTTCAAGGATGTTATTAATAGCAAAATAGGTGGAGGAGGTGGAAGAGATTTCTGATGAACAGAAGTAAAATGTTAGTACATTTTTGTTGGCTTAGGAAATTACCATAGTGCTTCTTGTAGGTTTAATTTAAAACTAGATGCTCTGTAGTAAGCTGTTTCATTGCTTGTAAAAATATTAAAGGCCATGTATATGTTTGTAGATCATTATGATAAAATATTATTCTTACTGAGTTTGTTTGTTTGTTACAGTGCTTATACCCAGGAAAGATCTGCTACTAGACAATGTTCCTTACTGTGATACTCCACCACGAAAGCTTTGAACCTTCAAGGAATAAAGTACATCTTTTTTTATTTTCTTTTTCTCAAACCAAAATTAATTTCCTGGAACAAAATCCCTGAAAACAAGTAGCTGAAATCTCTGTGTTCAGACTAAACTTAGAAAATATTGAATCCTTTTGGCAGGAAACAAAGATTAACTCAATCCACTGATTGTACTCTGAACTGGGAAGGTGTGTTTGAGAGAAGCAAGATTGATGTCGTGTTTCTTCTCTTCATTAGGAAGGATTACATTTCCATAGAAACTAAAGTCCTATATTGTTTTCTAAAAATATCCTAGATGTACTCTTTTATCTCTGCCAGCACTGGGTATTGTCAAGTCTGAAAAAAAGACTCCAGAGAAAATGTTTCATTGTCTTTCGGAGGATTTGCAATGATTAATAATAATAATTACAAATAGAAGTAGAGTGTTTAGTCCTGAAAATATTTATTTATAAATTCAAATATATTGACAAACTGCTGCAAAATAATGGTGAAAAACATTCTATAATGTCTAGTTATCTTTTTAATTATAAATTGCACCACAGACCTGTTTTCTGAAATTGTCATTATCTGTACAATAGTGCACTGGTAGATTGAGAGGGTTTTTATAAGGCACACCTAAATAAATTATCAGCCTTTACAGATAGGACAATGAGTCTGTGTTTATATTTTTAATGTGCAAGGGTGACACAAGACTGTATTGGGTTTGACTGTTTGGCTCACACTGGAGCAAGGAAACTTAGTCAGCCTAACAAATTGTGCTATGTTAATTAGACCAAAAAGAACTTGCATGTTATGACCATAGATTGATTTACTGAGGCATTTGTCAAAAATAGAGGCTGATCACATTCAAAGTGGTGATCAGTAATAACATGGCTGTGTATGCATTTTATTGCCAGAGCCAATAATTTTAGTTTCAAAAAATAATTAATTGGAATAACCTGATATAAGTATTGTCAGTGAGGGAGATGCAACCCACCAGTATTTGATAGATACATTTTGATAGAGAGAAATGATGGGGGGGGGGGGGGGGGGGGAATCTAGTCAGTTTATTCAAATGAATGTGGTAGCAAAACTAACTACGTAAAATGTAAAATGTTCACTCTGATTCACAAAATTGCCTTATTCTGTCATTCTTCAAATTAGAAAGTAGTTGTACATTATAAAAAAGTATAATAAAATAGATTGGTAAATGAAAATTCAATCTGAAATTATTTAATAAGCAAGTGTCAAGCAACCTGATTTGCTGACATTATCTTATTTAAAGTAATTTTTATTCAACCTACATCACCTTATTTCATTTTTTTAAAAGAGCCATCTAGTTCTTGCTGTTTAACTAGCTGCTATGGGCCAATTGACTTCACTTTGACTTGGAGCGAGCCCTGCTGAAAGTATACATCAATGTTTGTATATATAAAAAACCTACTGATATCAACAGTAGATGGCAGTCTTCCGTATATATTAAGGAACTGTACACAGTGCAAGTGAAAATAGTTTTTGTAAACTTGTGCGTATTCTGCCACTATGCACATGTCTGTTTGTTTAGTCCTTGATATGCAATATATGGAATAGAAATCAACCCATACTTAAACTGATCAGTATGCTGTCAATGTGTCATCATTATTGAAGTGTGCACTCCCTTGAAAGGAAACATACACCTTAAGGGTCCTCTAATGTAGTGAGTCCCCACACCGTTGAGTAAAGATGGTTCCAGATTCTGTCCCTCAGATCCACACCTAAAAAGGTCCCTCTGCATGGATCTCCTACTTGCAGTGCATAAAAGTGGCCATTTCCTTTGACTCTGCAGATAGTCATCTGTGTAGTATCTATGGCTGCTGAAAGGACAGAAGGACTGAGGGGAGATGCATTGTTTTTCCCCATGCTTGTGAAGAATATCTGGAAAACCCTAAATATGTATGACATTTTCTGTGGTCCTCTTCTGTGCAGTGCACTCTCACTCCAGGAGTGAAAAGGCCAGGGGCAGCTGCTGGTAATGGAAGATCTAGTATGTGGTTCCAGTGGAGCTGGAAGGCAACTCTGCACTAACGAGGAGGTACAGGACCACCTCATGGTGGCCCAAACCTTCTGTTTGTTCTTTGGTTTGGGTGGATGAATAACTTTCCCTCATCCTTGTGAAACAGTTGGGGAAAATTCAATGGGACAGATTAGCTGATCTTAGGGGACTAATGCAGGGAGAACCTAACCAATAATCAAATATCATGGAACTGCAGATTCAGCATCATATTCCAGACATGGTCATCAGCATGCATGGAATTCCATGAGCACACTGTATACCTCCATTTCCTTATATATTGTAATATATATAAAACTCTAGAGCTGTTTTTCCCTGAATAATATATATCGCTGAAACCCCTCTGAGTTTTGCCCTTGGTTGAATGGACATAGGTTTGTAGGAAGAATTGTATCAGTGCATTCTGCTTATGGTTCTAATGCATTAAAATTACATGCTCCTTGCTGTCATCATATATTCCTGGGCAGTGGACCCACAGTGAAGTTTCAAATGCAAGGAGGAAAGAAATCAGTCTTGACATACAGTGCTGTTAATGCAGAGCATTGCCAAACCCTACTGGTTGCTCTTGAGTCTTAAATGAGAATTGAAACCCAGAACTGGTTTTGAGTAGGCAGGTGATTCTCAAAAGGTCTGTGATCAGGGCAAGCCCTAGACCAAATGATGCCCCAGGCAAGGAGCTTCTTTGGTGCCCCCTCCTCCCCCCCCCCGCACCATTTGTTAAACATTTTAATACCTTATTTTTTTATTGCATTTGTAGCCCGTTTCACAACTTTGGTGCATGATTTATCCCTGTCATGCTAGGATCTGTAAATCTGTATTTATTCACATATGTAAGCAAATAAAGAAAAATTGTTTCCTCTTAACTTATAGAACGAAAGAACGGCCATACTCGGTCAAACCAAAAGTCCATCTAACCCAGTATCCTGTTTTCTGACAGTGGCCAATGCCAGTTCCCACAGGGAATGAACAGAACAGGGAATCAAGTGATCCATTCCCAGCTTCTGGCAAACAGAAGCTAGGGACACCATCCCTGCCCATCCAGGCTAATAGCCATTGATGGACATATGCTCCATGAATTTATCTAGGTTTTTTTTGTTTTGTTTGTTTGGTTTTGAACCCTGTTATAGTCTTTTTAATTTTAAGAATACTTTTTAACTTTAAGAAAAAAAAATTATTTTAAGAATAACTGAAATGTACTAACATCAAGAAATTGAACTGTGCACCAACATTGGGTGGACCAGTATTAAATAGTGTTACAGTAAGTGACAGCCTGAGACTATTAACCCTAAGTCTTTAGTTCTAAAGGTCGCTTTTCTGACCTTTGCCCTTGCGAACCGAAGCCCAGCGTCGGAGATATCCAAAGACTGGCCAATGGCATTTTCAAGCAATAAAATAACAAGCGATGTCACTCTCGTCAGCCATCGTTAATCAAAGACATGTTTAATGAGCCTGAACTTCGAAAAGCTGCACTTACCACTCGTGACTGTGACTGGCAGCATGAGCAGAATCCTCAAAGCTATCCACACGTTAGGAAAAGCATCCGTCAGCTCTGCATCATGAATGAATTGGAGAACTTGGAGAGGAGAGTGCTTCCTGTGTGGAAAAATGTGACTGATGTCCAATTCAACATAAAAACCTCTATCATTGATGTCCGAACATTCCCCATGTGTCAACGTCCAGTGAAGGTCCGTACAATTGTTCGAGTGTTTTCCTGTCCACTGGCAGTTTACTATGGTCATACAAACCCCTTCAGGTCTTTTTGTGGTGCTTCATTTGTCTGAAACTTTCTTCGATGGACACTTGAGCAGTGTCAGTGAGCAAACAGAAAAATTCTCTCTTGAATTTTTCTTCCGAGCTTCCCATCACCTCATCTCTGCCCTCATAACCAAACTGTCTCTTCTTCCGCTGAATACGAATTTCCTTGAAGACCGGCTCAACTCCTAAGATTTCTGCCATTTCTTTGGCAGCAGTGATGGCATCTTCAAATCCGACAGCAAAGTCTATGTTCTGCAGTCTTACAAAACCATCAAACGTTACATGTTAAGCATGGCAAAAGAAGTGACAGTATTAAGATAGGGGTTCGATATTTAATAAGACGTCAAAGATATCTATGTCCTTTATTAGTAGCTACTTAAAACACAAGTACGCTTTCACAATTACACAATAAAGTAAGGTTCACAATATTGCAGCTGGGCTCTCACTTCACTTCACTTTGTTCTTATATCTCACTGACTGACTGGCAAGGCCTTGCCCTTATATAACCTCAAGCACGTAGCTGACAACATTCTAGGAGATTCAAGGAAAATGCAGTTCTCAAAAAGTCCGGAAGGTTCCATGAGATTCTACAAACATCCAAAACATTCTAGGAGGTTAGTGAAAAATGAATCCATATACGGAATGCTTGAAACTAGGGCTGTTGATTAATCACAGTTAATTCACGCGATTTAACTCAAAACAATTAATTGCGATAATCACAGTTTTAATTGCACTGTTAATAGAATACCAATTTAAATTTATTAAATATTTATGGATGTTTTTCTACATTTTCAAATACATTGATATCAATTACAACTCAAACTACAAAGTGTATACTGCTCACTTTATATTATTTTTATTACAAATATTTGCACTGTAAAAATGATAAAAGAAATAGTATTTTTCAGTTCACCTCATAAAAGTACTGTAGTGCAATCTCCTTAGCATGAAAATGCAACTTACAAATGTAGATTTTTGTTTTGTTATATAACTGCACTCAAAAGCAAAACAGTGCAAAACTTTAGAGCCTACAAGTCCACTCAGTCCTACTTCTTGTTCACCCAATCACGAAGACAAACAAGTTTGTTTAGATTTATGGGAAATAATGCTGCCCACTTCTTGTTTACAACGTCACGAGAAAGTGAGAAGAGGCGTTCGTATGGGACTTTTATAGCCGACATTGCAAGGTATTTATGTGCCAAATATGCTAAACATTCGTATGCTCCTTCATGGTTCGGCCACCATTCCAGAGGACATGCTTCCATGGTGATGACACTCATTTAAAAAAATAATGCATTCATTAAATTTGTGACTGAACTCCTTGGGGGAGAATTGTATGTCTCCGGCTCTATTTTACCTGCATTCTGTCATATATTTCATGTTATAATAGTCTCAGGTGATGACTCAGCACACGTTCGTCTTAAGAACACTTTCGCTGCAGATTTGACAAAACGGAAAGAAGGTACCAATGTGAGATTTCTAATGATAGCTACAGCTCTCGACCCAAGGTTAAGAATCTGAAGTGCCTTCCAAAATCTGAGAGGGATGAGGTGTGGAACATGCTTTCAGAAGCAACATCCCAATGCGGACACTAGAGAACCCGAACCCCCCAAAAAGAAAATCCAACCTTCTGCTGGTTGCATCTGACTCAGAGGATGAAAATGAACATGCATTGGTTCTCACTGCTTTGGATTGTTATCGAGCAGAACCCATCATCAGCATGGATGCATGTCCTCTGGAATGATGGTTGAAGCATGAAGGGTACATATGAATCTTTAGTGCTTCTGGCATGTAAATATCTTATGATGCTGGCTACAACAGTGCCATGCAAATGCCTGTTCTCACAATGTCTTTCAGGTGACATTGTGAGTAAGAAGCAGGCAGCATTATCTCCTGCAATGTAAACAAACTTGTTTGTCTGAGTGATTTGCTGAACAAGAAATAGGACTGAGTGGACTTGTAGGCTCTAGAGTTCTTTACGTTGTTTTATTTTTGAATGCTGTTATTTTTGTACATAATTCTACATCTGTAAGTTCAACTTTCACGAGAAAGAGATTGCACTACAGTACTATGAGGTGAATTGAAAAATACTATTTTGTTTTTTACAGTGCAAATAAATATAAAGTGAGCACTGTACACTTTGTATTCTGTGTTGTAATTGAAATTAATATATTTGAAATTGCAGAAAACATCCAAAATATTTAATCACACTGTTAAACACTAATAAAATACCATTTATTTAATCACAATTTTTTTAATTGTGTGATTAATCGCGATTAATTTTTTTAGTTGCTGACAGCCCTACTTGAAATGTTACTTCAAATATTCTATTTTCCCTTTTGTTGCTAACAACAAAAACAGCACCCCAGGCAGTCACCTGGGTGACCTACCCATAAATCCATCCCTGTCTGGGAGTTATAGTATCCAAACTGTTGGATGCTTATGCAAACAGAACTTTCCCCCCTTTAAACGCTCTCCCAAACGTATTTCTCTGCAGATTGTTATTCAAGGTTCCCCTGTGCTATTGACTGCATATCCTTCCCCACTAAATGGTAGCTCATGTTCCAGCATCTAACCCTCTCATACAGCTATCCTCTTACTGTGAGGCTACTGCTCAATACTGCTGGTCTCTGTCTTCACACCCACATTACCCTCTATATTTTCTTTAAAAAGAAAGGAGGTATGATGCATTCTTCCAGAAGAGATTGAGTTGGTGAATATAACATTGTGTCTAGAGCATTATTCATCCTTCAGTTAATGGTGTAATGGAAAGAAGGCTCTACCTTTATTGAGAGAAACTGAGATTTGATCTGCTCACAACAATATGACTTGGTGACATTCATTATTTTGTTTTTTTACATATATAGGATCTGCGTACTTTTTAATCAGATGAAATCTACATGTTGTCCTTCAAGACTACATTACTAATAATTTAAAAGAGGCTTAGAGGTGATGGTATCTCTTACGTGGTCACAGCCTAAGCTGTAATTTTATTTAAAAAAAAAATCAAAGGAGTGTGCAGTAGCCAAACAGATGGAAATCTGCTGTTAACTGGAGATGATTATTGATGATCAGCTTCTTCAGATGTGCAAGTCATGCTTGTGAAATGCTTGCTACCGTGAATGTCATCTCAGTGTGTACACTTAATAAAACCCAGGCAGTTCACTTTTTGATACCTGCCATCACAGCTGTATCCATTGCCAGCCTTGCATTCTGCTTCAGGAGATCTTGGCTGTATGTGTATTAGGAGGTTAATAAACGCATTCATATTAAACAGAAAAATTCTTAGGCTGTAATTATTTTTCTGTTATAAACCACACTTCTTCCCACTCCCCTTCATCTAACAAAATTTTAAGGGGAGAGTTTTCTACTGTTTTGTCTGCGAGGGCTACCATGGTGAGCCACGTTTATTCTGGCTGCTTTTTAAAACCTGCATAAAGTGTTTTGTCCAGTGAGGAGCCGTGGAATTTGTTCCCTGCTGTCCTTGTGGTGGTGCTCTGCTTGGTCTCTGCCTATATCTGTGAGGTACCAATTCAGCAAAGCATGAGTCCCATGGAATTACTCATCTGCTTCAGCACTTTGACTCAAGACCCAATTTCCTGATCTTCCATCATACTGTGCCTTCTTAACTTTGCATAAACCTTCACAGAAGAAAGCACTTTTCATGCACCGCTGCTCGACAATTTGTGGAATCTGCAGTTGGAAGACATTGGTGGCCCCAGTCAGCTAGTAAGCTGTTGGGGAAAGGGGTTGTTTTTTATTATATGTCTCTACAACACATAGCACAGAAAGGCCTTGATCATATCTTAGGGCCTCTAGATGGTACAGTAATATAAAAAACACCAATATTCCTTGTACATCCTGAGTCTCCAGTGACATCAATGAAGTGCACAAGGAGTGGGCCCATATGAGCCCTATTCCTTCATCCCTTCTAGAAACAATGCTTCATTGATACTAAATGCTATTTTTAATGTTCCTATGTGTTTACTACATCCTGTTGTCATGGAACACCCACTTGGAGGGTTTAGTCTGTGAATTAATTGTTTAGTTTTGGTTTTTTTTATCATATGTAAGGTTGGAATTTGTTTCACTAGAGGACCAGAAACAGGCTTCAAAGTGGCCTTTCTAATTTAGCTGGGCCAAGTTAATACTTTGCATAACTCCATTTATTTTAATACAGTTTCCGTGAGGGATGAATTTGGCCTATTATATTTACAAGGACTGGTTATTGCACACCAAAATGTGACACCACAGACAGTTCCACGTAGGAGAAGCATTACGGGTCTGAAACTGTGAGATGCTCTGAACCTCCTCCAAGGTGCTGAGTGCCAGGGGGCAGTGATCGCCAACCGGTGTAAATTTTCATAGCTCCATTGACTTCAATCATGTTATAGGCTTGAGCCTTATCATCTGTTATACCCTCAAAGCATTGGACTGGGCTCAATGCTACAAACCTTCACTGCAATTGTGTGTATCAGAGTGGAACTGTGAATAAGGCAATTCAGCTTCTAGTACTGGCAGTTCCTTACACTTCCTTTACAAAAGGGGAAAAAATACTGACAATTGAAAACTAAAAATAAAGACTGACCAACTATTACAGGAAGAGCTGAGTCCTAGTACTTCCCTGTCTGAGATAAAACTTTCCAAAATATTTGCAGTAGAAAATACAATTTATCCTAAAACCTTCAGTTCAGTTTGCTGTGAAATACCTTGATCATTACTGTTAAATAACTGATCACAAATATAATTAAACTCAAAGTACAACATGAATGCAATGATAAGGTTGGTATTTTGCAGACATGAAGGTCAGGAAATTCACAGTTCTGGTTACTCTAGCAGTCAAACTTAGCCCTGTGTGGTGTGTCAGCTTTAATGCTAAATTCTCTGCGTACAATGTGCTGGGGAGACCGTTGTAACTCCTGAATTTTTCAGATTTCATATGTAAGACTATTCACATACATACGTATACACACAGAGTTTTCCTGGATTTTTGTTTTGTTTTTTGTTTTTAGGAAAAAAGGGGGAAGAAATAGTTTTGTCTAAATGGGTTGCTTCTTCTGTCTGCAAATTTTCCGTTTAGTCAGCACTGTTCATGTTCCAGTGCGTAGCTGAGAAAGAAGTAAAAACAGTATCCAGTTTTCAACACTGCATTCCTTTTTCTCATAAAGTATATACCTCTCCTTTGTCTCTAACTACACTGAGGGTCCAATCCTGGACTCAGGCCACCGCCCAAGTAAACAGCCTGTGCAATGGAGAGCTCTGTAGACATCAGGGAGAGAGAGAATCCTCCCTCATAGGCTGCAGTGTGGTGGCAGAGCTGCTCTGTGGCACTGCTACTGCAGACTTAATAGTCCCATAGCTGATGCCCCCTCCCCACCTCTTCTGAGGGGAGGGGTCAGTGGAGGAGGGTGGAAATTGATCTGCCTGCCACAGGACACCATTTAGATAATGAGAAACTTGGGGTGTGGCCTCCTTTCCTGGGCCTCAGGACATTGCCTTCATGCTTTCCATGCAGCAGAATTGCACTGGTGGAGAAGAGCAGGCTCTGACCCATGTAGTACTTCTTTACAGATTGTGGCTTAAGAAGGGACAATCATCAAAAGGTCATTGCGCAATTTCCTTCCTATTCTCAGCATATATTTAAGATAAGTTTTGTTCTATTTGGAACGCACCATGCAAGCTGTATGGCAGCTAGCTGAACCATGGTCTATGAAGTAGGGTGCATTTAGGGAGAAGAAGGGAGGAACTTGCTCTGTCTACGTGCCTATCTGTCACTACACAATATGGCCTTTAGACAGTAACTTCCATTTGACATTACTTCAAAGGCTGTGTGTACATTAGGCGTCCTCCAGCAGTTTGGCCAAAATGTCACACTAAAACATCAGGGAAGATACCTTGTATGAGAGCATAGTAGTCAGAGATGAAAAAGAGAGAATATTTACACAGCTGGAAGTGGTCCCTGAAGGAGTTTCCCTGTATGGGCAAGAATGTACCTGGGTTTTGGTCACTACTGTTTGATTATGCAAGTGGGTTCCTCCTTAAGAAATATTCCCTGAATGTAGATCTTGATCTTGGAAATGCGAACAGACAAGTGGTTTCTTACCAAAATCAGTAGACTATAAGCCTGTGGGAGGCTCCTGTCAAACAAATAATGCATATGAACCAGTCATGTCAGTGCTCTGAAAAACAGAAATGGCTTTTGACCAAAGAAAACAGAGCCATGAAACAAAAACAAAATGCAAAACACATGAGAACATGAATGAGGATGAGGACATCAAAATTCACAGAAGGAAGAGTACAGAAAGCAAGCTGAAGAGAGATTAAGGAGAGATCTCACTAGAGATCTCTGTCAAGAGAGAGAAAAAAAATTACTGTGTTCCAAATGGTTCTTTAAACACTAGTTTAACTATTAAATATATAAAAGTTGCTTAAACTAATGGCTACAATCTATAATGTAGCTAAAAGTTTAAGGTGTACTGAGTATCTGTGGAGCAAGGAGATACAAAAGATAAAAGTGAAGAGAGCAGGTAGTTATGGCTATGGCCTGCATTTGGCTGCAATTCTGTTGCACTGAATATATTCAGCATTAAGAAGAGAAAGGATAGTCAGGCCAGGCAGGGTATTAGCTTAGAATTTTGGAGAACTGGGTTCAATTCCCTGTTCTGCCCCAGGAACTCTCTGTGACCTTGAGCTAGTCACTTAGGGCTAAATCCACAAAAAGGGCTTAAACTTATCATTGCAACACCTAACTTTTTGGCACCTTGCTGCCCATTGGAGTCCACAGCCTTTGGGCAGGAGCTTAGGCTCCCTATATGATGCATGGGGAGAGTTAGGTGCCTAAGAAGGGGATTCACAAAAGCCAGCATGCTGAGCCAGGAGTTGCCTAAGCTATCTACCAAGGAGGGAATTAGGTGTTGCATGGAAGGCGAGATTCTCAGCCAAGAGCCCTCTCCTGAAGTTAGGTACCTAAGGCAGGTCAGTCCTTTCTCACGTAGAATGGGAGAGGAAGAGACGGTAGTTGAATCCAGGTTTCCTATCTCCCATGAATGCCCTAACCACTGGGCTATGGAGTATTTTGGGGCAGACTTTCTCAGTCTCTTCTGTTGAAAATGTGCCACTGTGTATAAAATAATTAAATAGTCCAAAGAGGGTCAGATTGGCTCTATAGCCCAGTGGTTAGACATCCTCCCAGGAAGTGAGAGAATCAGGTTTCAATCCCTGCAGAACTGTAAAGTGTAGAATATGCAGAGTCCATTTGCTGGATGAGTGATTGCTAAGTAACTCAGGCTACCTGAGTGTCTGCCCACCTACCTGTTGGCTGACAACAACTGGAAATACAGAATTGGTTCCGGCACACAGGTCTCCTGAAAGAAGAGGAAGTCAAATACATAAACAGTATTTTCACCTAAGATGACAGTCACACAGGGCCTACTGGCTCACAAGGTTCTAATCTCATTCAGCTGGTAGGCAAACCTTCTGTATGCAAGGTTATTATGACTAAGGGCAGTTTTTTCCACAGGAACAAGTACATCTTACTTCTCTATTGTGTTTGTGCTGGCTCTCTTCCTCTGCCTTCTAACTGGTGGCACAACATTTTCTCCCAGCACCTCCTCCAGAAGCATGAGTCTGCTTCTCCAATACAGGCTGCAACGATTTTCCTTCCTTATTTCTAATCTGCTGCCTTCAATATGTAGGTGATATTCCTCTGAAATGCTGTTGCATCCAACTTGGCTAGTGTAGTTGTTCTTTTCCCAGGGATTGGCTGAGGTTGGAGACTGGATCGGAGCTAACAGGCTGAGACTGAGGTAATGTTGGCTTGTCAGGGGAAAACAACAGGAGGATGTGGCAACAGTTATAGTAGCTCCCTCAACAGAGGAAATTTGCTTGCCTTTTGTTTCTCAGTCTGGAGGTCCCAAAGAATCTTCAGATAATGTGCCATTATTATTGGAGTGAAACTGCTGCAATTGTAGTCTGCAAAAGAGACGCCCTGGGGAAACAAATGGCATTAAAAGCATCAGCTCCTCAAGGCATGTGCCTTTCCCAAGCACAATTAGCCTGAAGGTCTGCACATCAGCTAAAATTGAATATGAAGATAAGGTTCCCGTCTTCCTAGGAGGAACAGATTTTTCAGGTGTGCTCTCAGCTATAAACAGGAAATGCACCACAAAATTAGGAGGAGGGCAGAGAATCATTCCAAAAAGAGTGTGAAAAGTCTTATTCTCTCTTTTGCTGTAGTACTAGTCTCATGGACTCAAAGAAATTAGAACTGTAAAAGGCTTTATCTAATCCTCCTTCCTGCTGGTGAAGGAATATTCACTGCAGTCCATTTTCTGGTGCTTTATGAGGTCTAGCTTTAAACATCGCAAGCAAGTGGCTGCCTCCATTTTTCGGGGGGATAGGGGAATATTCCACAGTCTAAAAGAACTCTCTGAGCAGGCTCCCATTCATTTCAGTTGGACGTGAATCAGGCCCCAGGTGTTTTTCTTGACATTCAGCCTATATATTCCTGGTTTAAAATTCATCCTATCAGTCCCAGTTAGATCCTCTTGAACCATCCTAATATTCCCTTTCATCCTTTGGGTTTACACCCTCTGAATGTTGATAGATATATTGAGCCATTTCATGGAGCAGTGCTAGTTTATGCCAGCTTTGTTTGCTTAGGCTGGCAATTGGATATTTGGATGGCTTAGCCACTTGGCTAAGCTTTGTTTATTCCTCCCTTCACATTTCAACCAGTATCATTTAAAAACAAATATGTTATGTTATTTATTTTAAGATTTCAGTTGGTTGCTTGCACCTCTGTTTTTTAGCTATTAGGAAAGTCCCATCATAAACTAGTTCTCTAAGGGTATGTCTACACTATGAAAGTATTTCGATTGTACTTAAATCGAATATGTGGATTCGATATTACAAAGTCGAACGTGTGTATCCACACTAAGGACAGTAATTCGACTTTGTGAGTCCACACTAACGGGGCAAGCGTCGACGTTGGAAGCGGTGCACTGTGGGCAGCTATCCCACAGTTCCCGCAGTCCCCGCTGCCCATTGGAATTCTGGGTCGAGCCCCCAGTGCCTGCTGGGGAAAAAAATGTGTCGAGGGTGGTTTTGGGTAACTGTCGTCATCTAACCGTCACTCCCCCCCCTCCCTCCCTGAAAGCGCCGGCGGGCAATCAGTTTGCGCACCTTTCTGGTGAGTGACAGCGTGGACGAAACAGCACTGCGAGCATGGAGCCCGCTGCGACCATCGCTGCAGTTATGGCCGTTGTCAACACCTCGCAGCTTATCATCCACCTTTTCCAGACGCAGATGCTGAGAAATCGAGAGAGGAGGCAACGGCAGCGCGGTGAGGACATGAAGTCTGAGAGTGGCACAGACTTCTCGCAAAACACGGGACCCCGTGCCGTCAACATCATGGTGGCAATGGGTCATGTTGATGCTGTGGAATGGCGATTCTGGGCCCGGGAAACAAGCACGGACTGGTGGGACCGCATAGTGCTGCAGGTCTGGGATGAATCACAGTGACTGTGAAACTTTCGTATGCGGAAGGGAACTTTCCTGGAACTTTGTGAGTTGCTGTCCCCTGCCCTGAAGCGCAAGGACACCCGGATGCGAGCAGCCCTGACTGTCCAGAAGCGAGCGGCCATAGCCCTCTGGAAGCTTGCAATGCCAGACAGCTACCGGTCAGTCGCAAATCACTTTGGCATCGGGAAATCTACCGTGGGGGTTGCTGTGATGCAAGTAGCCAATGCAATCGTTGAGCTACTGCTGTCAAAGGTAGTGACCCTTGGAAATGTCCAGGTTATCATAGATGGCTTCGCCGCAATGGGATTCCCAAACTGCGGTGGGGCTATAGATGGAACTCACATCCCTATCCTGGGACCGGACCACCAGGCCAGCCAGTACATTAACCGAAAGGGCTACTTTTCAATGGTGCTGCAAGCACTGGTGGACCATAGGGGACGTTTTACCAACATCAACGTAGGATGGCCGGGCAAGGTTCATGACGCTCGTGTTTTCAGGAACTCTGGTCTGTTTAGACGGCTGCAGGAAGGTATTTACTTCCTGGACCACAAAATAACTGTTGGGGATGTGGAGATGCCTATAGTGATCCTCGGGGACCCAGCCTACCCGCTAATGCCCTGGCTCATGAAGCCCTATACAGGCACCCTGGACACTGAAAAAGAACACTTCAACTACCGTCTGAGCAAGTGCAGA
This sequence comes from Malaclemys terrapin pileata, assembly GCF_027887155.1. NCBI lineage: Eukaryota > Metazoa > Chordata > Testudines > Emydidae > Malaclemys > Malaclemys terrapin. The sequence continues at coordinate 52,396,552 of NC_071510.1, read as the reverse complement.
ATGGTGATGGAGTGTGTTTTCGCTCCTCTCAAGGGGAGATGGAGAAGCTTACTGACTCGCTCTGGTCTCAGCGAAACCAATATCCCCATTGTTATTGCAGCTTGCTGTGTGCTCCACAATCTGTGTGAGAGCAAGGGGGAGACATTTATGGCGGGGTGGGAGGTTGAGGCGAATAGCCTGGCTGCTGATTACGGCCAGCCAGACAGCCGTGCGATTAGAAGAGCCCAGCGGGACGTGCTGTGCATCCGGGAGGCTTTGAAAGCTAGGTTCCTCAGTGAGCAGGGTAACCTGTGACTATTAAGTTTGTTTAAAGAGAAGCTGAACCTGCCCCCGTTTCTTTACCCAGTTACTGTTGACTATCCTCTCCAGTTACCAACCCCCTTCCCCCCCCTTCCAACACACGTTTAAAAATAAAAGACCTGGAACTTTGTTAATGAACACCGTTTTCTTTATTACGCATTTCGCGGTAAAGTGTTGAAACTGGGACGCAGACTGTGGTGGATAGTGGGCGTACTGATGGAAAGAATGCTTCTAAACTCGAGGAATGACAGGCTCCTGCTAATAGAGTGGTCCGCAGTGGTGGACTGGTTGTTTCAACGGAGCCTGCCACCCCTCCTTTTCGGGACTCTGTGTGTGGGGGCTATGTGACTTTGTGGTGGTGGAGGACGGTTACAGATCCCCTGCTGTGTGGCTCTGTGATCCAGGACAAGGACCGCTGCCTGAGATCTCTATCCGCCCTCCCCCACCACAAAGTCACATGCCCGCCCCCCCACAGAACATGAAAACCACCTCCCAGACTGACCAGGGTGCCTAGTGACTGCAATGTGTGTGTGACCTTCTGCTGAAACTGCCCCCGTGTCTGCACCCTGGTAAAGGTGACTGTCCTCTCCAATTACCAACCCCTTTCCCCCCCTTCAAACACAGTCTCCCCTAAAAGAACATGATGGAAACAGTAATTAACAGAAACATATCTTTTATTATCATCTACACACTTAGGGGATGAAACTGGGACGGGGGCTTGGGTGAAGCGGGAAGGAAAGGACTTATCACATTTTTGGGAATGAGAGCCTTCTGGTACTTGAGCGCTCTGCAGGGGTGGAGTGACAGTTTTCATGGCCCCTTCCGCCCCTCCTTCTTGGGACTTTGGGTGAGGGGGGTATGGAAGTTTGTGGCGGGGGAGGGCGGTTAGAGATAGACTGCAGCGGTGCTCTGTCCTCCTGCCTCCGGTCCTGTAGAACATCCACAAGGCGCCGGAGCGTGTCCGTTTGCTCCCTCATTAGTCCAAGCAGCGTTTGAGTCGCCTGCTGGTCTTCCTGCCGCCACCTCTCCTCCCGTTCGCTGTGTGCTCGCTGTATTGCAACATGTTCTCCCTCCACTGAGTCTGCTGTGCCGCCTCGGCTCGGGAGCAGCCCATAAGTTCTGAGAACATGTCTTCCCGTGTCCTTTTCTTTCTCCGCCTAATCTGCGCCAGCCTCTGCGAGGGGGATGCCATGGTAGGTCGGGAGACATTCACAGCTGTGGGAGGGGAAAAAGGGAGTGAATTCCTCACAAAGATAATTTTTTGTGAACAATGAACATAGTCTTTCTCTGTGAACAAGACCATGCACAGCACCTATCACATGCGCACTCAGGACAAGGTCGAATTTTCGGCCTTCTCATTCAGTGCCTGGGGTCTTGCAGTGGAGATCAGACAAGCGGGGCAGGACAGCGGAATTCGGGTAGCAGGCTGACATGGTAAGCCGTAGACTTTTGGCTGCTTAAAACTTACATTATAGCTGTGCCCTCCTTTCACGTTCAAAGCAATGCTCCTATCGTTGGCCAGTTCCTGCTGCCGGCAATCCGGCAAGCGTGAACTCTGCCCCTTTCCCATCCCCTCATGGCTGTCCCCGGGAAAGATCCCTGTATGCTGCCCCTCTCCCGCCTCCACCGCGTGGCTCTAAACCGCCGGTGAGAGTTCTGTAAAGGAACAGGCAAGCAGTCCCAATAGTAACATTCCTCTAATTCTAAGCAGGTCCCCATGAGCGACATCACTCTGCTGAGAATTTCTGAGACCGAGAAAGAACGCATGCTGCGTGAAAGCCAGCAAAAACCAGGGCCGTATGCTGCCATGCTCTGCAAGGCAATGATCCCAGAGTACTTGATGATAGCCTGGCGAGGAAAAGTTTCCTACTACTGAGGACACAATAAGGCTGCTCTCCCCATGAACCTCATGCAAAGGCTTTCCAATTACCTCCAGGAGAGCTTCGTCGAGATGTCCCATGAGGATTTCAGCTCTATCCCCGGACATATAGACCTTCTTTTCCAGTAGCTGCACTGGCAAGGACTAAAAAGTAGAGTGCCCAGGGCAAACTAATCATGATAAACCGGACACTGTTAGATTCTTTTGCAGTAGTTACACTGCCAAGGACTAAAACGATAAGCGCCTAGGGCAAACAAATCATGAAAAAGCCATTGATAATATTCCTGTTCTGTTCAAAATAAATGTTTACATGTTTAAAACACTTACTGACTGATCCTTCCCCTGATTCTGGGTCCGGGTTAACGCCTGGGGACGGTTGGTAGGGGATCTCTGTGAGGGTGATGAAGAGATCCTGGCTGTCGGGGAAATCAGCGTTGTAAGCGCTGTCGACTGCCTCGTCCTCCTCCTCACCTTCCTCATCTTCCCCGTCTGCTAACATCTCCGAGTAAGTGGCCATCGACAATATCCCATCCTCAGAGTCCACGGTCAGTGGTGGGGTAGTGGTGGTGGCCGAACCTAGAATGGAATGCAGTGCCTCGTAGAAACGGCATGTATGGGGCTGGGATCCGGAATGTCCATTTGACTCTTTGGTCTTCTGGTACGCTTGTCTCAGCTCCTTGATTTTCACGCGTCACTGCATTGCATCCCGGCTGTACCCTCTCTCTGTCATGGCTTTGGAGATCTTCTCGTAGATCTTTGCATTCCGTCTTTTCGATCGCAGCTCCGAAAGCACGGACTCTTCGCGATTGATAAAATAACAAAGAGGTTTTCCTGAAGATTTATTACTGATAAAATTTTCACCACAGAGTCAAAATGCTCTCAAAGTTTGGCTTTTTATGAATCACCAGAAATCTTTTTTATTTTTCTGAAAGGGACCAAATGTTACTAGTGATTTAGATGGGATTTTTTTCCTGCTTTTTCCAGTGGCAATTTATTTTTCTGCAATCCTTTCTTCCTTGACATATAATAAAGGAGGTTGCGTTGTTAGAACAAAGTATTGAGACACACTCTGATTTACTGTATATTCGCAACTCTGATTTATTGTATATTTGAACCATTGACTCATTGTATGACCTTGGACAGATGTCTCAATCAACCCAAGTAGAAAAATGGATTTAAAAAATTGAACTTTCTGAAAACCAGATGCTGCATCTGAACTGATTGTTATTGGATGCTTATATTATAAATCTAATGCCCTGTGCGTTCCCTTGTCTTTTTTTTTACGCCCTAGTCTCATATGTTTATTACCAACTAATGATATTACATATATATTTGTAATTTTTCTCTACTTGAAATGTTTGCAGCTTCAAAATGGTAAAGAAATAATTAGAAATGATAATGAAGGGAGCACCACTGCACACCCTTGGGTAGACTCTGAAGCTACCATGCTATTCTAGTGGAGGTGGAAGGGTGGCAAACTGCTGTGGTCTGTGCTGTGTGATTCAGCTTCTGATGTACATTCTGCGGATGTGATCTCTCTGAAAAAAATAGCACAATATCCTTTTGAACCCCAGCCCAGGTTTATTACACTTGTAATCAGTAAATCCCTGATCCTACAAAGACTTACACATTTGCTTAACTTTACACACTCTGAAGTGGACTGAGTTCAATGGGATAACTCACAAGGACTGGGCTCAAGGAAGGTGAACTTATTTAAGAAGTGAGCTTATTTAAGAACAAGAAGGAAGCAGATGCTACACAGATGTACTCAACATACTTGACTTTGTTACTAGAAAGTGAATCAGGTCAGATGAAGAGCAAAGCAAATCAGAGTTGAAAGGGGCAGAAGCACCTTGTAGAAGTGAGGATCCTGCAGCAGCCTCTACACAGAGCTATGCAGTTAGAGCTCTATAGGTCTGAGTGGTATAGGATTGGGGATCAGTTGCTCCCTGTAGCATACTTCCTGGGGAATCCAAGGTTTTTTCACTCCAAGCCAAATTTATTGGGATTAAGGGTGTAAGTGGGGCGGGGGGGGACCCGTTGCAGAATGACTCCTAACTACCTGTGGAAAAGTACTGGGAACAGATCTTCCCATAAATGTTTTTGAATATAGGATCAGAATTTGTCTTCTCTGTGCAGGAGATGTGGGCGGAGCACAGCAGCAACCTCTACTCTTCCTAGGCGAAGGAGCTCTCCCCTCTGAACATGCAGTGGCAACTCTGCAATGCAAACCTTGTGAAGTTTCTTAAGTGCCCTTCCCTCCTCCCAGGGGTTTTACTTGGGCTTAGGATAGTGGTGTTAGTCCCCAATTAAATTGTCCTATTTCAGTTTCTCCTGACTCTTAATGATTGTAAGGTATTAAACTATGTAAATATTTTTATGGAAAGTATTCATAACAATGTACATCCTACACTGAGCACGTATATCTACAATGTAACTCAAAGTTGTGGTAGCTCAGTCCCACACCCAGTTAGAGTTGGATTTCTTCTAGAGGGTCTCTAAGGTTCTGGGCCCGAGTGCCTGTTTCATGCTGGCCTACAGCAAACTTTAAGTTGGATCTAGGAAACATAGAAAGTAGTGCAGAAAAGTGTCCTTTATTGTGGTGCTTTGTTTTAATTTCTGTTTTCCTTCTGCCTTGGTCTTCTTCAAATTTTTGTCAGTTGCTTTTTAAACTCTGAAATAAAGGGAAAAGGGGGTGAAACCCCCTCTATTTCAATATTTATTGTGGCCTCTGAAACATAGTACATAATGTTACAACACAAGAGCAGTAGGCAATATTGTTTTGAGCTATGTCGAGGGCCAGCTTTAGGCCGATTCCCCCGATTCCCCGGAATCGGCCCCTGCGCCCTGGGCATGACATCATTTTAAAATAAATATTCAGATTGGAACTGCTCTTTCTGCTGCTTAATGATGTGAAATTCAGCCAGCGATTGCCTGCCCTTTTTGGCAGACAAATGCCAATTTAGGCATATATCTCAGGCAGTTCTCTTTGAAAATGTAGCCCTAACTCTGTCCTTCATTAACATATCTGAAAAAGGAGAAGAAAAGGTTGATGCTGTATGGCACTTTTTCCACAGACCTGGAGGAAGAGTATGTTGTAGTGTGCTCTATGCAAAACAGCCTTAACTGTGCATAGAGTGCGTTCTTTTTATTTGCAACATGCAAATCATAATTTTATTTTCTGTGATCACTAAAACCAGAAAGGCTAAAACTGCTCCCTGTCCTTTCATTGCCCTGAATTTCACAATGAGGAAGAAGTGGAGAGCTGCATAGAAATACACATTTGTAACCCCCCGGATATAGTCCTCTCCCATACCACCTCTTCCCCTCTCTGGCAGAACAGTTAAAAGATATTATTTTAAGGAGGAAAATCTCACCTACTATAGTAACTCATTATGACTCTTCATGAAAGTTCTAGCTGTGAAATATACATGGAAAATTTTTTGAAAAGTCTTCATTTATTTAACTTGCAATTTATTCCATCCAAACCATTATAATATGCATGCATGTACAGCTGTGCCCCACATAATCTTTTATGTTGGTTTATTTTTATTTGTCTGTAATTCATGTGTGAATTTCCCTTCCTGTTTTGGGTCCTGATCCAGCCAACACATAAGCTCATGTGTAACTTAAATCAATACGACTATATACTTTAGTAAAATCCTTGCAGGATTGGGGGCTTCTTTTGTAATTAGAGCATGTTTTGCCAGTGAAATGAAAGACTTACAGGCAAATGCTGCATGCCTTATGCACAGTAGTCCCATTGAACTCACATGTGTGAGTGAGGCAAGCAGCATGTGGGCCTGAGTTACAGATCCATAGTCCTTTGAGTTTGCCAAACAGTACTTGCACTGTAATACTCAGGGTAAGTAGTAGGCTAGAATACTGAAATCAATAGGTGGGATTTGTAAGGAGCCATTTTAAATTATCACCCTAGAGGAAATTTATGTTTTCCTCACAATAATTGATTTTTTTAAAGAAAGCAGCTTCATAATTCATTTCTTGTGCTTTATCTCTACTGACTTACCATGTGGTTCTTACAGAGGCATACGTGATACAGTTAACTCAGAAATTAATGGATATATTGACTGGCAGCAGTATTAACTCCTACGCAATGCAATTAGTAAGTTCAGCAGTGAACAGCATCAAGAAAGCCTTGAGTTTCCTTCAGACCATCTAACCTGTGTTAGTACGTGGTATTATGGAGGCAAATCAACAAAAATATAAAGGAAATTCAAAATAAAGGTGCATGCACTGGTTCTCACTGCTAAGCCTGTACTTTTTCTATGTACATCAGTGTATGTTCCAAAAGCAAAGTCATGCACCCCTTTGAATTTTGTGGCTTTTGTTGGCTTGTCATAACCTTTACAATATATAAAATGTATTGTACTTTTGCATATACAGTTCATCTAGCAGATGCAAAATTAACATGAGAGAAGATTAATATTTATGAAGATTTGTTTGCACAAGAAGTTTGAGTAATAAAACATCCATCCATCTATTTGTTTGTACATGTCCTTAAATAACAATGTGATACCATAGGTGTCTTAGTTATACTGTGGTATTTAGTTGCTAAACAATTGTTACATATTAAAATATATCTTTCCTGAAAGGAAAAGCAATTCTCCATCTGCTCTTTAATTTATTTGATGTCTTCTAATATGGAGTATAAGTATGTATTTTTTCCTGCTTGATTGAATAAGTGAATTTGCAGCTGGCTCTGAAGATGGTAAGGATAGATCTCTTGACCACTTCTCAGAGGATCTGCCCTTCCTCGGTGAACTCCTGGCCCAATCGAAATCAATCACTGACTGCAACGCATCAGGATTTCACCCTGGGATTCTGTTCAACAGCTATGCTACTTGAACATAGCAGCTGTAGAGGAGCACAGAAGGAAAGATGGACCTTAAAGTAGCCTAGGCCTGCCCTGCTAAGGATTTTGTAGATAAGTTCCAGATCATCTAAATGGAATCAGCAGTGAACAAAGAACCAGTGCAGGTTTCAGATCACTCAAGTACGTCTTAAAAACAAAACAAGAGTTTTATCCATGTTTCTTAGTACAGTGGTTGCCATTAAAAAAGTCAATCATCACAGAGTACTAGCTGATTATGCAGTGCAGTTTTTCTCTATAGTTGAAAAGGAAATAACTAGGGGCTATCCCAAGGGAGTAAGGTGATGTAAGACACTGACTTCAATTGGTGCATTGTACTTTTACTTCCTGAATGCAGCGTAGCATTGTACAGGGTGTAGCAGGTTCCACCGAGCTGCTATGTCCACCCCTCTCCCTCATAGCAAGGCTTGATTCCACCCACAACACACCTGTTTGCATAGCTAAATTGGTATGGTGGGGAGCATACACTGACAGGTAAATATATTTGTTTCAGTTTACTCCTGTCTCAGATCATCAGGAAAATTGGAAGAAAGATTGTGATTTCAAGTCTATTTCCGTCCCAAGCTATTCCAGAGACAGTACAACAATATACTGCATCTTACTATGGTCATAACATCATGATCTAGACTTATGTTTATTGTGTAGTATGTGTTGGCAAATGTTGCTTTTAAATGGTGATCACTGCATAGATAGATATTTAGGGGGGTTGTTTTTTTAAGCCAACACAGAGTGTGTGTGTGGTCACTTCAGTGAAGATGTTTGAGTTCTATGCTATTTCATTTTAATACCAGCAGCATTGAAATATATAGATTGTGGGGGGGAGGGTGTACTTTTTGTTTTTGTTCCTTTTCAAACCCGCCCTCCCCCCCCCCCCCCCGCCCCACCACCACCCATTTCTGGGTTTTGCACTGATGCCAAATAGTCAAAGGAGTCAGTGTTCTACTTCAAATGCCAGTGTTTTTCAGAAGCGAAAACAATCAGTGTGTGTTTATTTTAAGTATAGGTGCATGTCACAGTTGAAAAACCAGTTACATGGCTAAATGATTGAAGGATTTTATACAATTCCAGCTGTATGGATTGAATCTGTTGGTGCAAAGAAACTCTGTGCTTAGGAGGCTAATTTCAGTCTTTTGAATTTAATTATCCAGTGATATGGCATTGTTCACGTACATATACAGAACTGATTAATTTAGAACTTAGAGCAGTTCAGTACAAAACTTGCAAAGCCAAGATCTGCTGCATACATTCATCACTTAAAATTATGATTTAGGTGTGTGAGGTGCCAAACAGTATAAACAAGATACGATCCCTGTCCTGAAAAGCTAATAAATTAATTTGGAATGTGACTCAACAAAGTGAAGAATTGAGGTGGTACAACAACATTGTTATATGGTTACTCAGCTAATGTACAGTACAATGGAGTAAAGAGGGGCTTTTGTTTAGTTAGGGGCTTGAGGAGGTTGCAGTGTGTGTGTGTGTGTGTGTGTTTATTAATAAACATATAAATAGCTATTTCAGGTGTCACGGCAGAAAGGAGAGTAGGAAGTGGTCTTGCAAAGCAGCTCAGGAAGAACATTGCATGCATTGAAGGTGATGTGGAAGAAAGTGTGGGGATGGCTGTGGGAGAAACAGACTGACAGGATGATGAGGCTAGCATCACTAGAGTGTGGAGGGAGAGGTCAGGCAACATAAGACACTAGGTGGGATGCATCGGCAGAGTAAATGCACGGCCCTGAAGCAAGCTTGGACTTAATACAGTGAAGTAGGAGGAGCCAGTGTATGGATTGACACAATCAGATTGATGGATTAGTATGGATTAAATTTAGGCAACAGGAGTATCAGGGAAGCCAGTGCGGAGGAGATTTCAGTAACCAAGATGGTAGATAATGAAGGCCTGGATAAGCATTTTATGTGGTTAGAAAAAAAAGTTGAGCCTTAAATTGTTATATAGGAAGATGTAATAGAATAGACAAATACCAATCAAATGAGATTTGTGGTGTTATTGTTTCTTCATGCTCTGCTTTTAGCTGTGGGCAAGCATTCAGAATGAAAACTCACTGGTCACATTGGTTCATATATATTTCACTGTTTGTGACATAGGCCTGTTTTGAATAGAAAACAGGAAATTAATCCTTGATTGTGATCTGCTTCTTATCACTCCGACCTTACTTTGTAGTTCTTATATTCAAAACATTTTGGTTTTGCTGGAAGCACAAAATTATTCTCATAGTCATAATACTACCCCTCTTTTGGCGGGGGGGGGGGGAGGGAGAGGGGAGGAATTCTTGCGCACACACCTTTTTAAAATGTACCAGGCCCAAACAGGAGCTATGCTATGCTGTCACTTTGGGCTCCATTGTGAGCCTTCCTCCATGCCTGCGGCTGGGGTGTAAGGAAAGCCAATATGTCCCTGCCCAGGCTGCCTGTATCTCCAATCCCTGCAGCGGGGCTAGATCAACTATCACAAGGCTGCCAATTTTCTTTCCATTCAAGTGAGTGACGGGATTGAAGAGAGGTGGCTGGAACCTTGCTCTCAGTGCTTAATTTGGGCCAGGGTTTTCCAAGGCTGAGCCTTGGCACCTCTAGGCTTGGCAGTTCATAACCCCAGCACCTCTAGGCTTGCCATGTCAGTTTTATGAAAGTAAAAAATTGCTTGAGCCCTAGCACCTAATTACTTGAGTCCTGGCACCTCTTTCATTACACATTAAGCACTGCTTGCTCTCCCTTAATATGCTGGCCTACACATCCAAAATAGCACAGAGAGGGAAGTAATCTCTGCCAGCACAAGGGCTGGCACAGGTTCCTTCTGCCAGGAACCAGACTGTGGCTCTGAGAGTACCAGTCTGGTTCCTGCCCTGCTCCTGAGGTAACACAGCTACACATTGCCCCTTACTTGTGCTGTCTGTAGGGTTACAGCCAAACCCTTTATGTTTTGCTGTTAGAGCTAGGAACGTGTTCAGCATTAAAAAACTCATCACCAACAACACTGCAACCACACACGCCATGGTACACAGATACCATGATGAAAAGCATACTAGAAATTCAGGAGTTGTACTGTATAACAACAACTTACATTGGACATAGGTAGATAAGGTGGCTATAAGGTTGCCAACCCTCCAGGACTGTCTTGGAGTATCCAGGAATTAAAGATCAATCTTTAATTAAAGATTATGTCATGATAAAACCTCCAGGAATATGTCCAACCAAAATTGGCAACCCTAGGTGGGTGAAGTAATATCTTTTATTGGACCAACTTTGGTGGACGAAAGAAACAAGCTTTTGAACTAACAGAGCTCTTCTTCAGGTCTTGGAAAGGTACTAAGAGTGTCACCGCTAATTAGGATATGTCTATACATACAATGCTGCAGCTGTACCGATACAGCTGCACCGCTGCAACGCATGTAGTGAAGATGCTGTATGTTGATGGGAGAGAGATCTCAAGTCAACATAAAAAAAAACCACCTCCACGAATGGCATAAGCTATGTCAGCAGGAGAAGCTCTCCCACCGACATAGTGCTGTGCACATGAACACTTATGTTAGTGTAACTTATGTTGCTCACTGTGTGGAATAGTCGTCACACCCCCTGAGCGACATAAATTTTGCTTGTCATGAGTAAATACAAGATTATTTAGCATAAGTAGTTAGCACATATTGTTAGGGACCATTCAAAGTGAAATGGCCTATTAGCACCTCTATAGTCATAGGACAAAAAGGGGGGTTAGTGGGCTACAGATTTGTAATAAAGACACTGGATATATGGCTTATTAAGATCATGGTTTTTATTGTCTAGCAAAGTTATTAATTTAAGCTCCCAGGCTCGTCTTTTGAAAGCGTTGTGCCAGTTTCCTTTTAGGATGAGGACTGACCAGTCAGATTGGAATGATCGCTTTTTGAACAGTGTTCACCCAGAGGTGATATGGTGAACAACACTGCACGTAGCTGTAATTCACCAGAATACACTCCAAAATCAAAGTCCGGCCGTGACAGTTGGCATCCAGAATGATGTAGGTATGAGTGGTCAGTGCCTACTCATGCCTGGCCACAAGAAAACATGTCAAAGGGAGCTAGAGGAAGGAAAACTCAGGTTTTCTTCATGGAGTTTCTTCAAAGTGTCTCCTTGGAAGGAGGGGTTTCCTTCCACATGGAAAAATCAGGGGCTTAGCCCTGAAATCTCCACAGGAGATCTGCCAGAGGGACAAAGTCATCTGCTTGGTGACCCTATGCCTCTGCACTGGCTTCTGGCCCTCGTGGCCTTGTTCTTGCTCCCTGATAGCCCAGCTGGCTTGGAGCCACACTGGCAGGGGTACCTCACTTAAGGGCTGCCCCTAGGTTTCACCTTTAAGGGAGTTCCCCCGTGAGGAGGGGGCTCCACAAGACAACGCCTATGGCCTCTGTCAGTGTTACTTTTTTTCCATGGGGTTGGTAAGGACATTAGATCTGTTCTCCTGTACCTGCCAGTACCTTCTTCACCCCTGGGGGGAGCCTGAGTCCCTTTGGGTATGGGTCTGGTGCTATGGAACTGATTGACCCCTCTCAGCGTAATGATAGTGGGGGGAAGGATAAGATATGATTTCCTCCTCATCTCTCCCATTATCATCATATAAAAAGCCCCGTTGTTATCTCTATTTTTTCACTTTATTCCAAGAATGTTACTGTATGATTGTTTTTATAATCCCATAGGGCCAGTAGCCACCTCCATTTTCTGGAGGCACTCATAAATAAAAAAACCCTCACATTATGTATTTTCTTGGTTATGGAACTATGTTCATCTTGTCACATTAGCTAGGGCTTCCACAATCAGTCATTCTACACTGTATATTACAGTGAAACAGTCGCATTTCTAGGCTTAATATTTGGAGTGGCAAATGGGGGTAGTGAAGAATGTGCATTGAGGGACAGCACACGGCTTTAATCTTTCTGTAACCCACAGCAGAAATTGTAATAGAAATCACTCACTGAAGCTGGTGCGATTTTATGCATTGCATGGACTGCAGTACCCACTGTATTACCATATACACATGCGGCATAAGTGTGCTTTAAAATACATACTTTATTTTACACAGAAAATATTGTAGCAATATCATCCTTCACACACACACACACACACACACACACACACACACACACAAAATACAACAAAGAAAGAAAATACTCTAACAATGCACCAGTGTAGGGCAGCACAGGGTAGCAATTATGTGAACAATTTCAGTGTTGTGAGCTTATTAAAGAAAAATGCGTTCATGCCAGAGGATGTGTTGTTTGATGTTGTGTTTGTCTAAAACTTAAAAATAAAAAACCACTATGACGTGTTTGCATTTAAATTGTTCTATTATAAGATACCCTGAAACTTGCAGTGATACTATGAATAATATGCCTAAATTATGTGGTATATTTAGCATATATTCTATCTTTGAGTCTCTTTTGGCTTGTCTGACAGCCTAGAAATTCTGATCATAAGGGCTAGCTAGACCATGGAGTTACCATAAACCCTGATTAAGAGGCATTGCCTGACTGCACTACTCCAGAAGCAGATCAGTGACTCAATTGCAGTCCAGAGTGTCACATTTCAGTCTCTTGTTCCAAGGCAGAGGTAATCAGTGCTAGCCTTTACTTCAGCTGCTCTGGCCAGTGCATTTGGGTGGGGGTGGGGGTGGGGGGGACAAGGTGCGGATAAGAGCCACTTCAAAGTTCTTCCCACTCACTTATGGGGCAGGGGAGGGAGCAGAGATGACTCGTGCATCCGAAGAAGTGAGGTTTTTACCCACAAAAGCTTATGCCCAAATAAATCTGTTAGTCTTTAAGGTGCCACCAGACTCCTTGTTGTTTTTGTAGATACAGACTAACACGGCTACTCCCTGATACTCCTCCCCCTGTATAATCACAGGGCTGGTAATAAGTGCAGGGAATAAGTGAGCACCCATAGGCATAGTTTGACTTCTATATTTGGGGGGGCAGGGCCCCCAGCAAGCAGCTGCTGCTCTCCAGCCACCTAGCTCTGGCTGCTGGCCTGGGCATTCATGTTGTTTGTGGTGCAGGAGGACTATTTTTTTTAGTCCTGCTCCCATCCTGCCAGCAATACCTGTTCCCACTTTGTTTCTTCAATTTTTATCTTGCTCCTGCTATTATGGCAGCAGGTCCTGCAGGATCCCAGTCCCGCTGCAGGGCTGTACCTCACATTAGGAATCACAGATGCATATGTAACACTGACAGACCCCAGTAGTCAGGATCAAACCTGGGACCTTTGTAGCTAAATGCATGAGCCTCTACTGCATGAGCTAAAAGCCCTATGGCTCATAGCTAAGGCTGTAGAGCAGACTCATTAATCTCTAAGTGGTCTCGGTGCCAGTAGAGGGGACAGATCACCACACCCAGGAGGTGTATGGGTTACATGTACAAAAGATTTTTTTAAATCTGAATTGTAAACTACTGAAAAAAAATCAATGTATACAGTTTGGAAGGGCAACACCCCTAACATGCCCCCCACTGTACGCCCCCGGGGACACCACACATCCCCAATTGTGAGGTGAATACCAGGAGTTGTGATTTAGTCCAAAGAGACAATAACAGGTCAAATGTGTCAAAAATAAATTCTTACAAACCCAAGATTAATAGAAATTCCACTGGTGTCTAGTGCAGGCATAGAAGTGAGTGATGCTAGCTGGGCAAAGGGTGTGACCAGGGCACAGGCTGATTCAGCAGCTTCTACTGGCCAGGCTCCCACAGAGCCTCAATGAAATGTAGAGCTGCTTCCTCCTTCTCCTCTGGTGGAACAACAGAGCAGCTGGCAAAAACACCTGTCCTCATTCAGCATGAATCCCTACTTTGGGATGCAGAGGTCTAGGCTGCTGCAGGGAGATGTAATGTACACTTATATCTGCTCCATCTTGAGTGAATATAGTCAGGTTCTTATTCATTTAACTGAATCTCCTCTTATTCTTGCACTTAGCCAGAGCCTCAGGCATTGGCAGCATGATCATCCAGAGAACACTGATCTCAATGGTAATCTTTGGAATTGAGATAATCTGCTCACTGGTGCACCCTAGAAGTTTGCAGCTGCATTGGTGCAGCTACAGTGGTAGCTAAATCTCAAGGGCTCAAGTAAAATAAGCAAAAATTTAAATAAAAATGCTTTTCCTCCTATAAGGACTTCCTAGCCCCTAGATCAGCATGAGCGTGGATCCACTGACCATCCTATTCCATCCTAATATTCCCCACAGTCAGTGCCAGCCTATTTGAAACTAGCATGGAGCCTACCTCTGTGGTGCAGAAGTCCCCCTGCTTGACCTTTCTGCCTGCATGTCCTGCTATGGGGGCATCTGTGGTGCAGGTCATACACAATGAGGTGAGTTTTAGCCAACAAAGATGGTCCTGTTTTTGCCTCTGTTACAGTATAAACCAGTCTCCTAAAAACTAAGTTTGTAAAAAAAAATTCTGAATATTTTTAGCTGTTCTATGTGCTTAAAGGTCTTGGAAAGAAGGGGTTTTCATGAGCATATAAAACCTGTAGTCTGAGGATCTGTCAGAAGTAAAATGAGTCATAATCAATATTATCAGGAAGGCAGGCTTGATGCAAGGAAGTGTGTGGGCAAAGGAGTGAAATAAACTTGTCAAAACCTAAATCTGAAGAGAGATGCTTCCAAAATTAGGTATATTAATAAAATGGAATTTGAATAAATAAAGTTAAAATGCATCTGGTTATGGCTGATTGATATTTTCCTTATTAGTGTGACCATAACCAATGCTCCCTCTCAGGCATGCTGGAACAGTTTGTATAGTGAAGGTGCTGAGACCCATTGAACCAAACTGTAAACCTGTATATGATGGAAACCACTTCAAGCCAGAGGGGGCAGCAGCATCAGTAGTTCCAGCACCTATGCCCCTCTCCTTCCCTTGCATGCCCCCCCCCCCACAAGCAACTGAAAAAAATTCCAGCTTGTTTGCTGAAATGTTTCCAAATTCAGAACAACCTTGGCTAGAAAACTAAGTGACGTACATGCAAGAGACAAAGGTGACATGCACGGTGGTTTCCTGAGATCTTAGTTGTGGCAGAGCTCCATCATGCAAGCTGCCTGCCTCTTGCAAAACAATCTCTGTGGCAATATTGGAGCTTCCCTATCCCTAACAGCTACACAGAGGAACGACTGACTAATGAGATCAATATGAAAGAAGTGAACACACAGCAAAACCAGTGCTTACCAGTCCTTATCCAGATTGCTGAGCGTGGAGCGGAATGGGTTCAGCTATGCTAAAAATAGAGTTAAAAGTAACATTGGAATGAGAGTTATTTTAAATAAGCCGCCTGTTCATTTCATTTTAAACTTTTCAAAATGTCTTTCATTTCCCAATTGCACTAGCCCTGAAAAAACCCTTACAGTTTTGCAACATCCCCTCATTTTTTCCTATTTTGCACCCATTTTTCTGTACACACACAAGTAGTCCCATTGGGTTTAATGGGAATAATGTTCCCATAGCATAAATTTATGCACGTATAAGTATTTGGAAATTTCAAAACTTAGGGGTGGGGGGAGGGAAGGGGAGAAATAATAATCAGCTCTATCAGAGCTAACAAAAACAAAGTTAAATTTTGGGCAATTTTTTTTTAATCCAAACTAGAATTTTTGATAAACAATTGTCAAAAAATTAAAACTAGAAAAATTTCAGCCAGCTTTTCTGATGACTACAAAAGACTCCACTGAGCTCAATTGCAAAATAAGCTGATCAACCACAGAAGTAGATGAACCTTTAATTCCTCATTAGTGTAGTAAGGCTGGTTCTGTTTCTACAGAAATAGATACAGGGGCTGGAAGGTCAGGAGAAGAGGGATGCAGGTGGAGAGTCTGGAAGGACAGAAGGTTGTATGGAAAACCCAGCGAGTGACAAGTGCCTGCATTCACTTCTCAGCTTTATTCCCTACCCCCCAAAACACACACTAATTTCCATAACTCTATTGTGCTTTCCCCTACCCCCAAAAAGCTTCCACAGTGACCTTCCTTAGACCTGCATTAAACTCACTTTCAAGCTCTACCTACAGGAACAGGACTAAGTGGTGACACAAACTAAAATGACATTGAGCAGAAAAATCAGATTAAATCCCTGGTAAAGTTTGTGATGAGCATCTATTTCAGGGTTTTCTACTGCCACCCATACCTGTGGTATCTGACATTTAGTGACTAAATTACCTGCAGCTGACCAATGCCTTGTGCCTGGCCTTCTGTAAACACAAGAACCATAAAATGAAGCAGCAGCAGTAGCAGTCCTTTCTATTACCCCTGGTTCTTACATATTACTGACACCTGGTATTTACATAGCACTTTTCCTCCATGAATCTCAAATCTTTTCCCTTCCTCAGTAATGTTTTATGAACACCCATGATCCTCATTTAACAGATGGGGAAACAGACGCAGAAGTTTAGTGGCTTGCCCAAAATCATACACCAAGTCAATGGTAGAGTTGGGAATAAACCCCAGGAGTCCTAACTCTCAAATCCTTGCTCTATCAGGTAATACTGTTTCCCTGTAAGGACTTTTATTATTCATATTTGTCCTTTGTTACAATGTCAAATTTTATTTAGTAATTCCACTGATGAGAATAAAGCAAAATAATTAGGAAAATGCAGCAGTGTATATATCACTAAGGGAAACAAAACATTTGGAAAGTTTTAGTATGTACAGGATTAGCTCTTACTTCTCCAAGCCAACTTTGCTAAGTCAGCAATTGGCATGAACCACCAGCCATTGCGTTCCCAGATATGGGTTTACCCCTAGGCTGTCTTTCATGCATTCATGCTTTTAAACCATGTAAACTATAACTTCCTGAAAATAAAAATAGCTTTGTTAAACTTAGACTTTCATTAAACTATTTCAGATTACATGTGGTGGGAAAAATATGTGCTTTTACATAAAAGTTTCTCGTTAGCAACAAGACATTTTAAAGACTTAAAACATACACAGAGGGCTTGATTCTCCTCTCACTATCCCCAGTGAAACTCTCTTGATGATGATTGAGTTAATACAAGTTTACACTGATGGAAATGAGAGGAAAATGAAGCCCAAACTTTTCAATTATAATACAATGAAAACTTACACATCTCTATTTGAGATATTACTTTTATCACCCAGATAAGTTAAAATATTTTAAGGCAACATCAGCATTTTGGGATGGTTGGGGTGATTGTTTTTGTTTTGGTATGCTCACTAAGGCCCCAGTCCTGCAGACATTTGCACACGCTTAACTTTAGGGTCACTGAGTAGTCCTAGTGAAGTCAACAGAACTGCTCACAGTACATAAAGTTAAGCAAGTGCGTAAGTCATTGCAGGGTTGGGGCCTAAAGGTCTGGTCACTCCGACTGTGGCAAAACTCATCCAGAAAAAAGAAAACAATTCTTCCAAGGGCTCTGTGTTCTGGTAATAGTCAGTTTATACATTTCAATCACAGTGAAGAAAAATAAAGCTAATCAAAGGGATGATTATTTGCACATGATGGCTGTAGGCAGCCTGTGCTTATTCCAAGTGGACAATTTGTTTCTTAACAAATTGGGTCCTGTGTGTTGCACTGCGGGGCACAAAGGGTGAAAAAAAATAGTAAAAAGGAGCAGGAAAGACCCAGAGGTGTCAGAAGAGGCTGATAGCAAAAAAGAGTGCAGTCAAAGGTTAGATTTTCATGTGCTTGGCACCTCTCTGGATCAGGACTTAATTTAGTACCTGGTGCTACAAACATTTATGTAGTATGCACATGAGTAACTTTTCAATGGGACTAGTTACACGTATACTCAATAGGGCTACTCGCATGTGTATAGTTAAGTGCATGGGTGTTTGTGGGATTCATGTTGCATTGATGTCTCTATAGAACTTAATTTTAATCGGCGATTTTTCAGGAAAAAGGGAAGATGAAAAAAGACAAAATGGAAAGAGCCACTGTCCTAAAGAGCTTAGATAAGCAGCCTGATATACCAATGTATTGAGTTGTCACACAGGGTTACTGTAGGTGAAAAATATTGGCTGGTTCATGGGAAAATGTTTGGAGTGCATTTGGTCGGTCCAGTACTAGCTGTGTTTCAAGCCAGTTAGAGAATGTGGTTTTCATTCCCTTTACATGTTCAAAGAGTGGGCATTCATTCTGTTCAGCCCAATCAAGAGAGGACCCTTTCCTCGCTGGAGCAATGTGTTGAAGAAGGATTCCCTTACTTACTGTTGGCTTCCCTCCCGCCCCAGTCTCCTTTTCTCCCACCTCTCCTGCAATATTACGGGTAGCCTAACTCCATGCAAAGGTAGCACTGCAGTTTGGAGAGAAATAGAACCCTTTGTGGTTGCAAAATCATTACACACTTGGTGGCTGGGAGCAGAGGACAGTGAGGCGGTGGTAATGACAGCATGTAGCAAAGGGTGCTCCATGCTGGAGAACCTCTTCCATAGCACTTCTAGCTGCTGCCAGGCTGAGAAGAAAAAATCGTAAGGTCACACATCATATTCTGCAGTATTTATTTTTCCTTTGGTAATAGAAGCACGAAATGAAAGCAAGTCAGATTTTGGAATTAACTGCCTTGAAGTACTAGCAGCTTGTGGCCATATAGAGACTGCAAAGTATCAGGGGGGTAGCTGTGTTAGTCTTTATTCATGAAAACAATGAGGAGTCCAGTGGCACCTTAAAGACTAACAGATTTATTTGGGCATAAGCTTTCGAGGGTAAAAAACCCACTTCTTCAGATTCATGGAGTGAAAATTACAGATACAGGCATAAATATACTGACACATGAAGAGAAGGGAGTTACCTTACAAATGAGCCAGCCTCTCCCAGTCCCTATTCAAGCCCAAATTAAGGGTGTTACAACTGAATTGTAGCTCTGCAGTTTCTCATAGGGAATGGGAGTGGCTGGCTCACTACAAAAGCAATTTTCCCTCTCTTGGTATTGACACTTCCTCCTCAATTATTGGGAGTGGACTGGATCCACCCTGACTGAATTGGCCTTGTCAACACTGTACAGCATCCTGTACAGCAAACAGGAGAAGCTCAAGAATGAGCTCTCAAAACTGGAGACTCTCATACAAAACCAACCTTCCACACAAACTTCCACATGGCTGGACTTTACAAAAATGAGACAAAAACGAGACAAGCCATTTACAACGCACACTTTACTTCTCTACAGAGGAAAAACTCCTACATGCCACAGGGGACTACAACAGAAGTACCCTTAACTCGCCCAACTATATTGTTAATTTATCCAACCACACACTTAGCTCAACAGAAGAATCTGTCCTATCTCGGGGACTCTCTTTCTGCCCCATCACCCCCACGCACATGATACAGTTCTGCGGTGATCTAGAAGCCTACTTTCACCATCTCCGACTCAAGGAATATTTTCAACACACCACTGAACAGAGCACTGACCTACAGGAACCCTTCTACCAACACTACTAGAAGAAGAATTCTGCATGGACTCCTCCTGACGGTCAAAATGGCAGACTGGACTTCTACATAGAGTGCTTCCGCAGATGTGCACAGGCTGAAATTGTGTACAAACAGCATCACTTGTCCTCAGCCGTACAGAATGCAATGTCGTCCAAACCCTCAGAAACAACTCTGACATTATAATTAAAGGGGCTGACAAAGGATGTGCTGTAGTCATCATGAACAGGTTGGATTATGAACAGGAGGCTGCCAGGCAACTCTCCAACACCACATTCTACAAGCCACTATCCTCCGATCCCACTGAGGAGTACCAAAAGAAACTGCACCATCTGCTCAAGAAACTCTCTGCTATAGCATGGGAACAAATCTACACAGACACACCCCTAGAGCCCTGACCAGGGGAATTCTATCTGCTACCCAACATCCATAAACCTGGAAATCCTGGACGCCCCATCATCTCAGGCATCAGCACTCTTACAACAGGATTATCTGGCTATTTGGACTCTCTCCTCAGACCCTGTGCTACCAGCACTCCTACCTATCTTCGAGACACCACCGACGTCCTGAGGAAACTACAATGCATTGTCAGGAACAGTATCCCTGATGAGGCCATGGCACACCTGGTGGCTGAGCTTTGTGACTTTGTCCTCACCCACAACCATTTCAGATTTGGGGACGACTTATACCTTCAAGTCAGTGGCATTTCTATGGGTACCCACATGGCCCCACAGTATGCCAACATTTTTATGGCTGAATTAGAACAACGCTTCCTCAGCTCTCATCCATTAGCACCCCTCCTCTACTTGTGCTACATTGATGACATCTTCATCATATGAACCCATGAGAAGGATGCCCTTGAAGAATTCCACTTGGATTTCAACAATTGCCACCTCACCATCAACCTCAGCCTGGACCAGTCCACACAAGAGATCCACTTCCTGGACGCTACAGTGTAAATAAGTGATGGTCACATAAACACCACCCTATACCAGAAACCTACTGACCTCTATACTTACCTACCTGCCGCCAGCTTCCATCAAGGACACATCACACGATACATTGTCTACAGCCAAGCCCTAAGATACAACCAAATTTGCTCCAATCCCTCATATAGAAACAAACACCTACAAGATCTTTATCAAGCATTCTTAAAACTACAATATTCACCTGGGGAAGTGAGAAAACAGATTGACAGAGCAAGACGGGTACCCAGAAGTCACCTACTACAGAACAGGCCCAACAAGGAAAATAATAGAACACCACTGGCCATCATGTACAGCCCCCAGCTAAAACCTCTCCAGATCCCTCACTCTCACAGACCTTGGGAGGCAGGCTAGCCCTCACTTACAGACAGCCTCCCAACCTGAAGCAAATACTCACCAGCAACTACACACCACACCATACAAACACTAACCCAGGAACCAATCCCTGTAACAAACCCTGTTGCCTACTCCGTCGCCATATCTACTCTAGCGACACCATTATAGGACCCAACCACATCAGCCACACCATCAGGGGCTCATTCACCTGCACATCTACTAATGTGATATATGCCATCATGTGCCAGCAATGTCCCTCTGCCATGTACATTGGCCAAACTGGACAGTCTCTATGTAAAAGAATAAATGGACACAAATCAGACATCAGGAATGGTAACATGCAAAAGCCAATAGGAGAGCACTTCAGTCTCCCTGGACATTCAATAACAGATTTAAAAGTAGCCATCCTTCAACAAAAAAACTTCAAAAAAAGACTTCAAAGAGAAACTGTAGTGCTACAATTCATTTGCAAACTTAACACCATTAATTTTGGCTTGAATAGGGACTGGGAGTGGCTGGTTCACTACAAAAGCAATTTTCCCTCTCTTAGTATTGACACTTCCTCATCAATTATTGGGAGTGGACCACATCCACCCTGACTGAATTGGCCTTGTCAACACTGGTTCTCCACGTGTAAATCCCTTCTCTTCATGTGCCAGTATATTTATGCCTGTATCTGTAATTTTCACTCCATGCATCTGAAGAAGTGGGTTTTTTACCCACGAAAGCTTATGCCCAAATAAATCTGTTGGTTTTTAAGGTGCCACCGGACTCCTCGTTGTTTTTATAAAAACTGCAGTCTCTCTAAAGTTACTTCAGTTGTTTCTCTCTCGATAGCTGCATTGGCAGTAACTCAAGTATACAAAATGATTTGCAGCAGAACCACTGAAATAATAAAGGGCATAAAAGAGAAACAAAAGGGAATGTTTTAAATGAATCTTGCAAGTTATAGACAATTTTCTGAGTTATTTTATGATAATGTATTTGATATTTGTATGCTGTTATTTTAAAGTCTGCTCTGACTAGTATGCCTAATAGGGTCAATCCTGTGATGTGCTCTCCTACCATTGACTTCAGTAGGAGCTCAGGGGTCTCAGCACCTCACAGGATTAGGCCAGATGTGGTGGCTTATGTACACTGATTATAATATGTCCATCATTGGGCCTATGAACACATGTACAGTAATAAAACAATATGTGACTGAGGCTACATCTACACTACAGGGGGGGTCGATTTAAGATACGCAAATTCAGCTATGTGAATAGCGTAGCTGAATTCGACGTATCGCAGCCGACTTACCCCGCTGTAGGGACGGCGGCAAAATCGACCTCTGCGGCTTCCTGTCGACGGCGCTTACTCCCACCTCCGCTGGTGGAGTAAGAGCATCGATTCGGGGATCGATTGTCGCGTCCCAATGGGATGCGATAAATCGATCCCCGAGAGGTCAATTTCTACCCGCCGATTCAGGCGGGTAGTGTAGACCCAGCCTATGTAAATCTGGAGAATGAAAAGCTATTTAATTGCATAGTTTCAAACAATCTGAAAATGGGAAACCCTCCTTCCCTGCCTGGTTATTCATTTTACATGTTCCTGTTGCATGCCAGTAAAGACAATGGTTCTTTTTAAAAATTACTCATATTTAAATGATTTTTAGGACTTTTTATACATTTTAGGTCTTTTATATTTTATAGGTATAGCCTGTCACAACAGGTTTATCCAAATCTTTTAAAGGGGTAAACAGATGCTCTAAATGTACTCTACATCTTATGAAACAAGCAAGAGATCAGTTACCCTTTTCAAGAGTGAAACATAAAATGAATAAATGTTATATGTGGGAGATAGTATGATCAAATGGACTGAGCAAGAGGCTGGAACTTAAGAATCCTGACTTCTAATCCTGCTTCTGCAACTGATTAGCTGAATAGCCTTGAAGTCTACAGTTGGTATGTCTACAGTTGGAGCTGGAATTTAACACTTCCAGCTCAGAGACATACCTGTGCTAGCTATGATAGAGCTAGCATGTTAAAATAGAGGGGGCTAGCTTCCCTGAGTACATGTGTAATGTCTCAGACGGGTACATATTTAGGACATCTAGCCCAGAGGTGGGCAAACTACAGCCCACAGGCCACATCCGGTCCGCGGGACCCTCCTGCCTGGCCTCTGAGCTCCTGGCCCAGGAGGCTAGCCCCCAGCCCCTCCCTTGCTGTCTCCCCTCCCCCGCACCTTAGCTCACTGTGCCGCCGGCGCAATGCTTTGGGTGGCGGGACTGCAAGCTCTTGCCGGGCAACACAGCTGCAGAGCCGTGGCGTGACCCAGTGCTCTGTGCTGCGCAGTGGTGTGGCTGGCTCCAGCTGGGCGGCTCGGCTGCCTGTCCTGGTGCTCTGGGAGGCCCGGCTGTAGCACCACCAACCACCGGTGCTCCAGGCAGCGCAGTAAGGGGGCAGGGAGTGGGGGAGGGGGTTGGATAGAGGGCAGGGGAGTTCGGGGTGGTGATCAGGGGTCAGGGGTGTGGATAGGGGTCAGGGCGGACAGAGGGCGGGGAATGGGGGAGTTGAATGGGGGCAGGGGTCCCAGAGGGAGCAGTCAGGAAGGAGGGGGGGTTGGATAGGGCAGCGGGGGGCAGTCAGGGGCAGAAGTTCTGGGGGCAGTCAGGAAGAAGGGGTGGTTGGATGGGGCAGGGGTCCCGGGGGTGTAGTCAGGAATGAGAGGAGGGGTTGGATGGGGCGTCGGGGGGTGGTCAGGGGACAGGGAGGAATGGATGGGACATGAGTCCCGCGGGGGCCATCAGGGGACAGGGAATGGTGGGGGTTGGATGGGACAGGAACCATCAGGAAGTACACACAGATAATTGATGGACCTTTGTGATCTCATCACTGAACCTTCATCCTCCCTCAGTATTGTTTCTTACACTTGCTTGTTGCATCTTGGGTTCAAATTTGACTGTAAGTTCCTGAGGGCAGGAACTCTGGATGCAGGTGTGTGGAGTGTTTTGTTTAGGTCAAACACAGCACAATGGGCTCTGAATCAGTGATGAGCTGCCAAAATCTTAACAACCAGTTCCCTACCGGGTCTTCGGTGGCGGGTCCTTCAGTGCCGCCGAAGACCCGGAGCGAGTGAAGGACCCGCCACCGAAGTGCCACTGAAGACTCGGAGCGCTGTCCGGTGAGTACAAGCCCCACGTGGTTTTTTTACGTGTTTTTTTTTTAGTCATCCCTGCCGGGGCCCCATCGAAACTGTTCGAATTGGGCCCCGCACTTCCTAAACCCGGCCCTGCACATTGGGGTTGCAAAATTGTATCGGGGGCTGGATAGGGAAGGCTGTTACTCCCAGCCTGCCCCCCCATCCGACCTCCACCCACGTCCTGCCCCCGACTACCCCCCTCAGAATCTGCAATTCATCAACCTCCCCCGCTCCTTGTCCCCTGACCACCCCCTCCCGAGATGGGCGGCACGGCACTTTGAAGCTCTGCGAGAAGGGGGAAGGCGGGGGAGGGGCCGTGGGAGCCTCCTCAGCCGGGAGCTCAGGTGGGCCGGATGTGGCCCGCGGGCCGGTGTAACAACAGAAAAACCTCCCTCTCCCAATTGCCCACTCCTTTAACAACCGGTTCTAAACCGGCTTCTAAATTTAACAACCGGTTCACGTGAACCGGCTCCAGCTCACCACTGGCTCTGATCCTTTGGGGTGGGGCAGTGTTGGTGTTAGCATAATGCAAATATTAAATAATATACCTGAGAGTCCAGTAAACTTTCTCTTTCATTTTATACCTGGTCTTGCTCCTGATTTTCACAGGAGCTGAGTATAATCAACTCCTGTTCAGGTCAATGGAGTTAAAGATGCTCAGGGGCTTGTAAGATCGTATTCTCAATACCCCTCAATACCTCATCACTCTGAAAATGGACATCACTGTACATGTGCTAAGCAATGGAAAAGGAAAGTTATTGCTGATTAGAGTTATTTCATGTACATTTCATGTACATTTATTCCTCTGTCTTCTCATAAGTTCAGAGAACATGAAAAAATTGAAATTTTGTTGTACTGAGTATACAAAAGCATTAGCCAAATGCATTTCTTGTTAAGTTAATTGGCTATAATAGCATTGTACCCAAATATCAATTTATCCCCATAACAAAGCAGCACTCAAGTTGAATATAAACTTTATTAAAAAAAATCTTTGAATACCCCAGGAGAACAATGTATACTTATTATATCTATCAGAACATACAGAAGTCTATGTACTGCTACTGTAGATTCCATTCTTTGTACTTGTAAAAAGTTGTGTATTCAGGAGTGGAGTCGTTTTTTATTAGATGGGTGAATTTCTAACAACAGTATAGCTGGGCTAGCCAGCCTCTGACCCAGGAAAATACTTAACAGTTAGCATAAAACCTGCATCAAATTTGCATTGGTTGGGATCTTTCCAACATTAGGATGCAGCACACAGTGACCCCATCAATAATACATGAAGAAATGCAAACCGTGATTGATGCTGATAGATAAATATTATATCTGAAACAAAGCAGAGGCACTTCCTGGTTCAGAAATATTTAATTCTACAATTATTAATTATTTTATTCTACAACACAACTGTCTGATTCAGAGAGGTTGTTTGTTTGGGGGTTTTTGGGGTTTCTTACAACTTTTAGGGCTTTGGTTGTTGCTGTTTTTTTAAAAAAAACAACTCTCATTTGAAGGAAGTAGAAGTAACTTGTATAGGAGAACAGAAGAATATTTGACTGACCTGTCCAACCATAAATTGTCTGGGTATAATAAAGAGACCTTAAGCCCCATGTCTTTTTACTGATGCTTTGAACGTTCCTTATTCGCAGATCTATAATCTCCCATTATATATCTTCTGAAGCTAACAGAGCTCTTGGGGCTTGATCCTGCTACCATTGAAGTCATTGGGAGTTTTTTAACTGATTTCAGTGGGCACAGAAACAGGCACATGGGATGTATCATTGTGTTTTTGTTAGAATGTGTTGTCATAAATACAACCTGGGCTGCAGGAGAGTAGATGTTTAGGGAGCTTCTCTTTCTAGAAAGATTCTAGGTTCATTTCAGATGTACAATGGATTAGTGAGGAAACCTGAAAGATCAAGTCAAAATCTCAGCATTAGCCATAGTGGATTATAACACAGTTTGGTTAAAGCCCTGTGGACATATGTCCAGTTGCTGACAGTTTATCTGGGCAATGTAAATGAGGCCTAAGCATGATATAAATCATTTTACCAAATCAAGCTATAGATTTGGGCAGTATCTACAATGAGATTTTTTTTTGTCAAAAATTTCACACCATTCTTTACAGCAGTGTAACTCTGCGGGTGGGAGCCCAAATGAAGACAAAGCTCCAATAGCCACTCAGAGTAGGTCTAGACAACACAGCATTAAGAATGCCAGTAGCTGAAGGAGACTTATCTATGTTAGTGTTTCCATTTGTTATATGAACCTACACTAGTATTAGTAACATGGGCATTTTTTAACCAAAAAAATACTCCCACGTGTAGACAAAGGCTAGGGGATTAGTGGATTAAAACAGTTTATAAACTGACTGCACTGGACATCTAAATGTGTAGTATCTTTTTTAGGAACAGCCTGGTTTAAGCACAGTGGTGGCTAAAAGTTTGAAATGCCATGTAAGCAGGGCCTGTAACAGAGCAGCAGCTTCCCAAGCATCACCCAGCCTCAGTTTCCCTTTTCACAGGGCTCCTCAATAATTTACTGTCTCGGTCCAACAGTAATTAAAACACTCCCCTTCTGGGGTCCAGTTTATTTAGTTCTTACACAGTGGTCCTCTGGGCCCCAAGCCCAGTTCTGTGTTTTTCTCCTTGAGTCCGCAGCCCTCCTTTCCAGAGCTGGGTTCTGTGTCTCTCCTTGAGTCAGGAGTTTGGCCTTTTAGACCCCAATCCCAGTTCAGGGTCTCTCTCCCCTTGAGTCAGAAGGCCCCAGCTCTCTTACTCAAAGCTGAGTTCAGTTCCCTTAGGGCATTCACGTGCAGATGCTTCCTCAAACCAGCTATAGCTTCCTAGTCTTCTGTCCTATCTGGGCTTCCTAGTTGGAGTGTTACCAGGTTCCCTTTGATTTGCCTAGGGTCAGGAAGGAAGTTTATGGCAGATCTCAGAGTTGAAATCAGATCACAAGAGTACCAGCCTAATACCATAAAAACACTATCCTTCCTTCCTTCCTTCCTTCCTTCCAGGCAACTCCCACTCGACCCATTATCGGTACAGAGATGGGCAGGCCTAGGCCCATCCCTTCAACCAAGGAGTGAGGAACCCCCAAACCCAGGCCACAACTGAGTTTGGAGGCCAAAAATGAGAAAAACAGGGATGAGAGTGGAGGTTACAGGGCCAAAACAAGGGAGCCAGAGGGGGACACTGAGCAGAGAATCCCAGACAGCATTCAGTTCCCCCTTTAGTTCTCTTCCCTAGGGACTCTCCCAAGCATCTGTTCATTCCTTTGTTACCTCCCCAGGCCTACCTGAGTTAATCATATGCGCTCATTCTTAGGCACCTTAGGGGAGGTGAGCTGATCTTTTTACAGGTGGGCTGAGGCCCCATTTCCCCTTAAAAGGACCAGCCACTCTGTGATAGGACCTAAAGGTAGAAGTACAGAATACAGCCAGATAATAAAAAAAATAGGGGCATGTAAAAATAACCTTAAGAGCCGGACATCTGTAGAGCAGAATGCCATTGCAATCCCTCACAGTCTGATCCAAATCCCATGCATTTCAAATCCTTCCCTTCTACCTAATAATACAAGAAGATGTCATATATTGGCTTGTGTGTGTACTACTCCCTGCTGTTGCCACTTGGTGCACCAGCACTCTAACAACCATGAAGTCCTCGATGGCCATGGTTTTGTTACATAAGTAACCTGATTCTGCTCCCAATGAAACAAGTGATGCATAACTTGCTTCCACAAGTGTATTTGGGCCAACAAGACAAAAAATATTGAAACCAAAATGGAAAAATCACTTGATGGACACAGAGCACTAAAGTACATACTGACTTTTTTCAAAATTATATATCCTTATAGTCACAATATAGAGTCCTATTTGTGGATCACTACAAATTAAAGCTCAGCTACTGAATGTTTGCATACAAGCCCCTTTACATTTCCTAGAATATCTCCTCAAATATAACATGAGCTGGACTTTTTTTGCACTGTTGGTCTACACTGCAATTCTCCATTCAGTTGCTATAATTCTTTGATTTATACACACTGTAAGCATTCTGTGACCTTGGGAATTTTTAAGTCAAGAAAACAAGATTTATCGAGGAGGGATTATGGAATCAGGGTTCTTTTTAGAATTTTAGAAAAGAAACAAAATGCATTTCTTAGTATCAGTCTTGAACCTTTGTTAATATCTGTCTGCTAGTGCATATGTATAGTTTTGTTTATGTGTCAGACTTATGCTTAATGTGCTTGGTTTATATTTGTTGCTAGTTCTGAAATAAATAATCAAAATATACTCTGGGATGATAAAGGACCTATTGTAATATACTGCTTTCTAATAAATGGTAGTAAGACTAGGATTCAATCCTGGAGCTGCTCTGCATGCAGAACTGCTATTGACTTCAATGGGAGCTCCATCCCTGGAACAGCTCCTAGACTGGCACATATTTTGGAGCCAAAATGACATTTAATGTCCATTTAAAGCTCGGACTGTTTTTAAGTTAGTGTCTGCCCACTTCTACCATGCTGTGCATGCCTTTTTCTGCAATTATTCCCAGCTCCACTGAACTCTACAGAAATTCCAATATTTGGGTTATCCAATCAGCAGAAGCTAAATGCCTCTATTTATGGGAAAAATCAAGCTCACATTCCTGTAATTTCTCACAGAACTTGTTTTGTATGAGCCAGTGTGGATGTTTTATTACCCTCCTTTAAAACATTCTCTTTAAACATTCATATTGCGGTCTGTAGGTAGTGGCTGGGTAAAAGTGCAATGTTTTGAAACATTCCTAATTTTACTGACTGCCTGGGCAAGCCACTTCTCCACATTCTAGGGATGTCCTTCTAGGCTAAGTTCAATTTTAGCTACCTCATGTAAAAGAAAAGACATGACAGAAATAGGAAAAGTTCAAAGAAGGACAATAAAAAGTAGTGAACTGAGGAGCTTTTTGTTCCAAGTGCAGTTCAAGGTGCTGATTATAATCTATAAAGCCCTACATAGTCTGGGTCCCAGATATCTGATATATCATAATCCCTGGCAGGGATGGGCACAAAGGGAGGCAAATCAGGGGCCCAGGCCCCCCAGTAATCAGCGGGGACACAGAACTCCTCCAGCGCTGGGGCTACAGCAGGGAGAGCGAGCTCCTTTGGCCCCTGAGGCCATGGCAGGGTCACAGAGCTCCTCCAGCCCCCAAGTCCATAGCGGAAGCTGACAGCTTCTTCAGCCCCCAGGGCGTCGGCGGGGTCACAGAGCTCCTCCAGCCCTGGAGCTGCAGCAACACACAGAACGTGCTCTTCCACAACATGCTCCATAGACAAATTTCAATTCCTGTGCACACCCCTGGTTCCTGGAAGTAATGGGACTCTTTCAGACTGTGTCCTATTACAAGAGTTACAATCCATCTTGTTGCTCTTGCTGTTAGTTCTTGGGTAGAACTCTCCAGGCCCAGCAGCAAGATATTCTCAGTGGAGGTTTAATGCCTTTGGAAATCTCTCCTTCCGGTAGTCCTCAACAGGCCAAGTTTGACAAGCTTCAGCATGAAATTTACCTGCTAAATCATACTTTGAATGGACTGTTAAACCATTCCTGCAGCAGGTATTGTGAAAGGTTTTAGTATAGGCCCGTTGTTTTAAGGGACCTACATTTTGTTTAATAACATAATTGCATTTAATTAATTAATGGTACCTAGATGATGATGTGTTAGGTCAAGTAGCAATGTTGTTATTTACGCAATGATTTGTAAATGTAAGGAGAGCTTTAACTTCCTAGCACTGGTTAGTTTGGAAAGGAGAAAAGTTAAGACTCAGGGCTTGTCTACACTACAAAATTAGGTTGACTTTATCTAATTCAACCTCGAGCCCCCGAATTAATTAAGCGTGGCCACACCATGCTCATTGTTTTGATGGAGTGCATCCTAACTGGCAGTGCCTGCATCAATGCACGAAGCAGTGCACCGTGGGTAGCTACCCCAAAGTGCAACTTACCGCAGTGTGTTTTGGGAAGTTTGTGCAATGCCTCATGGGACCAAAACATTGTTGCAGGGGAGAATGAGAACATTGCGTCAGCATCCCATGATGCACAGTGCTCCCTTCCTCACATCAACAGCAAACAACTCAGTGGTTTTCGCACCTTAAAAGCACTGTGCATACGCCACAACCCCAGAAGCATGGAGCCTGCTCAATTGTGCACTCTTGCTGTGTGCATCTCAAACACCTTGTGCCTTCTCCTGCAGTATTTCCAGAGCCGAAGTAGGGTCCACCGCGTGGAACATAGTGATGTCCTGCAATCAGCCCTGCTGCAAGCCATTGAAAAAAGCAATTCACAGTTGCTGCTGGCAGTCACAGAGCAGCTGCACTCTGTTGAGCACCATTTCTGGTCCCGTGAAACAAGAAGTGACTGGTGGGACCACATCGTTTTGCAGGTATGGGATGATGAGCAGTGGCTGCAGAACTTTCGAATGCGGAAGGCCACCTTCCAGGAACTTTGTGCAGAGCTTTCCCCTGCCCTACAATTCAGCAACACAAAAATGAGATCTGCTCTGATAGTGGAGAAGCGAGTGGCGACTGCTGTTTTGAAGTTTGCAATGCTAGACAGTTACCGGTCAGTGGAGAGTCAATTTGGAGTAGGTAAATCAACTGTGGGACCTGCTGTGCTCCAAGTGTGCAGGGCCATTAATCGACTTCTGCTACAAAGGATAGTGAGTCTGGGAAATGTGCGGGACATAGTGGATGGTTTTGCCACAGTGGGGTTCCCTAATTGCGGTGGGATGATAGATGGCACGCATATCCCCAGCTTGTCACCAGACCACTTTGCCAAAGAGTACATAAACTCAAAGGGATACTTTTCAATGGTGAGTAGACCCCCCCCATCATGTCATCGGTGACCGCACGTTTAATGAAGTTTATAGCAGGCTCATGTCAGGAGCACAGGTAGCTAGTCGAACAATGGCCCTTCCCCATAGCACCATGGGAAACTGTTTACAAATGGGGGAAGGGGGGACCCACAGGGCTCCAGGGTTAAAAATATTTCCTGGCTCTTAGGGAGAATGGATCCACCGCTCGCCTGTCTCCCATTCTCTCCTCCTTCTCTTCCTCATTCACCATATCATCCTCCTTGTTGTCCCTACACTCACACACCTGTGAGCTGTCCATGTTGCTTGTGGGGGTGCTGGTAGGGTCACCCCCGAGAATCACATGCAGCTTGTTGTAGAACTGGCATGGGGTTCAGCACCAGAACTACTGTTTGCCTCCCTTGCCACCTTGCCTTCTTTGTTCTTGCCTTATGTTCCTCTGGTACACTTGGCCAAGTTCTTTTATTTTCACACGGCACTGCTTCGTGTCCCTCATGTAGCCCTTCTCCCTGATTACACGAGCGATCTTTGCATAGATGTCAGTGTTTCTTCTGCTAAATCGGAGCTCTGCCTGCACAAACTCTTCTCCCCACCAGTGGCGCCAACTTTCTCTAGCGCCAGTGGGTGCCCGCACCTCTTTGCCCCTTTCCCTGCCCCTGGCCCCACCCCGACTCCACCCCATCCCCGTCCCTGGCCCACCCCCATTCCAACCCCATCCCCAAAGTCCCTGCCCTAACTCCGCCCCCTCTCTACCCCTATTGGATCCCTTCCCCAAATCTCCACCCCGGCCCCGCCTCTTTCCCCAGCATGTGGCATTCCCCCTCCTCCCCCTCCCTCTCTGCCCCACCAATCAGTTGTGTTGCAGTGCAAGGGCTGGGAGGGAGGAGAAGCAGGACGTGGTGGCGTGCTCACGGCGGAGGTGGAGGTGAGTTGGAGCAGGGGGGTGGGGTGGGGCCACGGGGAGCTGCCGGTGGGTGCTCCAGCCCTGGAGCACCCATGGAGTCAGTGCCTATGTTCCCCACACAGCTATGAGTTCCATCACCTCCTGTGCAGACCAAGCTGGAGCGTGTTTGGGGCGTGTAGTCTCCATGATCAGCTGTGCTCAAGCTGGCACACTCCCAATGCTGATCAAACAGGAAATGGAAAATCAAAAGTTCCCAGGGCTTTAGCAGGGGAGGGGCTGTTTCCTGTGTACCTGGCTGCAGTGCAGCAGAGTTGAGAATGATCTCCAGAGCAGTCACAGATGAGCATTGTGGGACATGACCTGGAAGCCAATTAAGTCAAATTACACAATGCTGCGTCTGCACTACCTTGCAGTCAGCCCATGAAAATCTAACTAAGAGCTATGCCACTTGCAGAGGTGGATTACAGAAGTTGACATCAGAGGCGACTTAGGTCGACATAAAGGACCCGGTAGTGTAGACACATACATTACCAGGTCAACTTTAGGCGGCTTCCTTTGACCTAACACTGTAGTGTAGACCAGGCCTAAATATCAAATAGGAACTGGAAAGGAAGAGGCCAATCTGATGCTCCTTTTTCAATCTTGTCCCATAATACAACAAAAAGAAGTCACTCAAAATTCAGAGGCAACAGATTTAAAATGGACAATTAGATTTATAATGTAAGTAGCCCATGGAGCTTACTGCCATAATGTGTTATTGAGGCAATTAAATGTAAGGAGGAAATTCTGGCCTCTTGTCTATTGGCAGCTAAGACTTCAAGTATGGGATTCGGGTAAGAAAATTGAGTTGTTCCATTTCCCAGGCAATGGTCTCATTGTCACAAATAAATAACAATGGAATATTTTTGCTTTTGTAATTGTCTAAAGGCATTTCTCAGTATTCCATTTGCTTTCTTTTGGTCTGTTTTACTGAGGATCTCTCATTTTTGTTCTTTTGCTTTTAGTGTGTTTGACTCCGGTGTCATCTTATATGTTTAGTTTTGTCCTCATTTTGGAAGGAATTAAAATGTAACTGCCATACCCTACTCCAGGGGTCGGCAACCTTTCAGAAGTGGTGTGCCGAGTCTTCATTTATTCACTCTAATTTAAAGTTTTGCGTGCTGATAATACATTTGAACGTTTTTAGAAGGTCTCTCTCTTTAAGTCTATATTATATAACTAAACTATTGTTGTATGTAAAGTAAACAAGGTTTTTAAAATGTTTAAGAAGCTTCATTTAAAATTAAATTAAAATGCAGATCTTATCAGTTTAGTGCAGTAGTTCTTAACCTGGGGTGCACGCACCCCCTGGGGGTGCGAGATGCCCTTTCTGGGGGTGCGAGACATGTGAGATTTTTTTAGAAGGTAAATCATCGAAAACACAAATTAAGCACAGGCACATAAGTACAACTACTTTGTTTAATCAAACCTATGTATTTATTAACATTACACATGTTTTAACGATTACTGTAATATACAAACAAAGTTTTTAAGTTTTCAAGATTTTAAGCTAATTGTAGTATAGTTTTTATAAGGGCTGCAGAGCGCTGGGACCAGCCCAGGAGCAGAGCCCTGGGCTGGCTGCTGGTACCCCAGGCCGGCAGAAGGGCTGAGCAGGGCTTGAGGCCCGGGCCCCGGCTGGCAGGGGGCTGGGCGACTGGAACCCCAGACCAGCAGTGAGGTGAGCAGGGCCGGCGGCTGGTATCCCAGGCTGGCAGCAGGCTGAGTGGGGCCGATGGCCAGGACCCCAGCCGGCAAGGGGCTGGTGGCCGGAACGCCAGACCGTCAGCAGGCTGAGCGGGGCCGGCAGATAGAACCCCAGACTGGCAGCGGGCTGAGCGGGGCAGGCAGCTGGGACCCCGGCTGGCAGCAGCGTGCCAGTAAAAATCTGCTCGCGTGCCACTTTTGGCACGCGTGCCGCAGGTTGCCGACCCCTGCCCTATTCTGACACTGGGAGTCTGAATAGACACTATTATTATTTATTTCAAATACAGGCAAACATTGTAATAGGTCAGTATTATGGATGATGTTCATGTGATTTGAAATCAAGATGTGATCATCTAGCATAGGAATAGTCTAATACTCCAGTGGATCTGCTGGCTGTTGATGTTGAGGGCTCACTGTGTATTTGTCCACAAATGTTTTGGTCTTGGTCCCCCTTAAAGCCAGAGAATAACCTCTTGGTGATAGCAAGCATTTACATTTAGGCCATTCACTTGTATCTGCATCAGGTCCTGGTTTATGCTTTTTTGTTTTGATTAAGTTAATTGTGACAAACACTTGTTTAACATTGCAATGCAGCAGACCATTGAGAACAGTATTTCCTCCAAGACCAATCCCACGAGGCTGGTGGTTAAAAGCTTTGTTAAGTATGCAAGTTCTCATTTGTTATGGATTTGATGGCATTTGAGTGTAATTTTAGAGGCAATCACTGATGCAGGGCAGTCTTTGGACTTATCTACACTGAGGAGTTTCTAAAATTCCCCCACCATTTCTCTAACACCAGTGCAAATCTAGCAGCAGTTAGAGCACTGGTGTAGACAGAGCCCTGGTGTTTTTACCTGTCCTGATATAAGCCACACCTCTTCTGCCCAGTCCTATGGACAAGAAAAAGACCTCAACAATTAGTTTTATTATTATATGAAACTCAAACTGCAAGCTCAAAGAGCATAACCATTGGATTATACAGTGAGTGTTCACACAGCATGTGAGTTTTCTAGTCTGTATACGAATTTTTTGTTGAGAACAAACAGTGTCAATCTTGGGTGGCTAGGGATTGAAAGTTGTTCAAAATTAGACTAGCAGTTTTGGCTGGAAATCAAAAATACCAACAATATCTGAGTAACCAAATGTGTTAAAGCAACTAGCAGTCGGATAAATGAAGGAGGCAACATAATAGAAGGGCTGCTTGTACCAAAGCCAGACTATTGCTGCAAGCAGACTTTCAATACACTTCTATATATCAACTAAACTAGATTTTGTTTGCAATTTCAGAAATTAAATAGCCAGTTAAATGAGGTATATTAAGCAGTGCAGATAGGAGGAAAGGGTACATTGCAATTTACATTATGAAATCTAATATAAAATCCTTTCTAATGGAAAGTAAAGAAAATAGGTCAATCATTCAATGAGGCAGCTTGTAGACACGGGATCAACAAATATAATGGGTGAAATCCTGGCCCCATTGATGTCAGTGACAAAGCTCCCATTAACCTCACTCTAGAAACCTGGGTTCAGCATCTGACAGTGGCACCTTTCTGGATCCAGGGACATGTCTTGCAGCTGATTGACTTCTCCTTATGAGAAAGATAAGATGTACTGTTGTACTTTTCACAAGCCAACAATGGAGCAGTCCTGAAGGCACCAGTAGAAACAGGGTTGGTTGGTTTGTTTTTTATGTCCCTTGTGGACAAAAGAAAGAGTTCAAATGGCTTGAAGAAACAAGAGCTGAAGCGATTTATGCAGGTTACCAGTTACAGAGTTGCCTCCTAGTTAAAACTCAGCTAAATTGAGCTAGCTCAGCTAAAATGAGACTGTAGCTGTCAGCCTGGCTTGCAGGTTAGCTAGTTAATACGGTAGCCCTACTCAAAAGGAAGAGGAGAGCATGCAAACTCCAAATGAAAAAGAGGATAAAATAAGATGAACTGAAGGATAAAAACGAAAAGAACAAAGTCAACTTTCTGAATGTGTGTAAGCGGAGAATTGTTAGGTGTAGAGTGACCAGACAGCAAGCGTGAAAAATTAGGACAGGGGATGGGGGGGGGGGTAAATAGGAATCTATATAAGAAAAAGACCCAAAAATTGGGACTGTCGCTATAAAATCGGGACATCTGGTCACCCTAGTTAGGTGGATGTAGGGAAGAATAATCACAAATGAATGGGAGTCTTACTGGGTATTCCTTACTTGGGCAAAATTCCTGTTGACTTCAATGAAGTTTTGCCACAGTGAATAAGGAGTGTTGAATAATGACCTCATGGAGAAAGTACTGTAATTTAGTGGCCACGGCCTACAAAAAATGCTATTTCCTTTAATAGGATGTATCGATACATGCCATCCAGTTCTATGAATATTACTGTCCATGAACAATAAAGGTTAGAACAATTAACTATGTTCATCATGGAAAGGATATTCCAGTTCCTTTCTCCCACTCTTTCCATCTTGTCTATTTAAATGGTAAGTATACTGTAGCACGGCTAATAGCTTATCAACGCCTAGCATGGCCGGGGGGGGGGGGGGGGGGTAAGGGTCCCACTCTTTCCATCTTGTCTATTTAAATGGTAAGTATACTGTAGCACGGCTAATAGCTTATCAACGCCTAGCATGGCCGGGGGGGGGGGGGTAAGGGCTATAATTGTTGGCTTGTAGGCCAAGATTTTCAAAAACAGGACCCTAATATTAAGCCCTGTTGCTATTCACTTAATAGAGTTACACTGGAAATAAATGTATCCCATAGTGTTTTTTAGTGTTATGCCCCCACTCTACTGCTTTGCCTCAGTGAACATATAGGAGTGAAAAATAATTCTTACTGTTTTCAAAGGAATTGAAATTGTTCAAAGGATACCTCCAGTGAATCTGTATTAAAGACATGTCATAATATGCCTCATCCTTTCATTTTGATGCAGTCCTAATCTACCTGTCAGCAGATTCAATGACAGCTTATTACTCCGATGAGATAATTTATTTTTCAGTGTAACTACAATCAATCAAAATGTTAATATGTTGGTATATACTTTATTACCAGTGTTTTAAAGGTAAATATCAGATGAATCCGTTTTTTGCTTTGTTTTTAAATAAAGCAGACCAATTGTTGCAAAACAAGGCTACTTAATTCCAGATTTGTCCCTCCCCCACCTTCTTAAAATAAGAAATAGAAGCTTCACCATTTAAGAAGAGGGCTTTAATTTAATTGACTATTGCGGCTGACATTATATAAAGTGTCATGACCTCATCTTGATTGATTGATTAATAACTGAAAACCTGAGATTATACCAATATCTTGCAATTTAATTTTGAATAGTCTTGCTTTATTATTATCTGTTACATCCATATGAGTATGTCTATTTAAATTAATATTAGTTTTCCAAATATAAGACTGGAAACAGTTTTAAAATCTTTTGCAAGTTGGAGGGATGACTGAGTAGAAACAAAACACAGCAATCATGCTTTCAACCTGCCAAGGCCCAAATATAGGAGACAATATGTGACCAGGATCTAAAACAAGCGATGCAAAATAAAATTAATTCTGGACTTAACATGATGTGGAATCACACATTAGTGCAATAAATTCTTTCTATAATCTGTTTCCTGATTCGTTACTTCTGATGTAAATAACTTT
Organism: Malaclemys terrapin pileata; assembly: GCF_027887155.1. Lineage (NCBI taxonomy): Eukaryota > Metazoa > Chordata > Testudines > Emydidae > Malaclemys > Malaclemys terrapin. Next base: position 52,359,452 of record NC_071510.1, on the reverse strand, counting down.
CAACAGTACAAGTGAGGGGACACCAGATTTGTGTGGAACATGAGTAAGAATGAGTGGCATCCCTCAATATGAAGCTCAGTTTACAAATATTGAAGAAAGCGGCAATGACGACTAAATCTACAAACACCAAACCAAACAAAGTAACATAAGCAAAAAAAAAAGAATAACAAATACCCCAGCCTGGGACTAATGCAGAGCTTGGTTATGGAGTCCTGCCTTCCCTCAGACATTATCCTCTTCCAAGGGCAAGGGAAAGGGAAACTAAGTTAACCTCTTGTGTACAAAGCGACAAAGAGACATGCATCTGACGAAGTGGGTATTCACCCACGAAAGCTTATGCTCCAATACTTCCGTTAGTCTATAAGGTGCCACAGGACTCTTTGTCGCTTTTTACAGATCCAGACTAACACAGCTACCCCTCTAATACTCTTGTGTACAAGTGATCATGTCATTACATGTCACTCCTTTGTGTATGAGGAAGGGATCACGCAGACCTCCCAAACCCAGACTTCCAGCTGCAGAACATAGGTCCCAGTTGGTTGCTCACTGAAAAATTCAGAATCATTGTGCTGCTGTGCAGGAGGAATTCATGTCCTCCACGCAAGGCCCAAGTAAATGAGCTATGCATGGGGAACTACGTGATTGTTGGAGGAGGATGGAATCCTCCCCTCTCTCTGAAGGTAGGGCACTAGGCACTGCTACACACAGCTCTGGTTGCTACTATAATTCATATATAAGTAAGATTTGGAATCTGTTCAGTTCACAGAGCCAATGGCCATGCCCCTATCATTACCTCATTCACAGCATCCTCCTCTGAAATTCTGTGAAGCCAGCCACTGCTGGAGCTTATCTCATGGGTGGGCATGGAGGCAGTCCAAACACTCTTCTTTTCCAGGCCATGTTATTTCAATGAAGGAAGAAGTTAACTTGGCTACTTGACAATAAAAGATGCTCTGTCTCTTAGCCACTAAAAATTCTTCAGAGCATCCCATGGTAGAGACCATATTCCTAAAACCACACAGTCATAGTTAGTGTTCCCACTTAGAGAAATGTAAAGTGGAAATCTAGTGGTTTGGAAGGGTATTAGACTAAGCAGTCTTTAAAAGTTACTTGAACCAAACATCCATACTGGATACCAAGAGGGTATGTCTACACTATGAAATTAGGTCGAATTTATAGAAGTCGTTTTTTTAGAAATCGTTTTTATACAGTCGATTGTGTGTGTCCTCAAACAAAATGCTCTAAGTGCAGTAAGTCGGCAGACTGTGTCCACAGTACCGAGGCTAGCATCGACTTCCGGAGCGTTGCACTGTGGGTAGCTATCCCACAGTTCCTGCAGTCTCCACCGCCCTTTGGAATTCTGGGTTGAGATCCCAATGCCTAATGGGGCAAAAACAGTGTTGCGGGTGGTTCTGGGTACATGTTGTCAGGCCCTCCCTCCCTCCGTGAAAGCAACGGCAGACAATCATTTCGTGCCTTTTTTCCTCAGTTACGTGTGCAGACACCATACCACGGCAAGCATGGAACCCACTCAGCTCACCATCACCGTACGTCTCCTGGGTGCTGGCAGACATGAGATTGCATTGCTACACAGCAGCAGCTCATTGCCTTTTGGCAGCAGATGGTGCATTACGACTGGTAGTCATCGTTGTCATACTCCTAGGTGCTCTTTTAGCCGACCTCAGTGAGGTCGGTCAGGGGCGCTTGGGCAGACATGGGAGTGACTCAGCCAGGTCATTCCCTTTTTAAATTTCATCTCCTGGAGACTCAATCCTGCTGGCAGTTGTACTGCGCCGGCTTCTGGTGAGCAGCCAGGAGATGACGACGGCTAGCAGTTGTACTGCACCGTCTGCTGCCAGCCTAAGATGTATAAGATAGATGGAGTGGATCAAAACAAGAAATAGAACAGATTTGTTTTGTATTCATTTGTATTCATTTGCTCCCCCCTCCCTCCCTTCCTCCCGCCATGAAATCAACGGCCTGCTAAACCCAGGGTTTTGAGTTCAATCCTTGAGGGGGCCATGCTGTGTGACAGTTGTTTGTGTTTCTCCTTGATGCAAAGCCACCCCCTTTGTTGATTTTAATTCCCTGTAAGCCATGTCGTCAGTCGCCCCTCCCTCCGTCAGAGCACCGGCAGACATCGTTTCATGCCTTTTTTCAGCACAGACGCCATAGCACTGGGAACATGGAGCCCGCTCAGATCACCGCGGCAATTATGAGCACTGTAAACACCACGTGCATTATCCTGCAGTATATGCAGAACCAGAACCTGCAAAAGCAAAACCAGGCAAGGAGGCGACGGCAGCACGGTGACGAGAGTGATGTGGACATGGACATAGACTTCTCACAAAGTACGGGCCCCAGCAATGTGCACATCATGGTGTTAATGGGGCAGGAACGCCGATTCTGGGCCCGGGAAACAAGCACAGACTGGTGGGACCGCATAGTGTTGCAGGTCTGGGACGATTTCCAGTGGCTGCAAAACTTTCGCATGCATAAGGGCACTTTCATGGAACTTTGTGACTTGCTTTCCCCTGCCCTGAAGCACTAGAATACCAAGATGAGAGCAGCCCTCACAGTTGAGAAGTGAGTGGCGATAGCCCTGTGGAAGCTTGCAATGCCAGACAGCTACCGGTCAGTTGGGCATCAATTTGGAGTGGGCAAATCTACTGTGGGGGCTGCTGTGATCCAAGTAGCCAACTCAAGCAAAGAGCTGCTGATATCAAGGATAGTGACTCTGGGAAATGCGCAGGCCATAATGGATGGCTTTGCTGCAATGGGATTCCCTAACTGTGGTGGGGTGATAGATGGAACCCATATCCCTATCTTGGCACTGGAGCACCAAGGTAGCCAGTACATAAACCGAAAGGGGTACTTTTCAATGGTGCTGCAAGCACTGGAGGATCACAAGGGACGTTTCACCAACTTCAACGTGGGATGGCCGGGAAAGGTACATGATGCTCGCATCTTCAGGAACTCTGGTCCATTTCAAAAGCTGCAGGAAGGGACTTTCTTCCCAGACCAGAAAATAACCGTTGGGGATGTTCAAATGCCTATAGTTATCATTGGGGATCCAGCCTACCCCTTTATGCCATGGCTCATGAAGCCATACACAGGCAGTAGTCAAGAGCTGGCCAGTAGTCAAGAGCTGTTCAACTATAGGTTGAGCAAGTGCAGAAGGGTGGTAGAATGTGCATTTGGACATTTAAAAGCACGCTGGCGCAGTTTACTGACTCGGATAGACCTCAGCGAAACCAATATTCCCATTGTTATTACTGCTTGCTGTGCGCTCCACAATATCTGTGAGAGTAAGGGGGAGACGTTTATGGTGGGGTGGGAGGTTGAGGCAAATTGCCTGGCTGCTGATTACACGCAGCCAGACACCAGGGTGGTTAGAAGAGTACAGGAGGGCGTGGTGCGCATCAGAGAAGCTTTGAAAACCAGTTTCATGACTGGCCAGGCTACGGTGTGAAAGTTCTGTTTGTTTCCCCTTGATGAAGCTCTCCCCACCCCCTGGTTCACTCTACTTCCCTCTAAGCTAACCACCCTTCCCTTCCCCCTTCGATCAGCGCTTGCAGAGGCAATAAAGTCATTGTTGCTTCACATTCATGCATTCTTTATTAATTCATCACACAAATAAGGGGTTGCCAAGGTAGCCCGGGGGAAGGACAAGGCCACGCTGCACTTTAAAACTTATTGAATGCCAGCCTTCTGTTGCTTGGGCAATCCTCTGAGATGGAGTGGCTGGGTGGCCAGAGGCCCCCCCACCACGTTTTTGGGCATCTGGGTGAGGAGGCTATGAAACTTGGGGAGGAGGGCGGTTGGTTACACAGGGGCTGTAGCGGCGGTCTGTGCTCCTGCTGCCTTTCCTGCAGCTCAACCATAAACTGGAGCATATGAGTTTGATCCTCCAGCAGCCTCAGCATTGACTCCTGCCTTCTGTCAGCAAGCTGACGCCACTTGTCATCTTCAGCCCGCCACTTACTCTCTTCAGCCCGCCACCTCTGCCTCCATGCATTCTGCTGTGCTCTGTCAGTGTGGGAGGACAACCTGAACTCAGAAAACATTTCATCCCGAGTGTGGTTTTTTTTGCCTTCTAATGTTCACTAGCCTCTGGGAAGGAGGAATATGTGCAGCTGGTGGAGGGGAAAAAAAGGGAGAGTGGTAGTTAAAAAGACATATTTTATAGAACAATGGGTACACTCTTTCTCAGTAAACCTTGCTGCTAACATTACATAGCATATATGCTTTCGTTACGAGATCGCATTACGCCTCTTATTGAGGGTCTGCCGGTTTGGTGTGAGAGATCACTCACGCAGGGCCAGGCAACAGAATTCGGCTTGCAGGCAGCCATGGTAAGCCACAGTCTTTTGGCTTCTTTAACCTTCATAACATATGGGAATGGTTTCAAACAGTAGCGCCCTCATTTCCCATACCAAGTGGCCGTTGGGTTGGCTATTTAAAATGGGTTGGCAATTTAAAAGGAGGGGCTGCGGTTTCTGGGTTAACGTGCAGCACAAACCCAACTAACCCTACTATGGAGGATGGAATAAGGCTGCCCTCCCCAGAAACCTTTTGCAAAGGCTTTGGGAGTACGTTCAGGAGAGCTGTATAGAGATGTCCCTGGAGGATTTCCGCTCCATCCCCAGACACGTTAACAGACTTTTCCAGTAGCTGTACTGGCCGCGAACGCCAGGGCAAATTAATCATTAAACACACGTGCTTTTAAACCATGTATAATATTTAGAAAGGTACACTCACCAGAGGTCCCTTCTCCGCCTTCAGAGTCCAGGAGCCCGCCTTGGGTGGGATCGGGGGATACTGACTCCAGATCCCGGGTGAGAAACAGATCCTGGCTGTTGTGGAAACCGGTTTCTCCGCTTCCTTGCTGTGAGCTTTCTTTAACCTCCTCCTCCTCATCTTCCTCATCCCCAAAACCCGCTTCCGTGTTGCATTCTACTCCATTGACGGACTCAAAGCACAGGGTTGGGGTAGTGGTTGCTGCACCCCCTAGAATGACATGCAGCTCATCATAGAAGCGGCATGTTTGGGGCAGTGACCTGGAGCGGCTGTTTGCCTCTCTGTTTTTTTGGTAGGTTTGCCTGAGCTCCTTAATTTTCACGCTGCACTGCTGTGAGTCCCTGTTATAGCCTCTGTCCTTCATGCCCTTGGAGATTTTTTCAAATGTTTTGGCATTTTGTTCACTGGAACGGAGTTTTAGCTAGCACGGATTCATCTCCCCATACAGCGATCAGATCCCTTACCTCCCGTTAGGTCCATGCTGGAGCTCTTTTGTGATTCTGGGACTCCATGGTCACCTGTGCTGATCAGCTCGCCACGCTGGCCAAACAGGAAAGGAAATTCAAAAGTTTGCGGGACTTTTCCTGTCTACCTGGCCAGTGCATCTGAGTTGAGAGCGCTGTCTAGAGAGATCACTGTGGAGCACTCTGGGATAGCTCCCGGAGGCCAATACCGTCGAATTGCGTCCACACTACCCCAAATTCGACCCAGCAAGGCCGATTTCAGTGCTAATCCCCTCGTCGGAGGTGAAGTAAAGAAATCGATTTTAAGAGCCCTTTAAGTTGGAAAAAAGGGCTTTGTCGTGTGGACAGGTGCAGGGTTAAATCGAGGTAACACTGCTAAATTCGACCAAAAATTATAGTGTAGACCAGGCCCAAGATAGAAGGGGGAGTTGGTATACTTCCACAAGCAAAATCTTATGGGCAGTACGGGACTTCATATGGGCACTAAAATCTATTCTCCCTTAGGACAACAGAGATTCTAAGGAACTACTAGTTCATGAAAATGTACTGTTATGGAATATCTTCTTTACCGTGGTGTGTTTATTGCTGTTGCATCCTATACTGCATATTTTTTCTCTCGATATTTTGATCTTTCCTGGCCCACTGTCCCCTATGCAACTTTTTCTTTTCTTTTTCTTTTTTTTATAACTTGCTACTGCTTGGCTGCTACCAAACATTGCAGGTGGAATGAACCTAGCTTACTGATGAATAGATCAGGTATGTCCACATAGTTCTTTAATTTCTATGGAAAGTTAATAGACAAAGGCAGAGCAGCAGGTGTGATGGAGAACTAGTGGCAATATGGTTAAATTAGGATTTAGTTTTGCATTGTTTTAAATAACACAATATTATTAATCAGAATTGAAATGGAATGGTAGTTGTAGACTCTTTTTTTGAATGGTTGATTCCAATGTCTGGACTCCACAATACACATAGCATAGTCCTGTAACCTAACTTAATCAATAAGTCAGGGAAAAACAGATTTAGAAAACATTTTTTCCCTTTTAAAAAACAACACTGATACAACCAAACTCAGCAAATGGAGGATTTTTGCTCCCTGGGTGTCACAGTGTATGAAGATGAGACTCTTTAGGCGACACCCAAAACACTAATATTGACCTATTTGACATGCCTGCCAGTAAGCATTTGGCACACAGGAAGGAGGAATATTATTTATCACAGAAGCCTGGATTATGTGAACATGGATTGGGCTCAACATGGCTTTTTTCAGATGTTCAAGTTAGACCCTGTAGGCAACAGAATGGAAAAAGAAGGAAACTCTTGAAAGGTGCGGTTATTGCTTAACATAAAAAATGGAAAGAGAGTAACCAGTGAGTGGAAAATAATCAGCATTTGGTTAAGGATTGTTTGTCATTGGGAAGGAATTCTTAGCAGGAAAATGTCCAATTTTTATTGAAGAGGGGATTAGAGAAATGGTTGGAGGGGAAGTAAAGGAAAGATGGTTGAACACTATTAAGAACTAGCATGGTAATAAAACAGAGTATATTTGCTGTGTCTCCCAAATGGTGGCCAGATTACAGTTATCCAATTAGGTTCTGTCTACACTGCAACTTTTAACCAAGTTTGTATCCAGTTAGCAGCATGGCTGGCTCCAAATACAGTTTGTTCTCACACACAACATGATTAATGCTCTATTAGTAACCATGGCAGTTAAATATGTACTGTCCTTGCCAGGAGCACAGGCTGGCACATGATTGTCTTATGACACCATTTGGCATACTCTTTTGCAGTGTAGATGGGCCCCCTAACTGTGCCCCTGTGCGTCTGTGACTCTTTTGTGATATGCTAACCCTTGCTGAAGCACGATGGGATAGCTGCCCAAAAATTCTTAGAGTCATCCAAAACAAACAAACAAAAAACATGTAAGTCATGGGAGATGGGGATGCATAAACACAGTTGACTCATGAATGGTTGTGTTGTGAAGGAAGCTGTTGGTGCGGACACAACTCCAACTGTATTTGTTGTTACAGGGTGCAAAGAAAGTGTCACAAATTGGTTAAAAATACAGTGATAACTGTAATGTGGACAGGTCTTTACTGGAGTCACCAAGGTCTGGTCTGAAAAAACCACTCCCCTGACTACCATAGTTATGCTGATATAACGCCTGGTGTAGATGCAGCTATTTTGATGGAAGAATGCTTCTGTTGACATAGCTAACTTCATTCGGTGTTCCTACACTGACATTAAAAACATTCTGTCAGTACACTGTGTGCCAACATAGCTATGCTGGTATAGTCTCTGTAGTGTAGACATACCACAAATTTGCATCCTGTGCAAACCACAGCCAAGATTTGGCTTGGAACTGCTGTGGTCTGGAAGTAGGCCAAATGGAAAATTTAGGCAGTAGGAGCTGTGCAACTGTCTCAGCTGGACGTCATGTATATCTTGCACATAGAAATTATAGATCATGATATGAAGGTCCCCAGTCTTGGCTTATAGACTTGACAGCACAGGATGATGACACTTCAGAAAGTTTTCTATGCAAATCTACCAAGCCCCAACACCTCCATTTAACCATTTAATCTCCAGCATGAACTGGTGTTCATGCAGTTATTCCACTGCTATATTTTTCTTCAATATTACTTTGTTGCCTCCTTCAGACAGATCTTCAGGGGTGAAATTCTAAAATCCCATTTTAAAATCTAAGAAATACAATGATCTTATGGTTAGACTACTGGACGGGGACTCAGTTGTTCTGGATTCAACAAATTTTTAATATTTTTATTGCAGATACAAATAAAGTGTAAATAGAAAGAACACAGAAAAATGTTCAACAGCAAGAGAGAAAAACAGGCAAAAAGACAAGAAAAATCAGTGGAAAACACTGTTAAGATAGACTATTGTGTTTCATTAACAGTTGCTTTTCAGAGTGATTTAGGATATATGAAGAACTTTAAACCTGTATTACTACTGTGTATAAAATTTGGAATTATTCACGTGCATTCAAAATAAAGACCATTTTTTAAATGTTTAGATACCGTCTTTTGTATGCTCCCTTACCTAGACTGCTTTATAACCTTCTGTTCTAGGTGGTATAGATAAAGAAACTTTCCACTGTAGAAAAGACTCCCACCATTCAGCTGTATGATACTGTTCAAGTGCAGTTTATTGAAAATTCTTTTGTATTGTGACATTGTCCATTTTTGTTCATAAAGTGAACTATATATGATCCATAAAGTTGGGTATATGTGACCTGGTACAAGAAGGATTACCGCTTTTCTTAATGGGGAGAGCTGGAAACTAATGGACAGTTACCACCCTTGCCAACTGATGAGGAAGATCTAACCCTGTACATCAGTCACGTTTTATGTTCTACTCCATACTTGTAGTTTTCAGCGCAGTGGAGTGAAAGCTCAGCCTTTTCTCCTTGTTCAGATAGGGCCAAATCTACAAGGAGGGGAGTGCCCCATGCACAGTGCTAAGCAGCTCACATCCCTTTGAATCCATGGGAACTGAGGATGTACAAGAGGCAGTCAGCCGCTTGTAAGATCAGGCTGCTATTGCCATCGCTGATTAAGGGCCCCATCCTGTGAGGCAGTCAGCAGTTAAAGGTGCTCAGAACCTGGACCTAATTTAAGAATCCAGGGCATCTGGGAATTTTGTTGCAGCCCTGACCCTGTGAGATTCTGATCATCTGTTGAAAGGCACCGAGTGCTCTCAGTTCCCATTGACTTTAATGGGAGTGGAGGGTGTGCAGTATCTCTCAGAATCAAGGTCTTGTAAAGCAAAGAGGGAAACAGGACTGACAAATGCAGGAAGACAATTAAGTCCTTTTAGACTATGTTTCATGGGAGCTCCGGTATTTCTGCAACAAACACCATGTGTCAAATTTTCCTCTCACAGGAGAAGGGAACAGGAGACCCCCACTGCTGTGGCAGAAAGTAAATAGCATTTCACATACTCTAAAAGATGCACTAAGAGCTATTTCCTTGATTGTCAGGTGCCCTGTTAAATATTTTTTTATTAAAACATTTTCACAGAAAGAAAACTGGTTGTATATCAGGAAACCACCAGAGTGTCCTGTTGTTTTTCAGGGTATGTCTACACTACGGGATTAATCCGAATTTAGATAATTCGGATTTGAAAAACAGGTTGTATAAAGTCGAAATGAATGCGGCCACACTAAGCACATTACTTCGGTGGTGTGCGTCCAAGTACCGGGACTAGCGTCGATTTCTGCACCGTTGCACCGTGGGTAGCAATTCCATAGCTATCCCATAGTTCCCGCAGTCTCCCGCGCCCATTGGGATTGTGGGTTAAGATCCCAGTGCCTGATGGGACAAAAAACATCGTCGCAGGTGGTTCTGGGTACAGCCTCACCTCCTCCCTCCCTCCCTGCATGAAAGCAACGGACGGCAGACAACCATTTTCGCGCCTTTTTTCCTGGGTGGGTGAACACTGCAGACTCCATACCACGGCAAGCATGGAGCCCGCTAAGCTCAAGACATCAGTCATGAATATTGTAAACACCTCGCGCGTTCTCGTGGAGTTTATGCTCAGCCAGGACCAGAGAAACGAGGCGAGGAGGCAGCGGCGGCGGCAGCGCAGCGACAAGCATGATGAGGACATGGACACGGACACGGATACAGAATTCAGTGAAACCACAGGCCCCGGTGCTTTGGAGATCATGTTGTTAATGGGGCAGATTCTATCCATGGAACGCCGATTCTGGGCAAGGGAAACAAGCACAGACTGGTGGGACCGCATAGTGTTGCAGGTCTGGGACGATTCCCAGTGGCTGCGGAACTTTCGCATGCGTAAGGGCACTTTCATGGAACTTTGTGACTTGCTGTCCCCTGCCCTGAAACGCCAGAATACCAAGATGAGAGCAGCCCTCACAGTTGAGAAGCGCGTGGCGATAGCCCTGTGGAAGCTTGCAACGCCAGACAGCTACCGGTCAGTCGGGAATCAATTTGGAGTGGGCAAATCTACTGTGGGGGCTGCTGTGATGCAAGTAGCCAAAGCAATCACTCAGGTGCTGCTACGAAAGTTTGTGACTCTGGGAAATGTGCAGGCTATAGTGGATGGTTTTGCTGCAATGGGATTCCCTAACTGTGGTGGGGCAATAGACGGAACCCATATCCCTATCTTGGCACCGGAGCACCAAGCCACCGAGTACATAAACCGCAAGGGGTACTTTTCAATGGTGCTGCAAGCACTTGTGGATCACAAGGGACGTTTCACCAACATCAACGCGGGCTGGGCGGGAAGGGTTCATGATGCTCGCGTCTTCAGGAACACTACTCTGTTTAAAGGGCTGCAGCAAGGGACTTACTTTCCGGACCAGAAAATAACCGTTGGGGATGTTGAAATGCCCATAGTTATTCTTGGGGTCCCAGCCTACCCCTTAATGCCATGGCTTATGAAGCCATACACAGGCAGCCTGGACAGGAGTCAGGAGCTGTTTAACTACAGGCTAAGCAAGTGCAGAATGGTGGTAGAATGTGCATTTGGCCGTTTAAAAGGTCGCTGGAGATCATTATTGACTCGCTCTGACCTCAGCCAAAGAAATCTCCCCATTGTTATTTCTGCTTGCTGTGTGCTCCACAATCTCTGTGAAAGTAAGGGGGAGACCTTTATGGCGGGGTGGGAGGCTGAGGCAAATCGCCTGGCTGCTGATTACGCACAGCCAGACACCAGGGCGATTAGAAGAGCACACCATGAAGCGCTGTGCATCAGAGAAGCTTTAAAAAACAGTTTCATGGCTGGCCAGGCTACCGTGTGAAATATCTGTTTGTTTCTCCTTCATGAAAACCCGCCCCCTTTATTGACTGATTTTCTGTAAGGAACCCACCCTGCCCCTTCCCCCAGCTTTCTTTCAAACCAAATAAAGTCACTATCATTTAAAAATCATTTATTCTTTATTAATAGATTAGAAAAAGAGGGAGGGAACCCGGGTGGTATTTGGGAGGAGGATTGCTGGGAAGGAAAAAGCCACAAAGAAAAGGTTAAAAAAATGACAGCCTTTTGCTTGGGCTGTCTACTGGGGTGGAATGGGAAGGTGTACGGAGCCTCCCCCCCCGAGTTCTTACACGTCTGGGTGAGGAGGATACGGAACATGGGGAGGGGGGGGGTGGAACAGGGGCTGAAGCGGCAGTCTGTTTTCCAGCAGCCGTTCCTGAACCTCCACCAGACGCCAGAGCAGCCCCAGCGTTGCATCCTTCATCCTCTGGTCTTCCTGCCGCCACCTCTCATCTCGAGCGTCTCTCCTCTCCTCACGTTGGTCCCTCCTCTCCTCACGTTGGTCCCTCCTCTCCTCACGTTCACTGACTTCTTTCCTATACTTTGAAACTGTTTCCTTCCACTCATTCACATGAGCTCTGTCACTGCGGCTGGATTCCATAATTTCCGAAAACATCTCCTCTCGCGTTCTCTTCTTACGACGCCTTATCTGTGATAACCTTCGGGATGGAGGAGGGAGGCTTGAGGAATTTGCAGCTGCTGTAGGGAGGGGAAAAAAGAGAGAATTGTTTTAAAAGCTACATTTTGCAGAACAATGCTTATACTCTTTCACGGTGACCAACACTGTTCACATTACATAGCACATGTGATTTCTGTGCAAGGTCGCATTTTGCCTCTTAATGCTGAGTGCCTGTGGCTTTGCTGCTAGAGATCACAGGTCTGGGCAACAGAATTCGGCTTGCAGGCGGCCATGGTAAGCCATTGTTTTACAGCTTCTGCACCCTCCTTTCCCACATACCAAGCATAGCCTGTAGAGTGCTGCAGAAGCCTGGCCAATCTCAGCCAGTTGGGGGGGGGGCAGTGTGGGGGGGCTTGTCTGGGCCCCTTCAGGCAAGTAGAGTGCTGCGTTTTTTCTGTTAACATTCAGCAGCACCAGAAAACAAACTAACCACCCCCCCCCTCGCCATGAATTCTCTGGGATGATCGCTGTACCCCTCCCCCCCACCGCATGGCTGGTATCAGGGAAGATCCCTGCAGGCACCAAACTAACCCCCCCCCCGCCGCCGCCCCCCTCCCGCCATGAATTCTCTGGGATGATCACGGTACCCCTCCCCCCACCGCGTGGCTGGTAACAGGGAAGATCCCTGCTAGCCAAACGCGAAAAACTCAGGGCCAATTTCCCATCTGCGCTTGGCTAACTGCAGGGAAGGATTTATTTTCCGCCACAGGCAAACAGCCCAGTAGGAACGGCCACCTCTGTCCCCTTAATTAAGTTCCCGTATTTCAACCAGGTTACCAGGAGTGATATCACTCTCCTGAGGATTACACAACAAGATAAAGAACGGATGTTGCTTGAATGCCAGCAAACACCGGGACCATACGCTGCCAGGCTTTGTCAGGCAATGATACCAGATTACTTGCTGCAAGCATGGCGTGGTCAAGTGTCCTACCATGGAGGAGGGAATAAGGATGCACTGCCCAGAAACCTTGTGGCAAGGCTTTTGGAGTACCTCCAGGAGAGCTTCATGGAGATGTCCCTGGAGGATTTCCGCTCCATCCCCATACACGTTAACAGACTTTTCCAGTAGCTACAGACTTTTCCAGTAGCTGAACTGACCGCGAATGCAAAGTCAGGCAAAGTAATCATTAAAAACCGTTTGCTTTTAAAACAAGTTTTATATTTTAAAAGGTAAACTCACCTGAGGTCCCTTCCATGGGGTCAGAGTCTTGGGTACTGGCTTGGGAGGGTACTTCAGTCAGGGTGATAAAAAGATCCTGGCTGTTGGGGAGAATGGAGTGCTGTGTGCTCTCTGCAAGCTCATCCTCCTCCTCCTCCTCTACCCCATCGGCAGAATCCTCAGGCGTCGCTGATGAGACTATCCCCGACCCAGAATCCACGAACACAGGTGGGGTAGTGGTGGCAGCCCCCCCTAGAATTGCATGCAGCTCAGCGTAGAAGCGGCATGTCCGCGGCTCTGACCCGGAGCGACGGTTTGCCTCCTTTGTTTTTTGATAGGCTTGTCTGAGCTCCTTGACTTTCACGCGGCACTGATCTGAGTCCCTATTGTGGCCTCTCTCCATCATGCCCTTGGAGATTTTTTCAAAAGTTTTTGCATTTCGTCTTTTAGAACGAAGTTCTGCAAGCACTGAATCCTCTCCCCATACAGCGATCAGATCCAGTACCTCCCTCACGGTCCATGCTGGTGCTCTTTTTCGATTATCAGCCTGCATGGTTACCTGTGCTGATGAGCTATCTGTGGTCACCTGTGCTCTCCACGCTGGGCAAACAGGAAATGGAATTCAAATGTTCGCGGGGCTTTTCCTGTCTACCTGGCCAGTGCATCCGAGTTTAGATTGCTGTCCAGAGCGGTCACAATGATGCACTGTGGGATAGCTCCCGGAGGCCAATACCATCGAATTGCGGCCACACTAACCCTAATTCGAATTGCTAAAATCGATTTTGGCACTACTCCGCTCATCGGGGTGGAGTACAGAAATCGATTTAAAGGGCCCTTTACATCGAAATAAATAGCGCCGTTGTGTGGACGGTTGCAGGGTTAATTCGAATTAAAGCTGATAAATCCGAATTAAAGTCGTAGTGTAGACCAGGCCTATGACAGGTGGAAATTCAAAGGAAAATGTAGGATGAACATAAATGAATATAGGATTGCAGTGTAGTTGTAAATTGTGTTGGTCCCAGGATATTGTAGAGACGAGGTGGGTGAGGTAATATCTTTTACTAGACCAACTTCTGTTGGTGACAGAGAGAAGCTTTCCAGCTTACACAGAGCTCCTCTTTAGGACCATAACAGAGTGCCCAGTCCTGCTACCCCTACTCTCCTGAGTTGTCCCATTGAAGTCAATGGGATCAGAACAGGGTTCCAAGACTGCTAATCCCTGAGGATGGGGACATGCCCCCATTACTGATCCCTACAGTGCTCCGGCCGCTGTGCCAAGGCTGCCAGAGAGGCTGGGTGGGGATGGCAGGGTGCCTGAGGCTGTGCAGTCATCCCCCGCTGACCCGGGCCTGGAGAACAGACTCCGGGGCCAAGGCTGCGCCGCCAGGTCTGTGGGACTGGCTGGTGAGCCCAGCTCCGCTTTCTGGGCGCCTGAGACCTCCCGCCGGGGACGCCCTGGCCGCGGGCGCCCGGGGAGCTCTCCCCGCCGGGCGCTGCAGACCAGGCGCCAGGGGGCGCCCCCCGCCGGCTGCCTGCGTTCTCCCGGGCGCACCCGGGCGGCTCTGGCGGCTGTTTGAAAGTGCGGAGGAGGAGCGGGGCTGCGCACGGGGCTGGCGGGCAGCAGCAGCCCGGCCTCCTTTGTCCCCTCCCCTACTCGCCGAGCCGGCAGCGGGTGCAGCAGCCGGGAGCTGAGAGGGCCGGCCTGGCGAGATCTTTCCCTTCCCGCAGCAGCACCGAGGTCGCCATCTTCGCCTCTCCGCCCCGGCTCCCAGGCAGGGCGACGGAAAATCCCTCTAGCCAGGCGCTGCTCGTGCCGCATCCCTCGCCGCCAGCACCCAGCGCCCGCCGCCGCCCGAGAGCCAGGGCAGCCGGGGAGGGGAGTGGGCGCGGCCCCCGCCCGCTCCATGTGATCGCCCGGGCTCAGCAGCCTCCCGCACTGATCTCATCTCCATCCTCCCCAGCGCTGCGGGCACCCGGCGGGAGACGGAGGTGCCGAGGGGAAGCCAGACAAAGGAGCAGGCGCTGCTGTAGCAGGAGGTGAGTGACCGGGGGGGTTATGGGGCAGAAGGGGCCTAATTTTCGTGCTTCTCCCCCATTTCTATGTAACCTCCTCCTTCGAAAGCCTCCGGCTTCATGTGCACTGGGAGTGGCCTGTTCTCCTCCCTAGAGAGCAGAGCGACCCCCCCCCCCGCCTTCCACCATCACCCCCCCCCCCCAAACTCCGCTGCAGCAGCAAAGCAGGGATGCAGGCTCGCCCAGCCTTCTGCCAGCGAAGAGGGGAGCAGGGTTGGGGGCGCAGGGCTGGCATCCCCATCTGGAAGACTAGTGTGATCTATAGTGCGGGTGTGTTTGTAGGAAACAGACAGCCATACCTGTGTGGACCTCACTGGGCTACGGTGTAATGCACCAGAGCCTGCAGTTCCATTTTCATCCCTGGGAAAGTCCTCTACTCTCCATTCTGTTGTCACTTCTCTTCCTTCAAAGTCAAAGCAGGAGGAGGGGGAATTCTCACACGCAGGGCAGAAATGAAGGCTCACTGTGCAATAGTTCTCGCAGTGTGAAGCAAGTGGGAGCAGAAGGCTAAAAAAACTTGGCAAATGTTTGGTGCTATTGCATAGCCAGTGCTGTTGTCAGTGGCAGGTCAGGTTTCTCAATGGCATGGACCAAAGGTTTTGGGGAAGGGAAGCCGAGTCTCTCTGATCCTAAACACAGTGCCGTGCCCCCCGACTCCACACACTTTTTTTTAAATAGGCTATAAACCCTGCAATTGGATATTACTAAGCAAAAAAATCTAGGGCTTTCTCTCCCCTCCTCCCTCCAAGCTAATCAGAACATTAACAGAATTAGTGCCTGCACAGCTTGACTCTTTCTTATGGAGTTAAAGAGAGCAGGAGAGGAAACTCCAATAGGGATTTAGAGCACAAATGTATTATTTTTTTTTTCTCCTCTCCCTCCCCTTGCTTATCTACAGTGATTGTAAGGCCAGATTTGCTTCCTTTCCACAATGCTGTAGGCTTCACTGTGAGTAAAGTGATGCTCCTACAACATTTAAAATAAAATACTAGCAGTTATTTCCTTGTTCCTTTTTTGTCAAAGTGGCAGCAAGGACAGTTTCATTTGCTCAAAAATATTAAAAATTGCTGTTTCTGGGGAAAATATGATAATTGAGAGCATTGAGGGGGACAGGTGATGCCTTTAACAGGTTGTTTAGTGCAAGTGCTTCTTGAGCTCAAGGACAAAAGGAGGCTTCTTTTTTTGCTTTTTTTTTTTTTCTTGGCACAGAGGGTGTGGTAATGGCACTGTAATGCAGCATTGGTAACTGAACAGGAGCAGGGCACATTTGACTGCATATCTGAGGAAAAACGTTTGTCTGTTATTGGGTGCATGGAGGTGTTAATGAGTTCATGGTTGATGTGACAGCTTTTATTGTTACATAATAAAAATCTGAGTAAAATATAAAAATTCATTCTAGGAAAATCACCTGACACTATCCACAAACTGTATGTATAAAATCATTGGTGAGTTAGCAGCAGCACATTAGAACTGTAAGGTAGTGTTGCATATATGAATTTATCTGTCTTTGAATTTAAACCTGTTAATTTCAAAATTCAGTGTTCCTAATACAAAACATCTAAAAAGTCACCTTTTCAAATAAGTAACAAACTCCTGACATGTTTTGAAGTTTATTTTGTATGACTAACCAGGTATGAAGAACTTTGGCATAAACTATTGCTTTTCATAGGCTAAGAAAATATAACATTCTGAGGTGAGATTTGTGACATCCAGCATGAAATAAGTGTCACACAAATTCTTCATGTTGTTTTGAACCAGAGGCTGACTGCTCTTTGGGTGATTTGGTGTAAACGTTAAAGAAAAATGTTTATTTTTATGTTCAGTGAGTAACAAGATCTTCTAGAGGCAATTCAAACAAACAAACAAACAAAAAACCCACAACCAGTGCTGTGATGACAGCTATTTATAGTTTTTTCTGAAAATAAAAACTTAAAGCTAATTTTTGAGTGCTATCTGACAAAAATTTACTACTTTATCATAGCTTAATGGTTAAATTGATTTAGTAAATTAAAGATATATCTTTCTGTGACAGAAAAGCTTATGTAATATTATTTTTAAGCTCTTCATTTATCTTCTGAATCCTAGCACAAAGGGCCAAATTCTGTTCTGTTTTATATGGGTATAACTTGAGTAATTCCGATGATTGTAATGGTATTATGCTGGATTTACACTGGTGCAAGTGAGATTAGAATTTTGTCCAATGATTAAATTTGTCTTTCTAGTTTATAATTGCCCATATAATACTACCTTGCTTATACCCATGTTGATCTAAGTAGGGAAGAGCTGATAGCTGGTGAAATTCTTTTACAGAACATTTTATATTATGAAATATCTTTGGGGATTCATAGTACTAAAAAATTGTTGGAGGTAAGCAAGTCATTTTGGAAATGACACCACTTACATTGTCAATATACCTGTGCAACTCTTAGTCTGTTCCTGAGCTCTTTCAGTTTCTATTCTCATTTCCCTTTTTGCCAAAAAAGGCAATGTTAAAGATTAAATGTTGGAGAGTGAGAAGTCTGCCCCTGATCCTGCAGATACTTCTGTAAGTGAATAGTCTCACTGAACTCATTGCTTAGTTCAGTGGGATTATTCACTTTGCATAAAGTTGAGCATAGGTGTAAGTATTTGCAGGATTGGGGTTTAAACAATCTGTAGTTTTTCTCTTAGGTGCAGTAAGAAATTTAGAAGCAAAAGTTATATTTTTTTCTTGATAATTAAAATGACTTTATTAGTGGTTAGTGCATTTTCTACAGAAGAGCAGGTTCCTAACTGTATTCTTCTAGCTTTTCTCTCTGAGAAGTAGTGGAGTCATTCCTACAACAAAGAATTCAGGGGGGTCGTCTTCTTCAAGAAACTTCATGACATTGTTGATACCAAAGATCTGTAAATCAGGAATTATAAAATTAGCCTTTAGTAAGTATTTTTATAACCTGTTGTCGCACTGATTGAGTGAAGAATAAAGGAAGCTGTAGGGTCATTACATATAATTTGTTAGTCCATGCCTGAATCTCCTACAGCTTTACGCTATCACAGTAGAGATAGGTGAGACTCAGGGTTCTAAATCTACTGGCTATTTTTATATTATATAACAAGAAAAAACAACTTGTCTTGATGCATGCCATTAATTCTGACCCCAAGTGCTTGTCAGAGTTCTACAGTAGCTGGCATTGTAACGATTTGGGGAAAGCTTGTCATGATAGAAAAAGACGGCAGGAGTTTTTCAACATCTTGTCTTGGTTCCTGTTGTCCAAAAAAATAAGTTGATTGATTTTAGCAAGGGAAAGGGAAAAAATAGTACAAAGAGGAAAACTGCAGCAGAGTGTTGTAAGTGACTTTTTTATTTTTGTTTTGTTTTCTGTCAGAACAGGCAGTATAATGATAGATCATGAGTAATCTAGTGGTGACGAGAAACCATCTCATGTCACTTGGAGGCTCTACAGTGAATAAGAAATGCTTAGAAGATTGTTTTCAGCAAGAACTATATTAGGCACTAACACAATTAAGTCTTTAGTGGGGAAAACTAGATTGTGATGAAAAAATGTTCACCACCAGTCACTGTCAAAATTAATTGTTTGTCCACTAGAGTGAGGTTATGATCCAATGTGATGCCAGGGAACGTAACTGACTTTCTAGAATTCTGTGTATGCTTCTGTTGTCCTTAGCTTCTGGCTGGTTCGCAAATATTTTTTTTAACTAGAATTCTAAGCCAAATATAATTCAGCTTTAGGTTTCCCCTGGTAACTGTTAGATCAATAATATAGCTTTGCTTCTATTCTATTCTGTAATACAATTTTTTCCCTGGAAGAACAAGTTTAAAAACTTTTCTATTTAAAACACGATTTACATTGGCATTATGACATTATTGCTTTGGTTCATTAAATGTGATTGAATACATCAACCCTGCAAATTAGGCATGAAGTTTATATGGTTGATGCACATCTATTAATTTATACCAAGTTTTTAAAAGTTATCACTGACATAAAACTGCTCTCTGGAAGTATCTGTAATTGCTTGATATTACATGCAAATCTCTTTGAAACTTCATTTTTGGGTGAATTAGAGCCATCATAATGTGGCCAGCATTATGCACTTTCCCACACAGCTCTGACAAATGCCTGTCTTGATTGTCACCTGAGCAGATTACCCATCATGATTTTTTTTGTAGTAGTAGTTTGTGTGCATATATCCCCTGAACTCCAGTTGATAACGATGAAGCTCATGTTATGTATGACTCAAATTGGACTGAATTTGGTGGTCTCATATTTATCTTCAAGTGATCCTTTGACCACATCACAAATCAACCATGGAACTTCTCATCATACTTGACAGCTCAAGTTCAGGAATCCAATAGCAGATTAGGATTGCAATTCAGTGGCCAGTGGAGAATGTTAGTACAACACATTTGCACAAGGTTTGGTTCAGACTAGAACTACTGACTCTTTCCTTACATAGGTTTAAGAGTAGCAGCCGTGTTAGTCTGTATCCGCAAAAAGAACAGGAGTACTTGTGGCACCTTAGAGACTAACAAATTTATTAGAGCATAAGCTTTTGTGGGCTACAGCGCACTTCTTCAGATAGTGGATATAGATATGTTCCACTCTATACGCATCTGAAGAAGTGGACTGTAGCCCACGAAAGCTTATGCTCTAATAAATTTGTTAGTCTCTAAGGTGCCACAAGTACTCCTGTTCTTTTTCCTTACATAAGAACACATCTGGATGGTGTGGTTAGCTAATGATCTGTGGTCATCTTCTTAGCTCTGCATATCTGTTTCTCTCTTTAAACATCTTTGGTTTTCATCAGGCGATCCGATATTATAGGGAAGAGGACCATGTGTAGGTCAACATGGCCCTTTTATCAGGGTTTGCTAGTGCCTCCTCTCATCACATTCATATCAACTTTTCATGACTCTCCCATTTCTGTTCATGGTGGTCTGTGTTTTTTTTCTATTAATAAAATAAATGTTTAACTCAAAACAACTAAACTAGCTTAAAAAATTTAAGAGCTCTGTCATTGATGTGATGTTAGGGTTGCTTTGATACTTTCTAAATGAAGGTTTTTCTGACTTCATGTTCATAAATTTAGTGTACATTGTAGAAGCTTGGTGCCACCTTTCCTGATAAGTACTCTGACTACCTATGCCTTCAGAACAATGTGTCAGTTTTAAACCAAAATGCTTGTGCTTCACAATTCTGAAGGCTTGTTTCGAAGAGTTAATATGAGCCCTTCTCTGTTAGCTCAGTCCTCTTAATATCACAGACATCTTGCGCCCTAACAGTCTCTGAAGTGCCCTAAGGTGAATGCTAGCAGCATAGTATACATTTCAAATATGCCATCTTTAGCAGTGCCACAGACAGGTTTTTTTCCTCTCCTGTAAGTACTGGATTGGTCTGTAAAAAGCAATCATGGACAGGCTTCTTAGAAATGAATTAAGTAAACACATCAGCTGTGATTGAGAACAAGAAGGTATTCTCCCCACCACCTGCTTTCCTCTTCCCATACACTATTCTTTGAGTGTAAAAATCTTCCTGCTGTAACTGTTTTTTTAGAAACCAGTGTTGGTAAAAATGGATCTGTGGAGTCATTTTTTGTCACACTGATGAAGCATCAATCAGTCTTCAAGCAGTGATACTTACTGCTAAATCTCTTTTTTTCAGAGCTTGCTTTCTGAGCAGAAAGCCATCCTGAATATTCTGTGTCTCAGGTCAACCTCCAGCTTCATTCCTAATAGTTTAGTTTAATTTTCACCTGCATGACTCCCCATTCTAGAACCTGTTCATCCAAAAGCATATTGGAATGTAACCTAGTAGAAGGAATGGTGACTCTTGATGTCACCTGTAGACTATTTTAGGGATACAAGTTCTAGCACAAAAGTTAAACATAGCACATCTTATTTTGGAAGCCTTTGCCTCTGAAAAGTGGCTAATTCAAAAACTGAAATACAACAATCTTACCATTCTTCTGTCAGATCTGATGTTTTGCTTCTGCGTGTTGTTCTGACAAAATTATATACTGATTTAGATTCTTAATGACCACATGCAAATTGTTGCCACAGTACAAAAAACAAGCACAAATATGAGACCAAAATTGATTAGCTTTTTGGGGGATAACAGTGATACATGGTTACTCAAATTATGAAATACCTTCATTTTTTAAAAAAGATTAAAGTCAGATCAGAGTAATATTACAGTTTTGGTCCTTGAGTCTTCATGAGCTTCACACATGCTTATCTGTAGTTACTTCTAAGCTGAGAGGGCACTACCAAACCTTTAGGACACTTCACTAGTTATCTCATTAAAATATATATTCAGGCACCATGGCAACAATTGGATTTGGATTCCCAGAGGTGAAAGCACAACAATTCATGTACTAAGTGATCTAGTCCCCTAAATATTTCTCAGTTAAATCAGTCTATTGCTAGTCTTTATAAGTGTCAGCTGTGATTTTTAAAACAAGCTGGTATTCTCCTCCCCCACACCCCAAATACATACTTTGTTCTTTGAGGATGTAAAAACCTGCCTGCTGTAAATGACGTTCTGAAGTACAGTGGTTCTGAAAATGTGTTTTTTGTCATGGTAGTGTAAAACATTAGTCTTCAAGCAATGATGCTTATGGCTAGCCATGAACCAGTGAAAAGCTTCTCAAAGTTTGAGGGTATTTTAACCAGCTAAAAGCACTTGTCTGCATCATGCACAACTGCTTGGTGTCTGTCTTCCTTGGGCGAGCAATGAGGGCTTTAAGTAGAGGGAGAGATTGAGGAAATAAAGACCTTGGATACAAAATGGAAGCAGGATAGGCATAATCAGGTAACTGCACCCACCATATTAAAGCAAGCTTATGTTAATTGTATCCCTCTTCACTCTGTTCTGTTACTGTTTTCATATTCCTTGCAACAATTATAACTGCTGGAGAGTTAAGGACTGATAAATTGGGAGAGTGTCCCATGAGAAGGTTTATTTTGGGGGCTTGCAGCATATTTGTAGTTAGCGTAGAGATTGATACTTCAGCAGGAGTAGAAGTATTCAGTTAATTAGCCACCCTTCTTGGAGGCACAATTAAATGAGTGCTGACATACTTGGAGCATTTTACTTTATCTTCCTCTGTACAGTGGGCAGAGTAACAGAGGTATTTGGTTATGCATAAGGGTCCATCCACATGTTTCCCTCTGTTAGGATTAGAGCCATAATTAGTGATCTACCTTCTGAAAAAATTACCACAGTATATGAACTCCCTTTATTGGTAACAGAATTCCCAATCCCTGTCCCAAACCTTCCTAGCACTCACTGGTTAGTAGTTCTTATCTGTTTTCTCTTTGGCATTTTGTGATTATGACATGTGGACAAGGGGGATCCAGTGGACATAGTGTACTTAGATTTCCAGAAAGCTTTTGACAAGGTCCCTCACCAAAGGCTCTTATGTAAATTAAGCTGTCATGGGATAAGAGGGAAGATCCTTTCATGGATTGAGAGCTGGTTAAAAGACTGAGAACACAGGGTAGCAATAAATGGTAAATTTTCAGAATGGAGAGGGGTAACTATTGGTGTTCCCCAAGAGTCAGTCCTAGGACCAATCCTATTCAATTTATTCATAAATGATCTGGAGAAAGGGATAAACAGTGAGATGTCAAAGTTTGCAAACTGCTCAAGATAGTTAAGACCAAAGCAGACTGTGAAGAACTTCAAAAAGATCTCACAAAACTAAGTGTTAGGCAGCAAAATGGCAAATGAAATTTAATGTGGATAAATGTAAAGTAATGCACATTGGGAAAAATAACCCAACTATACATACAATATGATGGGGGCTAATTTAGCTACAACTAATCAGGAAAAAGATCTTGGAGTCATTATGGATAGTTCTCTGAAGATGTCCACGCAGTGTGCAGCGGCAGTCAAAAAAGCAAACAGGATGTTAGGAATCATTAAAAAGGGGATAGTCTCCATCTTATTCTCTATCTTATTGCCCTTATATAAATCCATGGTACGCCCACATCTTGAATACTGCGTACAGATGTGGCCTCCTCATCTCAAAAAAGATATACTGGCATTAGAAAGGGTTCAGAGAAGGGCAACTAAAATGATTAGGGGTTTGGAACGGGTCCCATATGAGGAGAGATTAAAGAGGCTAGGACTTTTCAGCTTGGAAAAGAGGAGACTAAGGAGGGATATGATAGAGGATGGACCTTTGTTCTGACCCAGTACGGCCATTCTTATGTTCTTATGACACATCCCCAAGGACACCACTTGCTATAGAGTACTGGGCTAGCAGAAGGCAAGATAAAATCACCCAGGTTGGCTGAGGTAGCTAGATAGAGTGGTACAATACTAGGGCTCTGCTTGGATTCAAACTTACAATACAAATATAATAACATAATAATTTAATAAAAAAAACCCAATAGGGAACCAAAAAGCAGATGTCAAAATCAGAAGCCCAGGGAACACTCTGAGAAAAAATTTTCTTTCTCTAGGGCTTAGTATAGCTGTAATTTAGATTTTAAACATTCTTTGCAATATTCAAAATACTCTTTAATTGAGATGTTAATTTGCTTAGATTTGAGGTGATCAGTGAATGGTTCATTCATTGGTTAATATATGGCCCACAGCCGCTACTTCCTTTTAATACTGAAATGTAGACTATAGAGAGTATAGATCTCAGCATCCAGTGCTTCCTCTTCATTTAAACATCCCCCTGCTGCAGCCTGCTCTAGCTATTGATTTTGGCTGTCTGTCTACTGTCAAGTTGCCAATGCGGTCCTTGGTTGGGCAATTGTTCCTCCTACTTCTTATGGCTTAAGTTGTATCTGAGCTGAAATGGCAATAAATATTAAATGTTTGCTCGGGCTAATTATGTACAGTGATGTTCCTGCATTGTAGAAGAATTGTATGAAAAATACTGATTCATTCTTATGATAATATTTGGAAAAAACTTCATATAAGAAATGTGAGTTGAGGCGCCTCATATCTTAAGATGAAACCTAATGATAAAAATTGTATGTAATGATCTGTCTTTCCAGCCAAGTACTTGTAGTAGTTTAAAAAGCAAGCAGGGATAACATTTCTGATTACACTGCTCTACAGCCAAAATGCTTCTGAAATAAATGTAGTCAAACTTTACTAATTCTGAGTCACTGAGAACGAAAATGATGCTTAAAATTGTTGATTGGCTCTAGTTTTCAAGATATGCTATTGGGTCAGTATATACGACCCTTGACTTGGGAATGGCAGAGGATAAGTGAGTTATAAAGGGAAGGGATCTCGATTTAAACCAGAAATGACTAAAATACATCTACGACTGGATCTATGAATAAATCTATGACTGGGTTTGGACAGTACTTGCTTTTTAGGCAAAACAATGAATGATGCAATCTGAAGCTGGTATTGCGTCATACATGATATGAATTGCATCATGTTATTCCTAGAAGTCATGGATGATGCAATCATAACGAAGCTTACATCACTCTGCTGAACAAATTGCCCTATATCCGCTCTAGAAATCATACAGTGTCGTGCTCTCTTATTTGTTAGTGTTTGATTTTGCAAAGGGACACGTTTCTGTTTAGCCAAAGTGAGCAGAGATGCTTCGTACTTGTGTGAACAGTGCAGATAACTTCTGCTATGTTTGTGGTGAAGTGACTTTTGCATCACAAAAGTGCAGTATAACCACTATGGTTAAGAAAGCCTATCACCTTTATTTTGGCTGCAAAATTGGAGATCAGAACAAGAGGTGGGCCCCACACATATGCTGCAACACTTGTGCAACAAATCTTCGCCAGTGGTTGAACAGGAAAAGGAAATCTATTCCTTTTGCAGTGCCAATGATTTGGAGAGAGCCAACAGATCATACCAGCAACTGTTACTTCTGCATGGTGCCTCCAGTTGGGAAAGGTGTGTCAAAGAAGAAAAAGTGGACTGTGCATTGTCCAAACATTCCATCAGCTATACGCCCAGTACCACACGGAGAAGGACTGCCGGTTCCTGATGCACCAGAATCATTCTCACTTGATTCAGACGAGGAAGAAGAAGAGGATGAAACTTCTGGTCCTGAACCATCAATGTCACAGGACCCACATTTTCTCCCATCCTCCTCCTCTGAACCACACCTCATAACACAAGGTGAACTGAATGACCTTGTCAGGGATTTAGAACTACCCAAGAGTAAGGCAGAGCTGTTGGGCTCCAGACTAAAGTAGTGGAATCTCCTGGCAGGTGATGTTAGGGTTTTCATGTTCCGTGACCGTCCAAAGGATCTTGTCCCATTCTTCTTCATGGAAGGTGATCTTGTAGCCTACAACAACATCGATGGTGTGATGGCAGCCCTCAACGTCGTTCACGATCCAGATGAGTGGAGACTGTTCACTGATTCATCGAAGACGAGTCTTAAAGCTGTTTTACTGCATAATGGCAATGTTTTGCCATCAATTCCAGTTGGTCATGCAGTCCATATGAAGGAAACCTATGACAACATGAAACAACTTTTGAGGTGCATAAACTATGACCAACATCAGTGGCAGCTTTGTGGCGATTTGAAGGTTGTTGCTCTCTTGCTTGGTCTGCAGACTGGATACACAAAGTACTGCTGTTTTCTCTGCGAATGGGATAGTCGTGCAAGAGATTCCCACTACATCAAGAAAGATTGGCCACACCGACAGTCATTGCAGCCTGGGAGGAAAAGTGTTCAGCATCCACCACTTGTTGAATCAAGGAAGATTTTGTTATCACCCTTACAAGCTGGGTCTGATGAAGAACTTTGTCAAGGCCATTGACAAAACACATGCAGCTTTCAAGTACCTCTGTGGAAAATTTCCAAGGTTAAGTGAAGCTAAGATAAAGGAAGGTGTCTTTGTTGGTCCTCAGATTCGTGAACTTCTTCGAGATGATGCATTGACCATGCACTGCATGGCAAGGAAAAGACGGCATGGAAAGCCTTCCAGTTAGTGGCAATAAATTTTCTCGGAAACAACAAGGCAGACAACTACAGGTTGTTGGTGGTAAACCTCCTCAAGGAATACAAAAGCCTTGGTTGCAACATGTCACTAAAGATACATTTTTTGCACTCTCATATAGATTTTTTTTCCACCGAACTGCGGCGCAGTGAGCGACGAGCACGGCGAGCGATTTCACCAGGACATTGCAACAATGTAGAAACGCTATCAGGGCAAATGGAGCCCATCAATGCTTGCAGACTATTGCTGGACAGTGACAAGAGATGCTCCATTTAATGAATACAAGAGACAAGCCAAGAAGCGCCGAGTAGACACTGAATAGGACTAAACTATGTACCTAATAGTTTTTTGCCTTTTGTTTCATAATAAACTTTATTTATATAACCCTTTTGCTGATTTTTAAAGTGTTCCATAAACAGGACAGGTGAAATATTATCATGTAAAGCAACCATAAACACATGAAAAGACCTAGGTTTACAATTTATGATTAAAACTCTACTATCTACACAATATACATAGACATAAAATGTAAAAACTTAAATATCTTAGGAACACTAGCCAATCAGTTGTTTTGTCATATTTGAACTCAGCACATCAAAATACATAATAAACAGCACATTTTATCTCTGAAGCAGACGACTTCTCAAAAATTGTAGACCAGTGTTATCCTAACTGTTTAGAGCAGAACAAAGAACCATTTGTTCCATGTGTGTCTAAAACGGGATCCAAAAACAGAAAGCAATTTGTGTATTGAATAACTGCTTAGCACCCTACACCTTCATTTGCTAAGCATTTCAGTGTTTTATATTTTTTTAACAAGGCATTGCTTGAAGAAATATTTACACTTTTTTAAATTGGTCTCAGCTTGCATTTGCTTTGAACTATACAGAAAGCAAGCATTATATCCATAACAAGTCAAATCTGTAAACTGTATGAAGCCTTTAACAAAGTAGAAAATGTAGTGTCACAAAAATCTTGATTGCCCACTTTCACTATATTTTGAGTTAAATCAGCAATTTCTGACCAAGCTAGCTGTAGCTATCTCAGAAACTGTTAGAACGTCCTCTGTTTTAATTTATAGACTTGCCTTTTTGTGCACTTTGTTTTATCAAAATAATTCTTTCCTTTCCCTTTTGCTTGGCTTCGATGTTTTGAAGTCACTTTTCCAGTACGTGCTTTCCCCCCTCTTTTTTTTTTTTTTTTTTTTTTTTTTTTTTTTTTTTTGACACCACGTTTTGGGGCAGATTAAGTCTTGCACAATCACAGCACTTAAGTCAAATGGGACTAACTTCCTTGTCAAAACCTTTGGGCTGTTAAATGTTGAATTATTCCATGTGGGACACTTCGTTATTTATATGGGTTACTTTATCTCCCAGCTTATATCCAATAACTTCTTGTGCTAATTGATAACATTCTCTCTCTCTCTCTCTCTTGCACTCTGTCTCTTTCTCTTTATTGGCATTGTGTGATACAGCTACAGGTCTGTCTCATTTTACGCTGGGGTTACGTTCCGCAGTCAGCATCTAAAGCGAAAATCGCGTATAGTCAAAATGACATTGAGTGTAATGGTGGGTGGAATCGCCCGCACTACAGAAACTTTATTTAAATTGTTATTTTTCTCTTTTTCTTTTTTTTTTGTTTTTGCCGACTAAGTAAAGCTGAAATCGCGCATGTTAAAATGTGCCTAAGATGCGACAGACCTGTATTCTCTATCAGGTACCGCTTGCTAAAGGAATGGCTCCTTTTTACATGTATTCCAAATGCAATTTTTTCATACAACTTTACACTCAACTGCTGACTAGTATGGTCCATTTCCCTCAATTAACTGTGTGACAGAGTGGAATTTTACAGAGCTGTAGGGTGATAAGGTGGATGAGGTAATATATTTTAGATATTTGGATATTTTTTAGATGTAGCATGTCAGTCCTTTCCCAACATTGTGCTACTCTGAGTTCTTAGCAAAAATATTTTGTATCCCATGAGACATGGAAAAATATGACCATAAGGAAAATCAGTATTTTGGGGGTAAAGAATGGTCTTGAGTACTTCAACCCTGGAAACCGATTGCATGGTCCAGAATGGAAGTAATGCCGCCAGCAGAGGGCAAACACAGGTGTTTCACTTAGTAGTTCATCTGAGATCATTTTGAGGGGGACACTTGAGACACTGACCTGCAACAGACCAAAATGTAGATTCAAATACTGTACATATTTGCTGAAATTACCTATAACTAGATTTTTTTAAATAATCATATTTAGCTCTGATATTTCCTACAAATACTGTTCAGTGTATCATACTCAAGTATACATGAATGTGTATATGGTGTCTTGAAATCAGTACTGCTTATTTTTTATTTTTTTAATTACATTTTAAGACAGTGTTCAGGCAAGGCACTCCTCTGAATCTGAATCAGGGTGGATTTGATTTAAATCACTAGTCAGGAAGACTCAATTTAATCATGGATTTCTACATAAAAGTGCATTCTTGTTGGTTGTTATAACCTTAATACATATTCTTCACAACTCAGAGATAGATGTAGATTTCATTTTTAGATGGTACACACTATACATTTTTAAAGTGATTTATTTTGAAAACTTTTCAGATTAGTTTTACAGTCATATCAGAAAATGAATGATTGGTTATTTCATTTACCAAAGGTAATTGAAGTAGATATTTATGAAGTCATTGGAAGGTGATCTCCAATTCAACAGGTTAATCATTAATATTTGGAGGATTTTCTTGCCATGCTGTATTAGGAGGAGAACATCACCAGACAGACATTTAAATTGTTTTATTTAACTAAAACAACATTATGTATTCTGGATTTTTTTCTTCAACAGCAAACATATAATATTTTAACAAAACAAGCATATGAATCTTTGAATTTAGTTAGGTTTCAGAGTAGCAGCCGTATCCGCAAAAAGAACAGGAGTACTTGTGGCACCTTAGAGACTAACAAATTTATTAGAGCGTAAGCTTTCGTGGGCTACAGCCCACTTCTTCGGATGCATATAGAGTGGAACATATATATTCCACTCTATATGCATCCGAAGAAGTGGGCTGTAGCCCACGAAAGCTTACGCTCTAATAAATTTGTTAGTCTCTAAGGTGCCACAAGTACTCCTGTTCTTTTTGTGAATTTAGTTAAACCTTCAAGTTTTTTAAAATCAGGTTCGTTTTTGTTAAAATTGTTTAACTAAAATAGTTAAAATGAAATTAACAAAAAAAAATTAAATTGACTATGTCAGCCAGGTCAACATGAGAAACTTAAAATATTGGCTTCTGCAGCTCACTCAGTCGTTTCATCTTCATTTTCCTGTTTGTTCATAATCTGGAAAAGAAAAACAAACTTTCCTGCTTTTTCAGGTCCCAAACGATTTGTCAATTTGGAATGAATTAGTCCAAAGGAAGAAAATATTCTTTCTACACCGGCAGAGGAAGCTACTGCTGTTAAAAGTGAGATTATCACTTCAACAGTCTCTGAATCCAAGTGCTTAAGTGACTTCCACCAGTTCACTGGTGTGAGTTTCTTTAAAACATCATCAGCAAACATATATTTCTTGAATGGTTCTTATTCCCAAACTGGGTCTCTTTTATGGCCTGCTGCCATTATAGATTTTCCCTTCTAGTGAGATAGGGTTACCATATTTCAGCAAGCAAAAAAGAGGACCGGAGGAGCCCCGCCCTAGCCCCTCCCACTTCCCACCCCCCTCAGAACTCCCAACCCTCCCCCCGTTCCTTGTCCCCTGACTGTCCCCTCCTGGGACCCCGGCCCCTAACTGCCCCCAAGGACTCCACCCCCTACCTAAACCTCCCTGCCTCTTGTCCCCTGACTGCCCCCTCCTGAGACCCTCCCCCCATCCTAACTGGCCCTCTAGGACCCTACCCCCTACCTGTACCCTGATTGCCCCAACCCTTATCCACACCCCCACCCCCAGACAGACCCCTGGGACTCCCACGCCCCATCCAACCACTTCCCACCCCCCTGACAGCCCCCCCAGAACTCCCAAACACCCCCCCCTGCTCCTTGTCCCCTGACTGCCCCCCCCAGGACCCCTGCTCTTACCTGCCCTCCAGAACTCCACCCCCTACCTAAGCCTCCCTGTTCCTTGTCCCCTAACTACCCTCACCAAATGCCCTCCAGGACCCTACCCCCTACCTGTACCCTGACTGCCCAAAACCTTCTCCACCCCCCAAAAAGCCCCCCCCCCCGAACTCCCGACCCCCCCCCCGTCTCGACTGCCCCCTCCAAAATCTCCCTGCCCCTTTTCCTGCCCCCTGGCCCTCTTACCCTGCCCCTCAAAACATGGTGTTGGGCTCTGTGCGGAGCTGGACACGTGGCTGCGCTCCCCAGCACAACACACAACCCAGTCCCTGCCCCTGCCCCTGCACAGTGCTGCCGGAGCGGGGTGCTGGGCTGCAGGGGAGGAGGAGCTGCCGAGGCCCGATGCAAACGGCCCGGCAGGCCGGCCGGCTCAGAATGCAGGGAGGTGAGGAGGAGCTCTACAGCTGCTCCAGAGTCCAGCCCGGCAAGCTGCGGGGGAAGGGCTCTGGCTGCCAGACCCCCATGCGAGCGGCTGAATTTCCTGTAGCCCTCCCAGCCGCGCCTCGCTCTGCATGGGGGGGAAGTCCCGGACATTTGTAGTGATTTACAAATTTCCCCCCCGGACGCTATTTTTAACACAAAAAGGAGGACATGTCTGGGTAAATCCGGACGAATGGTAACCCTATAGTGAGAGAATGGTATGGTGGATCTCAAATCAATGAAGGCTACACTCAGAAAGACCTCAAGACTTCTGGAACATGCTGCTTAAACAGTTTCACTTTTGTTTCTATGGCCTGTCCCTCCCTTCTCACATTTATCTCCAGACTTCTTTTCCTTGTCCAGATCTGTTCCACCCTCAACAGTCTTCTATTCGTTGAACTTTTTGAAACTTTGCACTTTTAGAGAGGTAAGGGATTGACTGTGTGTACACAAATTTGCAGAGGGACAATAGGGTTGAGGTCTGTTATTTCTCTCCTCTACATATTATTTATGTATTTATTTATTTTAAAACATTTTTGCTGTTAACAAGCATGTTAGCTCCGGAGACACAAATCCACAGTTTGAGAACTGCAAACCTAAGCATCTCTGATGGTATCGTCTAGACTGAGCACTGAGTCCCTTTGGGTAGATAGAAAAATTAACCTAAATAATCTATACAGAAGCCCCTGGAATCCTATAAGATTGGGTCCCTAATCCATGAACTATTGGAACTCATTTACAAAACTTTTTTTAAACATTACATTAATACATTGTCTCATACTATAGAATTAGAATTTATAATCCCTATTCCATGATGAGATATCTTTAATCTATAATGTGTCTTAATTAAAACTATCTTTAGATAGGTTTTTTCCTCAAAAAGCATTTTATCAAAAAAATCTGATTTAAATTAAAAGAATCAGATTTTTATTTATTCATTTATTTATTTTTAAATCATTGATTTTTTTTTTTTATTCACCCTGATCTGCATGTGGCGTGGACTTTTTCAGTAGTACAAGCAGGGCCTGCTATGTTTCATCAGGTTCCTTTATTTAAATATTAAAATATTAGTAGTAGTATTTATTAATTAATTATTATGGCCTTACTCTGTTTACAGAGATAAAACTCAGTTGCCTCTGGCTTTATTGACGTAAAGGTCATTTGTTTTATGAGGAAGAAAGCTCAGAAGTAAAACAGCTATCTTTTAGCAGATAAAGCTTCTGAATATTAGGGCTAGTTAGTGTATTTAAGCCTGCATTGAGGTGGATTTGGAGGGGTTGTACATTAGTACTGCTGCTTAATTTTATTGGCTGCAGGGTGGGTTCACAATTGTGCCATTGGACCTGGCTACTGGACAAAGATGCAAAGAAATTAGGACTCTGAGGAAACTCTATATCCCTCACACCTACCCTCCTGTATATGCAGGCATAATCTTGTCTTAGTATTTAAGATTTCAGTGCACAGTTTTTCTTCCATAGTCCTTCTTCATGGCCTATACTCTATGCCAGGGTGGGTGGATATTCTAGGTTCTCCTCCCTCGCCCCACACTTCTGCTTGTTGCCATGGCATGGCGTGACAGTTAAAGTAAGGTATGAAACAATTCACTTGCCTGCCTTAGGTGGTCCAAAACAGTATCCTCAATGTGACTTGACCTCACATGTATGGTGCATGTGAGGTCATGCTGTGCGGTCCTCTGGGGACCAGGTAGAATTTTCCTGCAAGCCAGATCTGGCCTTCGTACCACCAGTCAGACAATGCACAGCTGGTCAGGCCTTGCATACGTAGCTGGCAGGCCACTGGCTTGTTGTCTGTCTTTATTTCCCGCAAAGTACAAAATGCTAAGGAAGAATGTTCCCTGTTCCATAGAACTCGCAACCTAGACAGACAACTTAGAATTCAAACAAATGTATTTATCTGGCTAAAGACTGTGCCAACCAAGCAACACATTCAGATGATTAGATAGTCTTGTTGTTTTGGCACTGAGCAAAGTAATATTATTTGGAAATTCCAAGAATTGTGTTCAATTTATATTGCTCAAAGAATCCATTTTCTGGAGCAAACAAGTCTAAAGAGTTGGTGGAAGAAAATGCATTATGCTAGTTGTTCAAGAACTGGCATTTCTAATAAAATAGTAAGGGTGAGTATTACACTCAGAAGGACCAGAGAATAATTTGGATGCTTTTCTTCATACCAGATTCCCTCTATTTGGATTTTTAATGCCCCCTGCCCTTTCCCCCCATAACTGGAAAGGTGGGGTAGAGGATTGCTTATGCTCAGGTAGGTCAAATTTTAAAAGATATTTTAATCAGTGTGTTCTGTCCTAGGACAGTATTTATCAAATGTTTGTGACTCATATTGTCTCTTTAAATGTAACCTCATTTGTATTCACATCTAGTCAAAGATGCTAAGGACATTTTAGATACAGTGCTACTCCAAAATTTCAGGCAACAAATGTTGTACATCACCATTGTAATGTTTGAGTGGGAAGCAGGGTAAAGTCAGAAGCTGAGTTTAGTATATACATGTGTTCACTGCCACTAGGAGCTGTCAGTTCTTTGAAGTTTGTGGCTCTTTGGGCTTAATTAATAATATGATGCAGCCAATGCTGCTAATGGCCTTAAAACAACAAAAAACAAACCTCTGTATCTGATTTATTGTGACCTGGCAGCTAATCTGCTCACAAAATTGAAGAGATGAGAGTATTGGTTGGCTTTTTTCTTTATTTGGACAATGGCATAAAACAAAAGTCTTTTGTTTACTGCAGCTCTAAGAACATCTAAGACATCTTGGCATAGAAAAGGATGTCTTCAAAACTGGAGCTGCATATTAAAAAGACTACAGTTGTTGTAGCAGCTCATCATCTGTTGAAATCCTGCCAGATCACACCCTGACATGTTTTAGATTCTTGCTTTGTAGGTATGTCGAGAAACTTTATGCACACTATCATTGCATTGAATATGGAATGAGTCCTGAATCACAGGGTCCATGCTATCTCTTCCCCTCCCCCCCCCCCCCGGTTTTGTTCTCCAATTTCTAGCAATGGTGAATGTTTTACACACTATATCATCTACCTATGTCGCTGACATCCGCTTGTCTCTATTAGTGAATACTAATGTGCGTCAGTGAAAGAAGAATGTATGTCATGTTTTAAAAATAATAATAAAAATTAACCTGAAACCCCAAAATGAGTCTAAGAAATAATTGCAGTTTAATATTAAAAGTAATGTATCTTTCTGTAGAGATTGGGCTAGCCTTTCATACTGGTTCAAATCCAGACTATATTTTATTGACTTGCATATTGGGTGGCGTGAGAGAATGTGTAGGGGATCCCAATCCATTTCTTATTTGACAGGTAATCACATTACAAAACAACCAATATGGCTACAAAAATTCAACAATCTCATTGGAGAGGCAAGAACAAACTGGGTTGTTGATCCCCCTGCAAGGAATCTCTGCATATCAGGATTCAGTATCCCGCCAATGTGCTTTGTAGGAGAGCTTCCAGCACTGCTTACAAATCTGGATAATTTTTTTGTGTGGGTTGAGTCTCAGTCTTGGCTCTTAAGGTTCTGAATTTGGTATCTGTCAAACTTGCACATCAAATTTTCTGGAAGTTGTTTTATCAGCTGCAGAGCCACTTGAGCAATGGGATGTGTTAAACTCACAGTTTGGTGCGTTTTTGGTAGAGGTGTTCCTTTTGTTTTAGTTGCTTGCAGTGCATCATGATGTTGTTAAAATGGTTTTCCTTCACTGAAAAAACATGGAGCTCATTTATTCCTTACAAAGTTAAATCTGACCTCCATGAGAGTAAATTTGAAAAGTGATGACTATGAAAGGCTTTATCTCATGAAAACAGGTTGCAGTTCTTGGAATGGAGCAATTTTTTATCTACTGTTTTATTAAAGACCTCATCATACACTGGTTGAGTGAGACAGTTCAGTGATCACATATGAGATGTACTGGTATCCTATTCTTGCTGATTTTTTGTTAAAGGACATAACTTTATTAGTTTTACTTTAAATATTGATTTGTTTTTAAAACCATGTTTTTCCACATATATTGAGACTCCTCAAATATATTGAATCCTGAGCACCTGCCAGTTCTAACATATGCAGGTTCTATATTAGAATGGAGGCTTTGTTTGGGCATTTGTGTGATTTGAAGCAGAGGTGCTGGGGGTTATTTGAACTACATGCTGATGCTTAATTTTAATTGATTTTTGTTTCTTAGGTCAAATAGGAGTGAACATTCATGAGTTAATGTAGGCTTTGCCCAAATCTGATCTGATTGTTTCTACCACTTCCAGGTTTATTAAACACTGCATTATGTGACTTTTCTCAGTCAATTTGG
Organism: Malaclemys terrapin pileata; assembly: GCF_027887155.1. Taxonomy (NCBI): domain Eukaryota; kingdom Metazoa; phylum Chordata; order Testudines; family Emydidae; genus Malaclemys; species Malaclemys terrapin. Next base: position 52,324,658 of record NC_071510.1, on the reverse strand, counting down.
GGGAGGGATTAGTTGATTTGCAGATGGAATTCCCAAATGGATTGTTTTCTATTCTCTTCCTGCACTGACACATTTCAGTCAGAATCCTATTATGTTTGTTAACAATCTCTTGAAGTTTGTCACACAATATAGTGAAACTTGTGGTGTTTTGCTCAGACTTGTGATGTTCTGTATTCCACTTCTCTAAAAGTGTGGCTATTTCTGCTGTAACAGCACACTGCTAATTGGTATGCTGTTGCCTCTTTTAAGGGACTTAGTATCTCATTTCCCATCTTGTTTCACATTTTGTCATCTGTCGGAGAAAAACTGAGTTCTCACTATTTGTTTAGGTATAGCAAGTCAGATGTTTTATTAACTCTCACATGTGCAGAGGGAGAGAGGTAAACAGGTCTCTCCCTGATAACTAATTACAGCAAGCATTTATACCTTTCATTACAAAAATAATGAGGGACAGCAGCATTTTTGTTTATACATAGGCCATCTTGATATCTCATTTCCTCAGTTGTTTTGACTCTTGCCAACATACAATTATTTTCTATACCTTATCTACCCAAGGTCTTCTACACTTTATCTATGCTGAGGTCATCATAACTTCTTACACAGCTCTTTCTCACCCGCCTCACACAATCCTCGCTTCTACAAATCTCGCGTTATCAGGGTTACAGTTAGCCTGACTCTTGCTAACAAACGTCATGCATTACAGTTCCCTTCTGTCAGTTCTTTTCTCTGCTTCCACAACCCCCCCTTTTGTACTTCTAGTACAACAAACATTCTCAAATCTCTATTTGCATCAAGTCCTGGACTTCTGATTCTAAATCAGATGCTTCAACCTTAGGGGTTTTGATTGGATGCAATGACAATGCATGATTAGCATGAACATGAAAGGTATTACTATTATTACGTCTTTTACAACAACAATAACATAATCCTAAACTAACTAATAACAATACAAGCAATAACATTCCCATAGCAATACTATAATGGGGTTGTTGTACAGCCTTTGTCATAAAGCACAATACATCATATTTAGTACATAAGGTAGCTACTCTATAAGCAGTGTGAAAGGCATACTTTTCTACTTGATATACATTTTGAAGCATGTGAATTTGCCCTTGTACCTCAGAGATTTTCTGAATCTCAGGTAACAATGAAAGCAAATTTTGAAATCTATCAGATAGTAAGCTAGTCCAATTAAAGGGTATCTGGAACCTAAGGGCTACTTGAAAAACTCTATCTGCAGGCCAATAAATGATATGATTGCCTGCAGTGGTAGTGAGATTAAAATGTATGTCTTGCAATGTAGTGGCTTTAACATACACACAGCTATCATTAGCTTAAAAAAATAAGTGTCCTGTCAGGGTAGTTCCTTGTCCCCTACCCTCCCAGCAAATGTAGTCATGAAGAGTAACAACTTCTCCTGGCTTCAGTTTACGGATACACTGAAGCTGTGGGGGTTGTAACGGCCAAAATGTCCATTGACTCCCTAACCCCACCCAAATGTCAGATGTAATCCCAGGAGCACTGACTAAAAATCGATTGGGCATACCAGGAGGTCTAATTTCCCAGATGTCTCGGTGAATTACCCAATCCCACATGCATCCTCCCCATGGACCCGGCAGGATTCGGTATGTGGGAGCCCACACCCCCTGAACCGGTCCATATGCTTGGAAGGAGCACTGAGAACGTCCACACTTCCACCCAGAAAGTTTCCAAGTATGTCTCCATGGCCACAGATCAGATGGTACTCCTAACGTGTCTGTAAGGGCAGTGGGCCAAGCCTGGTGCTCTAGATCATTCCGAATGGCCATTAGCTGGTCATTCAAGAAATCCTGAATCTCTGAGCATGCTAGATCCCACTGCAATGCCTTCCCAGCCTCAGTGATATTCAATACCATTTCTGTCAGCAACTTCTGGGTCATTGAACTAAGGGCAGAAATAACATGTAACTCACCAACTCCAGCCTGTACCTGGGTTAGTTGTGCTCCAGAAACAAGGCCTATGGCCTTCTCTAGTTGGCCCAATTTCTCATCATGTTCCTGGTTCTTAAAAATATTCCAGACTGCTACTGCATTATTGACCCCATCCCACAGGGATCCGGTCAAGTCTCTCTTCTTTCTAGAAGAAATAACCCAAGCCCTCTGTTGTGCTAATCTAATGGCAGCCCCCTGTGAGCAATTTGGGTATGTAGAGGTAATCTGGAAACTGGATAAGGGTAATGAAAATTTAACAGTCCCTAGTGTAGTGTTAATCACAGTTCATTGATATCCTAATACATTTCTTTTTGGTGTAGTACTATACCACATTCCCAAGCATGGGTCCCACAAGTTTCTTCCTGCCAGTGTATAATTCTTTGTTTCTTCACCAGGGTCAGTTCTTAATGTCTCTTGTAGTCAGGAATCCCTGGACTTTGTGGTTTCAATGAAGCAAGTGTTCCTTCTTCTCTTTTCCTGAAACAGTGTGGTTTAGCATCATACAGGGGAGAGGTTACTAGCACATCACCCTGTAATGGTTTTGCTTCTTCTAGAAAAATCCAGAGGCACAGTAGGTCTGTCAGTGGACAAGGGAGAGGTTACTAGCACTTCACCTTGTCTTTTTTTTTTTCTTTCTTTCTTTTTCCTGCTGTCCAGAAGACACAGCAGAGCTAGAAGGAGAAATAGGCTTATCATCAGTCGGAGAGTCCTCCCGAGGTGGAGGGGTCTTTTTACAGTGAGAAGCATGGGTCCAGGCAGGTAGTCCTTGGCACTTCACAGTGGTGGTGGTGGTTAACAGGACTTGGAAAGGGCCTTTCCAGTGTGGAGCCAAAGCAGTCTTTCGTTGATAGACTTTACGTAGACTCAGTCTCCTTGTTTCAATGAATGGCAGGGCTGCTAGGGTCTTTGGGTAGCACTTCTTTTATCTGTGAGAAAAGAAACCTAACACATTTCATTAATGCCTGGCAGTGTTTTTCAGATCTCATAGTTGCTTGGGCACATTCAGGCCCCCCTTTTCTTGGCTATCAGCCAAGTCTTAGCTGTGGGCAGTGTCCTTGGATGGTGCCAGCATCTTATCTTTGGACTGAGCTTGCTAGCTATTTTTTCTCAGTTAACTCATTCTGTTCTTTTTCCTTCTCCCCTTCTTGGCTTCTTTTAACCTACAAAGGAAACTTCCACTCTTCACTTATACACCTTTTCCCAACAATGAACACATACACATTGCCATTATACAGTACATTAGTCTTATTATTCAATGTATGCCATGTACACCCTTCCAGTAAAATAACTTTATTACAGAGCTTTGGACCAACAAACCAGGACAAGCACACCCACTTTTGAGGAGTCCACTCAGTACAACCTCAGGTGTCCAATAGCTTTCCTCCCTCCCCAGCCCTCTGGCTAGAAATCTGAGGTAGCCAGAAGGATCCCATGGGCAATATGGGGAGTGGGTTAACCTTCCATGTCCTTGCTTCCAAAGACTGTTGGTATGCAAATTTTAACAACAATTTTTTTCAATTAAAAAAAAATCTGGCCAATGAAGTTTTTTTTTCTTACTTAAGCAACTGTATTACACTTTAGTATATCACATTTTCCTGATTTATCCAAACACTTTTTGTATTCCAAGTTGAATAAAACAAGTATCTGCTTTTTTTGATTTAACCCTTCTATTTAATTTTGAACTAGACTGTCTTATGAAAATATTAAACCCAACAATTCTGGCCACAAGACAAACACCACAAGACAGGACAAAGAACACAAAAATAATTCCTATTGTACCAGTAAATGCATGGTACATTGAATGCTGTTCAGCTGGCATCCGTTTTCTCTGATGATCTGAAAGACAAAAGAACAGAGGTCTACCCCTTCTGGGTAGTCAGTCATTGCTTAAAATATTTCCTTTATATACACACATACTCTTGTTGATTTTAGACAAAACAGAGGAATTACCCCATATTTCTTTATATTTGTTTCATAGGCAGCCCAGGTTTCAGTGGCTTCTACCTTATTAGTTAGAAAATTGCATTAATACAGATGCTTTCTGGCTTGCTTCCAGATCCAAAGCTATCCACAGCTTAAAAATTCTTATGTAAAAAGTCACAATTAACTTTCCCAGACTTTTGATTGCCTTTTACTTCTAACTCCTGCTTTCAAACACCCAGTGATCTGAAAGAGACAACACAACCTATATTGGTAGGTTTGCATTTCTTTTACCTCTGCTACAATATACACTGCACATGTTCTGGGGAAAATGCACATCCTATCCACAATTCAATTTCCACAACACTAGCCACATCAATTTCTACACAAGGTGTAACTGTTTCTTTTGTGCTTACAAAATCTCCATGCACCCCTAGTAAAGTGACAGTTCGACCACACAGAGCCAGGGGCACTGTCCTTCTCTCTCTTTTTACCAGATCTTTTATCTGCTATTTTGTTACCCAAAAACAAATTCAAATCTTTATTCTTTCCTGAACACCGGGTAAAGGCCATTTACTTAACATATAATCCAAAGGGCTATCCTTAGAGAGTTTTACCAGAGACCCACCCATCTGCCTGCTGACACTCTAACAGAGAATTACACAGAGAACAGAGGGAATTATGGCCTAATAGGATCCTATTACAGGAATTTCTACTAATACTGACCGCTACAGGGGACGGGACAGAAGGATCCCAATTCAACCTCAGAGCTTCATTGCACGCGATGGCTTCCACTCTGAGGAATTACGAATGAGAGGCTCAGTTCCATCCACACACCTAACACCTAAATGTATAAGACAGAAATTCATTAACCGGAGTCGCCATTAACTGTCACCAAAATATCGGGTCCACCTAGCTGAGAGCCAATAACAGCCAGACAGGGATAAGGAAGAGTTGCTTTATTCTGCAGAAGAAAGGAGAGCCTTGCACCTTGGTACAAAGACTCTGTCTTACACACATTTTACCATTTCAATTATTATCCTGGGGATTTGAAATCCCCATGCTTATAATTACTTACTCCTTTCCTTCCACTATGCCCTCAAAGTTTCCAACCTGTTCTCCAATCTCTCTATCTATTGCCTGCCCGCTTGGGCCCGATCCTGCTTTTCTCGCTGAACCGTCCCTTCCATGGGCACCAGCTTTTTCACTACCAATTTAGATAGGAGGGTGGGCTTCTTAACTAGCCCCCACCCTTCCTGGTCTCTTCTCTTTATCTTCTTACTCACAAGGCTACCCAAGTCCTGCCCCGTGAGGCTTGCCACTTGGGCAAAACGCATTGCCCATTGGCATTTAACTATTCAATTTTCTCTTGTGGCAAACACACTGCTCTTACAGCATATGCAAACACAAATGGTTAAATTCTGACAAGTCCCTGAAGGACCGGTACTTGCTTAGCCAGTGCTTCCTTTTCTGCCTGGAAGTCCTGTCTCAAGGCTTGCAACTTGCCCTGGGCGTAGGTTTGAGTTGCTGCCTGGTTCATGATCTATGCTCTTAATTGCTCAATTCTAGTTATCAAGTACACAACTCTTCCCTTTTCTCCAACTTCTCTGTTGCCCAGTCCTGCTACGACTGGGGTAGATCCACCTGACACCCTTCCCGGTCAGCCGGGGTGGAAAGAGGAATGCTAAATCCCTCTCCGGTTCTCAGACTTACTGCGGCTGAGAGTAGACACACTTTCATACTCACACACGTACGTCCAGACTGGCCACGTCTGTGTATAACGTTCAGAGAAGGTGCTGTGCAATCTCCAACTTGCTTCCTCTCTTGGGAGGGCAGTTCTTTTACACCCTGAGGTCTCCTGGGGCGTCTTTTCAGTGATTCCAGTCCAGGCCGGCTGCCTGTGGCTTCTTCAGCTTCCCCAAACCACGCCAGCTCCAGGGTCGCAAAGGCAGACTGTTGGATCTCACTGGACAGTTAAGCTTTGCAAATGTAATCTCAGCACTTTAACTTGTATTGCCTTTGGTTTGACTATGTCTATATTTTTTCACAGTCAGCTGGGGCCGAAAGCAGTTTTTCTTTATACTTAGTCTGGTCTGCATTGATTCTTGACCTTGAACGCAGATTAACTTTCTCTTTATCTCTGGACCAAGCTGAATTTCAAATTAACCCGTTCCTTTCCTCAATAGACAAATTGCTCCCATTTGTGTCAGAGGCTTTTTTTTTGTGATTAAAAGCTCCTCTGAGATGTATGATCTTATCTAGATTGAAGGTACCTTCTAGTGGGCATTGTTTAGATGAATTTTCACGCGTGTAATGATTCCAATTCTCTAAATACCTGCAGGTTTTAGTACCATAATGTACGTACATGAAATAAGCTGGGGTACCCTTAGTGGGTGAGAGGGAATCCTTAGACTGTCCCCCACCCATTTTCCAATCACACACACAGGGAGGAGGATGCCCTGTCCGCGCTAGCGGCACACAAACTAAGGATCTCTCCCTACAGGGTATTCACACAGGAGAGACTAACGAGGATGGCCACGACCCTCCTACACCTCCCTTCAGCAAAGAGCGTCGGCTAGTCTCAGAGAGATGGCGCCGCTTACTCTGTTGCATCCAGTGAGATGATCAGACTGTCAGTGGCTCACACGGAGAGGAAAAGGGGAGGGAAGATGGGTTCACACACTCCTAGACCCAGGTAGCCTCCTCGCCGGACGATGCCAGGACGAGTTAGCCCACCGTGGGTCGGATCTCCTAAAAGATCCTCTAGTTACCGGGCTTGCATTAGAGTAGTTCTGGTCACGAGCCAAAAGACTTCGCAGAGTACTCTGGGCGTCTTCCGGTAACACTCAATTCACACTGGTGTACACACACACACAGACCACACACACACCAAGGCCTTATACCAGGTACTACTCCTGAGTACCTCCAGGTACTATTCCCAAGTACCTCGATGCATCACTTGAGGCGGTAAAAACCCCTCTTGAGGCGGTAACAACCCCTCAACACAGGTGCAAACCTTATGCACCTAGCATATGCATACAGGGGGCGGCAAACAATTCCCCTATTACGCCGCTCAGCATCTGACCTTGCTGCACAGTCAATAAGTTCGGATGGCGTGAGCCCAACAGGGGCAGACGGCCCCACGGACAGTCCTCCTCCGACACCCCAATAGAGATTTCAAAAGGTCTCCTACCTCTATTGTGGCGCCATGGGGTTCGAAGGGGAACGATCCGTAGCAGCTGCCGGTGCCTCTGCGGGCGTTGCCATCCCGGACGAGCCCCCAAATTGTCGGAGAAAAACTGAGTTCTCACTATTTGTTTAGGTATAGCAAGTCAGATGTTTTATTAACTCTCACATGTGCAGAGGGAGAGAGGTAAACAGGTCTCTCCCTGATAACTAATTACAGCAAGCATTTATACCTTTCATTACAAAAATAATGAGGGACAGCAGCATTTTTGTTTATACATAGGCCATCTTGATATCTCATTTCCTCAGTTGTTTTGACTCTTGCCAACATACAATTATTTTCTATACCTTATCTACCCAAGGTCTTCTACACTTTATCTATGCTGAGGTCATCATAACTTCTTACACAGCTCTTTCTCACCCGCCTCACACAATCCTCGCTTCTACAAATCTCGCGTTATCAGGGTTACAGTTAGCCTGACTCTTGCTAACAAACGTCATGCATTACAGTTCCCTTCTGTCAGTTCTTTTCTCTGCTTCCACACATCTTTGCTTTGACAAACTGTTTGTTGTTGAACTTTTCAAATGAGCTGATATGGCTTTTACACTATTATGGACTGAGTAGCAAAATGACTGTCTGAGTAGACATTGTCAGGTTGACAGGTTTATGCTTTATGCTAACATTGTAAAAGATGACACTTTGCAATAGGTTAAATTTCTGTTAGATCACTGCTTTTTTGTGTTATTTAGCGTTGTGAAATGTGCTGAATTATTAGCCCTGAATGATGTTTTCTGCCTATGTACAACTTCAAAGTGCTTCACAAATGCTAATACTTAAATGATTACTGATGATGAATTATATTACTACTAAGTGGGCAGAGTGGTGTACCTGTAAAGTACTCTGTAAACACTTAAACAAATGTGCCTCAGCCTTTACCTGGAATAACCACCAGAAGAGTTCAAAGGGTGGTCTGATTTGCATACCCATTAACCTCCTGGCCTTCCTCCTAAGACTATTAAAAAGGTGAAGTTATGGTGGTGGCTTTGTGAATTAAATTGTCCAATAGGAACTTAGCTGAGACCGCCAACATGACTCCTGTAGGCTTCTGAACTAACTTCAGAGGATGATTTGTACTAGCCTGGGTCTCATACCTATGATTTATATAAAATGTCACTGTATAAAGTTGGTTCTGCTTGTTCTGTATTCGCCTGCTAACATCAAGGTTTTGAACATTTTTTATATTACAGCTTATATACATGTTACGCTAAATCATTTAGTATTGTACTTAGCCTATTTTTCCCTTTTTAACAGGAAAACAATGGCACATCTGCTATAGGTTTGAAAATATTACATTACCCCTTCCCCAAAAAATATGAATGCAGTATTATTCAATGTTTTAAATGCATTAGCTTACAATATGAAGAGTTAAGGGTCTCCCAGCAATATAAACTCTATGCGCTTTAAGATGTGCACTATAATAAAGGTTTTATTACGTGATCATGTATCAGGAGCCAGATTCTGCAGTGAACATATTAAGGAAGAAGAAAAAGTAATCAGTTCTGCAATCAGAATCCCTACCCTATTGATTTCACTTGGGCTCCACATGGGTGCGGAGGTCCAGACCAGCAGATCTGATTTCAGTGTCAGAGCCAAAGAAAGTTCCTCTTGTCCCCAAATGGCTAGTTATGGAATTCACATCATAGCCAATGTCTAAGAAGGCATCTAGCCATGCAACTGAAATCTCGGCTAAAACTGAGGTTCCCTGTGAAAATGCAAATCTTTCTAAGCAAATTCCAGGATTTAGTATGCTTTTATATTTAATTTGTTGAGTATCTGCTGAGCCCAATGTGGTGGCTGTTAACCACAGGCTTGCTGCCCAACAGTACTGTAGCATTTAATCAACAATTAAATGTTCTACCAGTTATTCCTTACATCTTAAGAAAAACACTTAGGTGGACACCATAACAATAACTTATCTGGAGGTTACCCCACTCTAGAGAATTGTCATAAAATGCACATTCTTATCATTCAACTTGTCTATGTTTGGCAATAATCTGACAGTGTCTGTGTGGAGAAGGGTCCATAAATATATTGTGATTACTATCTGTTACATGGTGCAAGGTTCAAAATGCATAGTAATGCATTAAAAGTTAAATGAACCTCCCAAACATTAACCCATTGCAGTTCCTTTCCCCCATGTGACCCACTAGTGCAGGGGTGACCAACCTGTGGCTCCGGAGCTACATACGGCTCTTCAGAAGTTTGTATGCGGCTCCTTTTATAGGCACTGACTCTGGGGCTGGAGCTACAGGCGCCAGCTTTCCAATGTGCCGGGGGTGTGTATGTGTGTGTGTGCTCACTGCTCAATCCCTGGCTCTGCCACAGGCCCTGACCCGACTCCACCCCTTCCCGCCCCCTCCCCTGAGTCTGCCATGCCCTCACTCCTCTCCCCCATGCCTCCTGCATGCCATAAAACAGCTGATCGGGAGGGAGGGAGAGGTGCTGATTGGCAGGGCTGGCGGTGGGTGGGAGGCACTGGGAGCAGGCGGTGAGCTGATGTGGGGGGCTGCTGACGTATTACTGTGGCTCTTGGGCAATGTACATTGGTAAATTCTGGCTCCTTCTCAGGCTCAGGTTGGCCACCCCTGCATTAGTGTGTCTATGACCTATTCTTGCAGTCTACTTCACTCTTTGACTCAATGGGAAAAACCAGTGTGCCGAACCTCATTTCTGGATGGCTTGCTATAGATCCGAGCCAGCTATCTTAGCCCTTCTTTATACAGTTGGTTGACTCTATTAGCTCTCTCAGTTCTAGGGAAATCATATTCCAAAGTTTCTTTTGCTTTGTTTTTGAATATATTGGTATGCTCCAGCTCTCTGTGGCTTTTGAGAGAACCATTTCTATGCTCCTTTGTATGCCTCTTCCAATTTCTTCTATCTCCCCCCAGTCTCTCTGTCTCTCCTTTCTTCATCTAGTTCTTTCCTCTGTGTTCTCTCTTGTCTGATCATTGCATGGTCCTAAAAACCAAACTCTGTTTTCACAAAGGTCTGTTTAGCCACTTCCTGAAACTAAACGCTTTAACCCTCTTCTATGTTGTTTTTTGTACCCTTCATATTTTTAAGTCCTTTCACTAGAAAACTTCTGTGATTAAAGCTTCCTCTCCCTCTGTCTCACTGTCCAGACAAGTCCCTGCCCTCTTCTACATAGCATACTTCTTCAACTCTACCATTCTTTCCTTTGTCATATATACCTCTCATTCTACCATGGGTGGTCTGGTTTTTCCTCCCCTACTATTTATGCTACAAATTTCCTACAGTCTTCTTATATGTTTATCCCTATTACTCTGAGTATTTCATTAACCCTCATACAAAATTATTTATTAAAATACAAAGGGCTATCTCTATTCTGTGAAAAAGATTTTGAGAGATGGACCTGAGTCAAAGGGACTGATTGAGGGACTGACTGAGTGAAGTACACTAGGACACTAACATGGTGATGCATTTCCCTGCTGACTCATCTACCATAACGAGATCCCATGTGCCTAGTCCATGTCCTAAGGACAGCAGTGCAGTAGAAAAAGCTTAAAGGTCTCCTCAACACAAGGAGTAATCAACAAAACACCGCACTGTTCCATGCAGGGGCTGTGTAAATGGTTAGCAAGAGTTGTATCTTTAGGAGAGAGCACCGTTCTCTTTAACATGGCATTTAAAGTATGACCTTTAAATGTGCATGAGTATGGGTTTTTTCCCCCGTTTCCCTTCTGCTTGTTTAGCAGCAGCATAGAAGCACTCGCATATTGGCAAGGAGTTTTTGGCACCTGAGGTTAAAATGCAGTTGGTTGATGCTGTTCAAATATAGCTTTTATAACCTAGTGCCTGATCAGCACCTGTGAGTAATCCATTGGCTGTTAAACCTCAATAATGTCATTTTGCAGTGGGGCCACTCCTCACTTGCAGTGCATAACCTTATCAGAGCCAAGTACTTAGCAATGTGTTTCCCTCCCATTATTGCCTTTATTAGTTACGTGATCCATCCTTCCTTTTTTACTGAAAAATACCATTGAACTTGCTCTTTTGCGCGGTGCCAAAGTCTCTTCATAACGAAAACATCTAGTGTTATCAGAGAAGAAGGGAGTTCTGCAGAGCTTGTACACACTGAATCTCTACAGAATTCAATGAAAAGAGACCCAGCGGGTTCTTGCCATGTGCTGCCTGTTTGGGCAATGATAGAGTTTTGCCTCTGCAAATGGTTCTCTCTCCTTGCAACTCCCAGCTGCTCCCTCACTCCAGAACCTAATATCATACACCGCAACCCGCTTCCTCTATACAGCAGATGGTCTCCTTCCTCCTAACTGTCGTAGAGAGAAACAACCCTCTCTGCTGCTGCTTGGCTCTCCTTACTTGTTTAAATGTAAACCCAATAGTAGTTCTCTGAGTGATGAGAAGGAAAATGCCTGAGAGAATACACTGATGGCACTCCTAGAATAACTAATTCAAATGGAAGATCTGGAGAAGTCACATTCCGGTCTGGTCATCCATGCGCAGTGATATTGCTGAAATGGTGGAGCGAGCGTGCAATTCCATTAGACAAAGCTGAAGTTGATTTGTTTGGCCTGGAAAAATACAGCTGCCTAATCATAGAAAGTTGCTCAAACAACCCATTATAAGTAGTGACATTTGAAGATTCCACAGCTTCTACCGTTTGAAGTACACTATTCCTTGTTTGCTATGTCTGTGAACTCCACGGACAGTAATTATAGAAAATGGACCATAGTTGAAGAAAAAAACTTATTTGATAAAACTTACAAGTGTCGTCATAAGACATAGGTGCCAAGTTTTGTACAGCTTCATGTGACATTAAGTGCAAATTATTTAATGAACTAATTTGTGTAACACAAACTTTAAGCTTATGGTCAATACATTCTGCCCCAAGCAGTGATGGATGAAAGATATGGAGCTGCTCAAAATTTGGCAGTCATAAAGCTGTGGCAGATCAGGGATGCATGAGTAGATGGGAAGGGGTGAGAGGGTATGTCTATACACCGGCTGAGAGTGTGCTTCCCAGCATGGATAGACAGATACGCACTAACTTCGTTTGAGCTAGCATGCAAAAAATAGCAGTGTGGCTGCGATGGCATAGGCATTGGCTCTGGTGAGCACCAGAGTACAGCCACCCAAGCTGTTGGGTACATACTTGCTATTTTTAGCATGCTAGTTTGAGCAGAATTAGCACGTTTTTCTACCCGTACTGGGGAGCACCCTCCCAATTGTTGTGCAGATATGCCGTAAGGGCATTTGTGGTAGGACGCTGGAAGTTGTCTGGGTTAGAGAACTGGATGGATGGTTGGTGGGTGGTTTTGGATGATGGATGGGACTGGGGCCATCTAGGGGTAGCTGGATGCTGTTGGGGTTGGTGAGTGCTGAGGTAAGTGGGTTGTGAGGTGGAGATGCTGGGTGCTCTTGGGTCTGAGAGTGCTGGAGTAGGTGAGTTCTGTTTGGGAGGGAGGCTGGGGTCTATCCAAGGTTATATGTGAACTGCAGTTGGAAATGTGATTGCAGAACAGGCTGATGCATTGGTGCTAGCTTTAATTGAGCTATCAGGGCTAAAAATAGCAGTGAAGATGTGGTATCACAGACTTTAGTGCAGGCTGTACAGGCAGACAGGCACATACTCCTATTGCTAGCTTAGGCTGAAGTTCACGTCACCATGTCTTTGATGCTAGGGGGCTGGATGGTGGCCCATGACCTGGGGTCTCATTAAGGGCCTTGGGTCTGACTGGGGACAGGGAGTCGGTTGGAGTCTGGCTAGGGGAGCAGAGACAAGCTCTAGGAGCATAGGTTTCACTGGGTGTGTCTGGGGAACCTGGAGCTAATATTGAACTTCTCCATCTTCTGTCTCCACCCCTTATTGCTGCTCTTCATTTTCTGTTTGAATCCAGCAAGAGCAGCAGTCACAGTGTAGGCAGACATGCCACCTGGCTTCTTGAAGCCAGACTCCTCAGTGCATCTAGTAACCACAGAAGGAGCTGCACCACAGCTTGCTGCCCAGCTGGATGCGTGACTTTCCAACTGGGTTGCGGGAATGCAGACATGATTGCCAAATACATGACTCTCATGAGAGATGTGTGACCTTTGGCAGCCCTGTTTAGATGCACACAAGCAAGCCGAACGGAAGAATGTGGAGCCTGTATAGTGAAGAGCTTGCAGAAAACAGCTCAGAGAGAGGATCCATATTCAGCATTACTTAACTACAGAGCATCGCTCTTGTAATATTGAAAATCTTTGGCAGAACTTCCATCTATATGTGCCTGCTTGACTGCCAAGTGAGACATCCAAAATCAATGAGTGCAAAAGATCCAGGTTGCACTCCAAACTGAAATAAACCTCTGTCATCTGCATTTCTCGTGTGTGGTTTTGTGCATGGGGAGGGGGAATGGGAAAGGAATCTCCTGGAGTGAATACTACAACATGTATTTTAGTTTAGAGTGAATCTAAGGGCTTGTCTACATTACCCGCTGGATCGATGCACAGTGACTGATCCAGCAGCGGTTGATTTATCGTGTCTCCTCCGAGTGCTCTCCCGTCAACTCCGGTACTCCACCAGGGCGAGAAGTGCAGGCGACGGGAGAGCATCAGCTGTCAACTTACCGCAGTGAAGATACCACGGTAAGTAGATCTAAGTATGTAGACTTCAGCTATGTTATTCACGTAGCTGAATTTGCATAATTTAGATCGATTTCTCCCCCTCTTACTTCCCTCTCCCGTGTAGACCAGGCCATAGACATTTTTATATTTGATTTATTTAAAAACAAGAGAACATCTCTCTCTCTTCTCCCCCCCTCCTTTTTTTTGTTCCCTTGCCACATTTTATTCCTAAGGATTTTCTTCTCTTTCCAGCTATTCAGTTATGAATAACATTTTATCTCTCTCCATAGTGAATTCCAGTGCCACTCCATGTAGAGTCTTTCCGGGATACTTGAGAATAGTACGGACATCATCAACCCTAAGGGCACCATCTCTGGGAAAGATCACATTAACTTGCATTAAAATTCTCCACTTGCTGGAAGCCAGTGCCGTACTTGTTGTTTGGTATCTAGTTCAGTAATGCAATAGGACTGCTGTGCTGTGCCTTTAAGCTGATATTTTACAAAATAAAATCATATGTGCAAGCAAAAGTGCATGTATTTTATACAGTGCTGGAAATGATCTAACTCATCAAATCCTGATTTAGCTATATTTACTTTATACATAGGAAGATGTTGTAATTTAACAGGAATACTTCAATCGAACTTTTTTGACTATATGTAGTTTAGGAAGACATTTTAAAAAGCGTTTTATCCAGTTTCAGTTAGTTTGTGTAATTAAAAAGTAAAAATAGGTAAAGCATGATGTTCTGTAGGCTGTTCTCCCCAAGGTATGCTAGAGCCTCTCAGTCTAGTAAAAATATACTTGAAAAAAGATCTAATTTTTTTAAAACAGTATTTTGTATCTTTCATAGAAGATTTTGTCTTGGAGTTCTATATTGTTACTATGTGGGACATCCTTTTGTGGAGGGATTCAATGGCTAGCTTGTTTCCAATGTACTGTACTAAGGAAAGTTACTTTTATATTGAGGTAACATGGCAGCTATTATTCTTTTACTAAGCTATATGAGCCACCAATCCAGACTTGAGAGTGTGTATTAGTCAAGGACTTTAGACTACCCAAAAGGGAATGGATTTTAGTATCTCACTTGAGTATCCGCATTGCACTGTAACCCATGTTCTGATGTCATGCACACTTGAACCCATAATTGCTGGATAAGAATAAAACCAGATTTTAGGCCTTACAAATGCAACAGCTGGAGCCCTGCCCTAATCTGAAGAAACTAGAAACATAAAGACACTTTAAGCTTTTTTTTTATTATTGAAGTAAGTTTGTAACCCTTTTCCATGTGAAACTGCTGGACACTTTTTCTCAAACAAGAGGCTATGTGGGTAGTAGAGCGACCTAAAGATTCCTCCTCACACACGCTCATTCCTCATGTAAAATTAGCCCATTATGTTTGAGGTGTGTCCCAATTAATCCTCTTGTTCACCTAACTTTGGGTATAGTGATAGTGGCCCATCCAAAAACTCCGAGGCCATCTCTGGCTTCAGATTTGCAGCTGCCATCAGTTGAGCTGCACCGACAATGTGCTAGTTTTTGTGGCATTTGGCATTGATCACAGTATGTATAATAGCTTAAAATACAGTGTTAAAATATGCAAATACCTAAAGGTAGTTTTCTGCACTTGTGCAGTTACTTGCATGGCAGCCATGGAACACACTGCTGGTGTTTGCTGTTAGGCATTCTGTCTCTACAATTACACTAAGAGTACAAAGGTCAAATGAGTGCTTTTATAGTATAGTGAACAAGCTAGATTGTAATCTTCAAATACAGCTGCTGTCTACAGTAGCTCAGCCTCCCAGGAGTTATGACATCTCCTTCACACTGCAATGCAGGGGAGGGGAGAAATAACTTCTTACTCCCTTCCAATAATATCTGTATGTTTTCTTTTTCTTCCATGCTAACTTCTGTGACAGCATAATACAAAGAGCAATTTATTCAGTGTTTATTAATAAACAGAAGTAGATTTTAAAAAAAAAAAAAAAACATACAAAGTAATAGGGATCTTCCAGTGTAAATCTTTCAGGAGTAAATTTAGTCATGAAATCCAGGCAGGTGATGATGTCTGTTCCTTTTCAGTATAATTGTTTAGCTAAATGTCAATAACCGATGGGGAAGAAAATTCATTGTGGTACCAAAATCATCAACGCATGATAGGGGATTTTAACCTTAAATAGATTGGATCTGGTTTCATGGCACTTTTCATGAATTCTAAACAGCATTTGGAGTACGTTTCTGGCAATGAGCCTCTAATAAACTGTCCAATTAAATTATTATATGCAAATCTCTTTTGTGTCCACAATAAAACAGATTTATTAATATTCATATCTAATTCAAACTAACATTGACAGAAGGTCCAGGTGCTTTATGACCCTCAATTAATTGAATGAATTATTTTTGACAGCAATAAATCATCTTGTTGCCCCTGCAGACTCTGGTATTTATGGCATGCAGCATATGCTTTGTCTAGAATTCTGTTTATACTTATTTTTTAATTCAAATACATTTCCCTTGATTTCTCTATTTAGTTTTCTGTGTTTATTTCACATTCCTATTTTCTTAATATTTAAATTAATGTGAGAATGAAGGCTAAGATTATCCTCAAATGTTTTAAAATAACTGTTTAATGTGCTTTTGCTGTCAGTATAAAAATCACATCTTGGAAAATTTTATTTCCTTTGTTTTGTGTAACAAATTATTGGCTTTAAAATTCTTTCAATTGTATGTATGCTGTTGGCACTAGCTTGCACAGTGAAACTAGTCTGGACACTTACTTTCTGGCCTTCATTCTGATGCACTAGCACAAAGCTGTTGCATTAGGGGTTTAAACATCTCAAGTACATATTCAAAATATATATTTATAGAGTTGTTTTTATTGACATTCAGAACTATTCCATGACATCATTTCTATTCATATCAGTTTTGTTAACCCTTTTATGTAAAACTTGTGTTTTATTTTAGGCATTATATGCAGAATATACAGCAATTTCAAACCATGCTCCTTGGAATTTCTTCCTTCAGAGACTAGTTTTGCAAGGTGCTGAGACTCTACTGTGATGTGCTAAGCACACTTAACTTCAAATGAAATCACAAAGAATTGATGGGGATCAGAACCTTGCAGGATCTAAGATGATATTGCCAAATCAAGGAGCATTCTTAAGGGTCTCACATTTGATTAGGTTGGGTAGTTCTCATAGCTGTTACTTGGACAGCATAGAAGCCACTAAATGTATTATGAGCCTCCATGATGTTCTGCCCTGAGCCAAATCGGACACATTATGGGATAGGATACCTGTGAGGGGCAGGTATCTGATGCTGTCCAACCATCCTATTTTAGGTCTTCCAGGACTCTTCCATCTTGCTTCTATGGGGTCTAAGTCGAAGATGAATCATACAGGCAAGTTGATAGGCATTTGAAGAAGATGACCATATCATCTTAGAGGTGATGGTATGGTCATCTTGTGTGACTGTTTGAGAGAGCGGGACCTGTCTAGTTAAAACTTCATTCCACTTGAATTAGTACCCTTTGATGTTTTCAGTCATTCAGAGTGCTTTCTCTGAGTGGTGTCCAATATGTATTCAATCTTGACAGTGTGGGGCCATGTGTCAGCCCTACAGGTCAAAATACTGACCACCAGAGATTCATGATCATAATCAATGGGATATGATAATGCCAGGGTACAAAATATATACGATTGACAGAGTAGGTCACATTGATGGGGGAGTGTCACTATGTGTTTAAGAAAGAGAGTAAAATATAGTAAAAAATCTTAATTGATTCACTCTGCTGTCGAATGGCTATGGATAGAAATTTTATGCTTGAATAATAGAGCATAGCAGTAGGAATATACTGACTAGCCACCTGTCACCTGACCAGTCTGGTGGCAGTGATGGTGAAATGCTCAGGGAGATTAGTAAGGCATCAGAAACAGAAAATCCAATAATAATGGGGGATTTCAACTATTCCCAAAATGACGGTGTACATTTCACCTCAGGATGGGATACAGAGATAAAATTTCTAGACACCATTAATGACTGCTTCTTGGAGCAGCTAACCATGGAACCCACATAGGGAGAAGCAGTTCTTGGTTTGGTTCTAATTGGCACACAGGATCCTGTCCAAGTGGGGAATGTAACTAACCCACTCAGTAATAGTGATCATAATGTAATTAAATGCAATATCCTTGTAGGGGGAAAATACAGAAGAAACCCACCACAGTAGCATTCAACTTCAAAAAGGGGAACTACACAAAAATTAGGAAGCTAGTTAAATGGAAATTAAAAGAAACCATCATAAGAGTGAAATGCCTGCAAACTGCATGGAAACTTTTTAGGAAACCCACAATAGATGCTCAAACTATCTGTATACCTCAAATAATAATAATAATAAAAACAGTAAAAGGACCAAAAACTGCCACTACGGCTAAACAGAGTAAAGGAGTCAGAGCCAAAAAAAAAATCTTCTAAAAATTGGAAGTCAAATCCTACTGAGGAAGATAGAAAAGAACATAAACTCTGGCAAGTTATGTATAAAAGTATAATTAGGCAGGCCAAAAAAGAATTTGAAGAGCAACCAGCTAGTGACTCAAAAACTAACAGCAAAAATTTTTTTTAAGTACATCAGAAGAAGGAAGCCTGCCGTCAATCCAGATGCTAAAGGATCACTCATGGAAGACAAGGCCATTGCAGAGAAGCTAACTGAATTCTTTGCATTGTTCCTCATTGCAGAGGATGTGAGGGAGGTTCCTACACCTGAGTCATTCTTTTTAGGTGACAAATCTGAGGGACTGTCCTAGACAGAGGTGCCAATAGAGGAGGTTTTGGAACAAACTGAAATATTGTTGTTTAATTTATCACCAGAAAAATACTAGGACAGAATATATAATAATTCCACTATGTAAATCAAAGGTATGTCCATACTTTGAATACAGCAGGCAATTCTTGTTGCCTCCCTTCCAAAAAGATATATTAGAATTAGAAAGGTGCAGAGAACGTCACAACAAAAATGTTTAGGGGTACGGAACAGCTTCCAAATGAGGAGAGATTAAAAGACTAGCACTGTTCATCTTAGAAAAAAGATGACTGGGAGAGTTCTGATAGAGGTCTATAAAATTATAAATGTGTGGAGAAAGTGAATAAGGAAGTGTTATTTACCATGGTGAAATGAACCCAGGGACTGATTAAATTAATAGGTAAGAGGTTTAAAACACAAATAAGGAAGTACTTCTTCACACAACGCACAGTAAACCTGTGAAACTTGTTGCCATGGGATGTTGTGAAGGCCAAAAAAAACCTGTGTTTAAAAAAAAAAAAAAAAAAAAAAAATTAGATAGACCTATCAGTGGCTATTAGCAAAGATGGCCAGGAACACAACCCCATGCTCTGGGTGTCTCTAAACCTCTGAATGACAGACACTGGGACTGGATGATGGGGGATGGGTCACTTGCTAAATTGCCCTGTTCTGTTCATTTCCTCTGAAGCATTTGGTACTGGCCACTGTTGGAAGAGAGGAAACTGGGCTAGCTGGACCATTGTGGCCATTCTTATGTTTTTACGTATCCAAACATCATTTTACCTTAGCAGTTCATATGCCAGCTGCTGAAATTCAACAATGAATATTTACTTAATTGAACTTGGGAGTGAGAAGAGGAGGAAATGCATCAGGAAGGACTCACGTGTTTAATAAAACCTTTGTTGCTATCGTGTGCATTACTTTATCAAAGATAGACATCTAACAGGAATATTTTTATATATCAAACAAACATGTTCCAGGCCTCTGTGTATGTCCTTTAAGACTTGGATTCCTTGTTGATGCCCAGATCTTACATAGCAGCATTCACAAGTCATATCCCCTTCAGCTGACTTGGATACTCAGTCCCATACTGTTCAGTTTTTTTCTGATTAAATCACCCTTCCAAAAATATTAAAAATTATAACTTTTTTTTCTGAATTCCTGCTGATGGCTTTTAGAAAGCACTCTGGGTGAACCTAAGGTTGACAATGCAAAGCATGTTTGGTCTTGTCCAACCCTTCACGAAAAGGAAGAATGCACCTGCTTCTTGTCTGTTTAGTTTCAGCTTTGCCATTGCTATAATTGGTAGACATCCTCTGGCAGAGCCTGGGGACGAGTTTTCATGTAAGCTTCAGAAAAGTGCGTGACAGTGAGGTTGTTGTATTATTAGTGCATGAGACCGGAAGTGCAAGTGGCAATCTATAAAATCGTGAAAGTGACTCTATACCAAGTGCTGACAAAAGCACAGAATAGACTGAAAAAGGAAAAAAGATCTTGCTGTTCTGTTATTTAGCATTATTTGTTACAATAATAGCTACAGAAGTTTCAGAAGAAAATGTGGTTTTTCTAGTTGGTGGTTTCCCTTTAACTCTGTCTCTTGTAATGAACTTTGGAAGAGAAAAATGAAAAATATAAATAAAGCTTAAAGGCATTTAATCAAAGAAACCTTTTTTTCATTCGCTTCTAGCACCAAATGCTTCTGCAGCAATTCTGTAATACATTCTTGTTGCCAAAAGCACTTGGCTAAAATGTAAGAGTGTATTCACAGTAGTGTTCATACCTCCATAGAAAAGTCTGCATAGTTTCAGATTCTGAAATCTTCCTTTTTTCCTTCCTAATGCATATTTCTTCAAATTTAAGTCTCAGGGGCTAACTTCTTTTGGTTTTAGCTTCAACACAGTGTGAATAAAATTTGTAGTGCATATGTTGTGATTGTTATCGAGAAATCAGAAAGAAAAAAATTACAAAATTAAAGCAATAAATCAGTCCAAATAGGGGGGAGAGACCTACAAGATGCTGTTCACATGCCTGTTGGAAAGATGTGTGACTCGGAGAGACAAAAACTGATCTTTTTGCGAAGTTTTCTGAGGATATAGATGAGCTATTTTTATTATTTGTAAGTTTGAATTGGAACAGATTTGTGTGGTTGCTATATCTTAAGGGTCTAGGAAGAATGAGATATTGCTTGTGTCATTTCTTTGATAACTTTAGTAATATTGTTAGACTTCTATTTTTGTTTGGATTTTTTTGGATAATGACTTTCTTCCCTACAGGTCTCATTTCTGCTAAATAGTATTTAAAATATAATTGTAATCTCAAAAGTGACTCGACACAGTGTTGTGGGGTTTCATGTTTGCTTTGTTTCAAATTTACTCATCTTACTAAATATTTTTTTCACACAAAATGACTTTGTCCTGTTTTATGCATCAGTAACCCTGGTCCAACTCAATTGTAGCAAATATGCAGTTGAGTAACTCTTGTCAGCTTCTTATGTATGACCAGGAAAGAACCCAGCTTGACTTTGAGGAACTGTGAATTAGAGATTTCTTTGTTAATATTTATAAATAGAGCATAACTGATACAGAATCATGGTGTTTGTGTGTGTGTGTGTGGGGGGGGGTAGTAATTGTGAAGGGAACCATAAATGTGGAACTCCACTATGTCATTGTCACTTTTCAGAGTACATAGCACTGTAAGAGCTGGATTCGCTCAGTAAACGGTGGTAGAGGAAAACTAAAACATGAAGTCCACCAGTAAGGAAACTAGTATGGTGGAAACCAGCTGTAAACTTTCTTTGTTCCTGGCTACTTATATGAGGACAGTACTGTGCAACATGTAGGAAGGGGGGCATTTTAGGGAAGATGAGATAAATCCAGATTCAACACACACCCTGTCTTCCCTTCCTATTATGGGGGATCCTTCTTGTAAGATAAGAGACTTTTGCTGGACCAAGTATGTGTAATTAACATATTCCTACATTAGCTTCAATGAATCTAGCCCTAAATAGTGACCACAGAGACTCACTCAGCTGGCCATCCTCATTTCATATTTTTACTATAGCTCTTACATTTTCAAGACATGTACAGTATTTCCTGAGGCACTACAGGATTTACTTTGTATATTCATAAGGACATAAGAGTATCCTTGAGATGGATCAGAAACTTGTATGGCTGATGCATTTCCTTTATGAAGGTACAGTCATGATGCCATAATCTTTCCCCTTCTATATGTCTTAAAATATCTAGCTTTTAGTGCAGTGTGAAAAACATCCTGACAGAATTGTGCATGTTTCCTGCCTTTTGTTATTCCTATGCTCTTTGCTGTCAAGTTGATGTTTGAAATTCGTGTTAAGAAGAGTAAAAGTCCGTTCTTTATAATTAAGCCACAAAATCTGGAAAAATGAGGAAAGTATCTCAGGCTTACATCAGCACTAATAATGAGGGTTCTCTTACGACGAGATGGTGCATGATACCCAGAGCCGACTGCCTTCTGTAATGAGAAGTCTGAAAGTTAATGTCTTGAATTCATGCATTCTGTTTCCCGGGAGATTTGTGTGGAAAGCATTAGTAGGCTTTATCACAAGTTGTTGAGGAGGTACTGTTTGATTTCTGTGTGTCAACTTTGAATCTAAAATCCTAGAGTTCTTTCTGATACTGTAAGATATGGTCCCTTAATTATCTTGATAAATATTGTGGGTATCCATACGTATTGTGGGTAGTTGTTTTTGAGCATGTGTTGTATGTCAGATTCAAATAGCTTATACACCATGTACTAGAGAGTTCACATGATGCCAATGAAAATCTGTCTCTTACTGCATATAGGCTACAGATTTGAGCAAAAGTGGAATTTGGTGGAGGAGTTTTGGTTAGCTTCTGCATAATTGTTTTTATATCAGTATGGTATTTTTAGCAATGGTTGCTTAGAGGGAAAACAATAACTTACAATTTGCCTTCATTTACTTCATAGATGGCGGAAAAGACTACTAGATCATGTCTTTTATTTTAATTTGGCTTCCTCATTATTTCTTCCCTCTTGCTTGATTTTTCTCCCTTCCTGCCTTCAAAATCCCAGCAGCCTAATTTAATGGTGGATGAGTTATTTTCATCCTGGAAACCTCTGTGCCCACAGAGAATATGCTACCAGCCATCTCTCCTTTTCTCCTTCTTGATCAGCTGTCATTAACATACACTGGAAGGCATTTGAATGGCTCATTATCCGGCTCTAGTAAAGCTGCTAAGGGCAAGCAGTTAGGCCCCGATTCAGCAAAGCACTTATTCATAGATTTCATGTAGTCATAGCTTTTAAGGCCAGAAAGGATGATTGTGATTGTCTAGTCTGACCTTCTTTATGGCACAGGCCATGGGATTTTTCCAAGTAGCTAGAGCATATCTTTCAGAAAGAACCCAACCTTGATTTATAGTCTTAGGTAAATTTATTCCAACGGCTAATTACCCCATTGTTTAAAAAATTGCACCTTATTTCTAGTCTGAATTTGTCTAACTTCAGTTTACAACCTTTGGATCTTGATATGCCTTTGTCTGCTAGATTGAAGAGCAGTGTTGTTGTAGCAGCCCAGGATATTAGAGAAACAAGGTGGGTGAGGTAGTATCTTTTATTGTACCAACTTCTGATGGTGAGAGAGACAAGCTTGCAAGCTACACAGAGCTCTTCTTCCTGTCTGGGCAGTAAGAGCTCTGCATAAGCTGGCAAGCTTGTCTCTCTCAGGAACAGAAGTTGGTCCAGTAAAAGATATCACCTCACCCACTGATCTCTCAGATTAAAGAGCAGTATGTTATCTGAAATCTCTTCTCTGTGTAGGTATGTATAGACAATGATCAAGTTGCCTCTTAACCTTCTCTGGGATAAACTAAATAGATTGTTAGTCTTTCATTGTAAAGCATGTTTTCCAGATCATCTGTATAGCTGTTCTCTAAATCCTTTCCAGTTTGTTAATGGCCCTTTTAAAGTGTGGACACCAGAATTGACACAGTATTC
Source organism: Malaclemys terrapin pileata (assembly GCF_027887155.1). NCBI lineage: Eukaryota > Metazoa > Chordata > Testudines > Emydidae > Malaclemys > Malaclemys terrapin. The sequence continues at coordinate 52,301,146 of NC_071510.1, read as the reverse complement.
CTGCAGTAGTCTCACTAATGCCATATACAGGACTATCCACATACTTAAGTGCTTTGCTGAATTGGGTCCTTAGTCCTGATGAATGATAAAAAGCAACTGGCCTACATCAGACATGCTGGATGTTCGTTCTATCTTAATTCTTTACAGGAGTCGTGAGGTAAAATTTTCAAAAGTGACTTAGGCTCTTTGGAACCTACATCTTATTGAAAGTCAATGGGCCTTTCCTAAGTCAGGTACCCACTTTTGAAAATTTGTATCCATGATCAATTTGACATCTAGTCCAGGTTTAAAAATGACTTTTACTTTTGTTTACTTCTGATGCATTGCAGTAGTGCTTAGATGCCTTAACAAAATCAGGACTCCATTTTGCAAGGCACAATAAATTACAGTGATATTCATAATAAGTAACTATTCCTGCTGCAGAGGCTTACAATCTAAAAAAGTTTAAAGTAATTCCAAGCATTCACCTGACCTTGAGCCCTACTATCATATTTTCCTATTTATTGTTTGTTTTTGTTGTTCACCCTGATGCTGTGTGGAAAAGCCCACCCAAATAACAAGGGGAGCTGCCTGAATGTACAGAAGAAAATTTAAAACTGGCAAAATAAACTGGTAAAAGCTAAATAGATTTTCCTCTAATACATTTCAGTAATAGTACTTTTAGATGTTACTTGTAACAGAAGTAGATGATAAAACAAATTTCAGATAGAAGTGTGATTTTTAAATTGGGTTTTTTTTAAGTTTGACTGGACATTTTAAATACAACTTAACCTTTGTAGAAAATATAAAAATTACATTTGCTTGGTGATTTGATTCTTCTTTCCCTGCCAAATCCCGTGTCAAAAAGGTGATCTGAAAGTTACTTGTTTGTGTCTGACAGCAGTACATAGTAGAAGAGACCTTCTACTAGAGACCTTCTACTTCAGTTACACGCTTATCCTAAAAAATGACATTTTCAGATTTTGTGGCCCTTGAAAAGGAAAAAGGAGTGTCTTTCAATTTTAAAGTGCCTTTTTTATTTTGTAAACATTTCTTGTTACATTATATTGCTTTTTTCCACATTAAAAGTGAACAAAATAATTTCAATAAAGAGTTTTCAAGTGTTCTGCATTCTGAATTTCCTGTTCAGATGTCAGGTTCCTTTCCCTCAGTAAATCTTGTATAATTATAAAATGTACCTGCCTCGGGTTCTTTAAAATATCATATTCAGCTTCTTGTGTTATATATTGAACAACCCCAAAATATCAGTTGTTTGATGTTTAGGTCAATAAACTTGCTGCATAGTTATTTTTGGAAGTTCCTTATTCATCTGTTTTGGCATTTTTAACTTGTATGTATTCTAGCTGAATACATTGGTATTAATGTCATTTTTCTGAACATCTTGGCCTGCTACAAAAATTTGAACACTGCAACTTTTCTGATTGGGCTACCTAATATTGAAATGTAGGTTGTCCTTTCATGTCACTGATAATTTTTGTATTTGTTTTCTGGTTTTTGTTTGTTTGTTTTTCCTCTAGACTGATGTTGACCATGGCTTGGTAAATAAAATTATAAACTTTACTGAGGCATGACTACATGTTTTCTCATCCTATATTGTATTAGGCTGCAGTCCTGCACCTGGTACACAATTATTGCTTGATTTATTTATTTCTCCATGAGTTAGTTTCTCCGGATGCTTAGTCTCTCATTATTAATAGTGCGTGTGTCAAAAAAAAAAAATGGATTTGTTGTCCAGTCCTCATTATGCTGCTCTACTTTCAGATCAGGCAGTCTATAAAAATGTTGTGCCATCAATAATTATTCTATTCTCCAGTTTAAAGGTATGATGATTCCCTTGCACCTGTAGCTCTTCATTACTCTCCTAAATTACTACAAAATCTTCCCCTCCACCCCTCCCAATTTACTGTAAGGTGAGAACTCCTTCCCTTTCTTCCACCTTTATCCACCTGACTGTTTTCTCTAACATCTTCTAAACCATCATTGCCCTGCACCTTTAATTGTTTCCCACTAAGTTTCTGAACACTGTGGGGTTCTCAGTGATACCTGTGTGGACAGATCTACTTAGCCTATTTTACTCCTGAGGGAATTCTGCGCCAAAAAAATAAAAATTCTGTGTACAATATTTTAAAATTCTGTAAAATTATGGGTATTTTATTTGGCAATAAATAAATATGGAGGCTCCAGCGAGGCAGTGGGGATCACAGGCCACTGGATTCATGGGGGTGGGAGATCACCCTGCAGCGCTGACCCCCTGGACAGGAACTCAGTGGTTGGGCTGCACCCCAAGCCTGTTGCAGCGCAAGAGCCGGGCCTGCCCTTCTATGCCAGTCACACCAAGATAGCAAGCGAGAGGGACACGCTCTCTCACGTACCCAGCCCTGGATCCTGATCCAGGTATGGGGCAAGCTGGCTCAGCCCAGCAGGATCCAAGTATGGTGCGGCTTAGTGTGGGGGATCCAGGTGTGGAGTGAGAGGGTTCTGTGTAGGGCAGTCTGGGTACAGGCAGCTGGTGGGGGCGGGGCTAGGAGGGGATCTGGATGTGCAGGGGGAATGGGACTCTACAGGGAGGTCCAGGTGAAGGTGGAGGAGGGCACAGCAGAGGGGGTCTGGGTATAGGGGGATGGGGCTTGTTGGGATGGGGGTTTTAGTCAGGGGGTGGTCTGGATGCAGGAGTGGGGTCCAGATGCAGATGGAAGGGACTCAGCAGGGGTCCAGATGCAGAGGAGGTGTGGCCTGGTGTGGGGGTCTAGGTGCAGGGGGAGGATTGAGTGGGGAGGTCTGAGTGCAGGAGGTGAGGCTTGGCAGGGTGTCTGGGTGTGGGAGGCTAAGTATGGGGGTTCTGGGTGGTGGGAGGTGGGGTGAGGCTTAGTGGAGGGGAAGTCTGTGTATGGGAGGGGTCTGGATGAATGGGAGTTGGGTGAATGGGGAGCAGCTCCCCATATAGTGACTCCCTCCCTCTATGATTGAGGAGTTATGGAAGCAGAAATGGGGTGTGTGGAGCTTCCTGCAACCAGGGGAGGTTTCTGGGGGTGGGTCTGACTCAGCCCCAGCTGCTCCTTGCAGGGGAAGAGCCAGTCCCATCCTCCCTTGCCCTAAGTCCTCCTCTGCACCGAAATGACGTGCCCACACTGCTAGGGAGGGGTGCATGACTGTTCTTGCTGCTTCCCTGTCAGAAAGTAGTTTTTCTGCAGGGAAGCAAAAAATCTGCAGAATATGTGAATTATGTGCGTGCCTTTTGGCTCTGTTTCAGCAGCCCACCTGACCTAGGAATGGGAACCCAGCCTCAGGGCTGCTGAGGGTCTATCTGATTACCCATTTGGATGTCAGGAAGAAACCTTTTCTCCTATGGGGCAATTGTCAGAGGACCAGGGAGTTTTTTGCCTTCCTTGCAGTACCTTCAAGCCACAGGAGGTTAAGTAGGAATGTGCTTGGTACCTACCGCAGGTATTTGGGTTGAATTGTTAATTGGTCACAACTTGTGTCTGGTTTCCAGAGCCATTAAAATGATAAAATGAACCGTTCCCAGAGGTAAAAGACCTGGGATTTGGTTATGGGCCTTCGGCTCATGGGATAGGCTCAGACCTTCTGGCCATCGTGGGCTGAGGTCCCCACCCTTCTGCACCCATTGTCCCCCTTGTGTATGTGTGTGGGGGGGGGGAGGGAAGGGTTCTAGGACTCAGAGAGCTGAGTCCTGGGGGTTAGACTGAGGAGAGCCTATCCCGTGTTAGGACTTGTATGGTAAGGAGCCCTGTAACCCCTGCACTGGAACCCATTAAATGTGTTGGTATAGGAGAATGGGGTGATGGGTGGATAGTGCCCCGCCCCTGTGCTAAAGTTTACTAAGGCCTTGGCTACACTGGCAATTCACAGCGCTGCACTTGCTGTGCTCAGGGGTGTGAAGAAACACCCCCCCGAGCGAAGCAAGTACAGCGCTGTAAAGCGCCAGTGTAATCAGCGCCTGCAGCACTGCACGCTCGCTCGCAGCGCTGCAAGCTGTTCCCCTCGGAGACAGCGCTGTAAATCCGCAAGTGTAGCCAAGGCCTAAGAGTTGCAGCCTGCCACTTAGTTCCATGCAAGTGACTATCCTCATTTCGTCACTGGATCGGCATCAAAGGTCTGCATTGGCATAGAAATAAATGATTGCGGGACTCGGGCCTAATATGGGCATGATGATGTTAAATCAGTGTAATGTCATCTCTAATTGTGACAGTCAGACATGGCCAAAAAAGTGTGGTATAAAGCACATTCTAAAGCAGGCAACCTATGGCACGTGTGCTGAAGGCGGCACACAAGCTGATTTTCAGTGACACTCATGCCGCCCGGGTCCCAGCCATCAGTCTGGGGGGCTCTGCATTTTAATTTAATTTTAAATGAAGCTTCTTAAACATTTTAAGTTTCAGAGTAACAGCCGTGTTAGTCTGTATCCGCAAAAAGAAGAACAGGAGTACTTGTGGCACCTTAGAGACTAACAAATTTATTAGAGCATAAGCTTTCGTGGACTACAGCCCGCAGTGGGCTGTAGTCCATGAAAGCTTATGCTCTAATAAATTTGTTAGTCTCTAAGGTGCCACAAGTACTCCTGTTCTTCTTTTTAAACATTTTAAAAATCTTATTTACTTTACATACAACAATAGTTTAATTATATATTATAGACTTATAGAAACCTTCTAAAAACGTTAAAATGTATTACTGGCATGCAAAACCTTAATTAGAGTGAATAAATGAAGACTTGGCACACCACTTCTGAAAGGTTGCCGTACCCTGTTCTAAAGTCTTTCTGAAAAGTTTTTTGGCTCCTTTGTATAAAAGTTCTAAATTCTCTCCTACTATTGATACTTTAAGAATGGAATCTGGAAGAGATACTGTCTGTGCAAAAACTAATTGTAATGACATTATAAAACACTGTGGTTCACTCCCCATTGTTAATGGCAGCAATGAAGACACTTGATTGCATTTGTTAAAATAATATACTTAATCAGTGCTTTTAGTAACCTCTTGTTGTCTTTTAGTGGTGTGAATCAGCATCAAATCCCCAACAATAGATAATGTGTGATTCAGTTGTATCATATCTATGTGAAGATAATTGACCAGAGGCCTCTTTTTGCATTCTTTCATTTATATCTGTTTTCATTGATATTCATTCTTATCTATATGCTTTAAAAGGGCAAGAATTTGAAATGGAAGGCCACACTTTCTCTTCCAAATTAGAACCTTCTGAAGGCCTTAGTCACTGGTCTAAAATACAAGTCTGAGTTTAAACTTGGTAGTGCTTAAAAATAAATCATGTCCCAGTTTTAAAAATAATTTTGATTTTACATGACCATCCCATGAAACTGTGTGATATCTGGTGAACAGATTCTGAAGAGCATTCCTCTAACTTGGAATAACCTACCGTAGACACATGTAACTAGTTGAGGGGGCCGGATTCCCTGCGAGACTGTTCATATGTAAATCGTCATGATTGAGTGGCTGGGATTTTTGGTGGAGGGCTATCAAGGGGAGTGTTCTATTCTGATTGATTGTGAGCACTGAGAAAAGATAATGAAACCCTTTGTACCCCTCCAAAGACCTGCATTTCAACAGGATTTGGCTGTGTATCTGCAACCCTGGCAACAAGACCCCGGAGAGAAGAATTAGGGCAGCCTTCCAAAATGCCAGGCAGAGAATGGTCACATTTGGAGATGAGCAAATGAAACTAGTAGCAAAGTGTTTAGAAAAAGAAAGACCACCACCTTCTGAAAAGGAGGTAGAAGAGTGTTTGACAACCCTTTTTTTTTTCTTTTTTAATCTTAAAATAAATTTAGCTTACTTATTTACTTGATAAGACTTTTTAGGTGTTCTTATTCCTTATTTTTATTTTAAATGTAAGAATTGTTTTTGTGCACATGGTGAAGTGAATTTGAGACTATATGAAGTTGTAAAAACCTTAAAGAATTTTCAATTTTGCTGAATCTCATTTGAGGTTAACTCTTTAGGACAATACCATACTTTGTTTCATACAGTGCTAAATTCATTGTTGGCATTCAATAGTAATGAGTTCAGTTGGGGGAATTTTTAAAAATTCTCAAATCAGTAATGGCTTTTAAGGGTGGAGACTGTAAAAACATTTCAGAGACTTGTTTTAGTAGTAATTGTAAGTGGTTATGCTTGTTGTAACACAAGCCTCTGAAAGAATTAACTATAAATGTTCCATTTGTGTTCTCAGCAGTCTGATCTGTTTGCACGGGAAGTACTGAATTAATTGGGATAATAGTGCTGATGTGAATACAATAGGCATCATTAATTACCCAGCTGTGTAAAATGATTCAACAACCCGAGTTCTCAGTACAGGTTTTGGAAGGGGGTGTCAGTTTTAGAGCAGGGATTGAATAATGAATACCTTACACCACATGAGCTGTGACTGAGGGGCAGACAAAGAGAACTTTGGGGAAGTTGCCTATTGTGCATGAAAGGATAGCTGCCATTTGTGACCTTCACACTGAACGTAGAATGTGAGATGCCACACCCTTTTTTTTTTTTTTTTTTTCCTTTTCTTCTTATGAGAGAGGAGACCCACAAGAGGGGTAAGCAACTGTGCCCTGCAGGTGAAGGTACCATTCCTGCACCAGCTCCATATACTTATGGGCTGAAGAGGGAAATGTGTTAGTGCAACCAACCTTTTTATATCTTTTTTCAAAATCTGACAATTAATTTAGTTCAGTAGGAGCTACACAGAAAAAGAACATGGCCCAGATTCTCTTCCCTTGTTCAGTCACTAACACCTATGGAAAGTGGATAGAAAATGCTAACAAATCAGAATGGATAGGGTCTCTTCCCATTTTGCACAGGTATAAAGGACAACCCAAGGTGCAAGAATCTGTCCCCATGTCTGTTTCATGCTGACTTGCTATTAAAGTGGGAGGGAATGGGTTGTTATCTGTAGTCTGCTGTGTGACATGGCCTTCAAATTACAAAATAGGCTGTTGGTGTTCGGGGGTGGGGGGAGGTGATTTTTATGCTGGGATTTTTTCAGTCTGTGTTTAAATGCAAGATTTTGTTGGAGAGGAAGTAATCACCTTATCCTGAGCTCTTTGTGAAAGAGGTTTGTGAAAGCAGAATCATGAAAAATTAAAAAGAGCCTCAGAGGGTCCTGTGGCACCTTTTGTACCTGTGTACCTCTTTCAGTTCTAAAAACAAACAAATGGAGAGAGGCAAAGACTGTGTCAAAGAGCAACATTGACTAAAGGCAACATCTTTTCTTAGGGCTTGTCTACACTTACAGTGCTGCAGCGGTGCCATTGTAGCACTTAGTGAAGACGCTACCTACACTGACGGGAGAGCTTCTCCTATCAGTATAGTACTCCACCTCCCCGAGAGACGTAGCACTGTCTACACCGGGAGTGAAGTCAGTATATCATTACTTACATAAGTTGGTAGTGTACACAAAGCCTTAATAGTATGTTTCTCATCTTCTAATCTTATCCTAAAAATAAAACTAATATCCTAGACAGGACTTAAAATCTGATGACCTAGAAATACTGCTTCAGTGTATTGTACATATTGAAATATAGTCAGAACCTGATGATCATGTAGGATTGGGATATGTGATTTTAAAAGCCTAAATATACTTTTCAGTAACTATGGGTTTCTCCAGCAGTTCTGTATTGTGCAGGAGACTCAGCAGAAGTTTGTAAAGGTCAGCTTGATGACCAAGTGTACATGTGAAAGCTCTTTTAATCATTCCTTCAAAAGGGACTGCAAAACTTTTAACGTCCCCCTGAGTGTTTCAGCAGGATCCCAAGGGTATCTTGTATCTTCCCTATAAATAAACATGAATCCCAACACCTCCAGTTTGATTTTGCTAATGAAATCAGTGGTACTTTTTCCTATTTTTATCTGTCTGAACCCTGTAACTTTACTTTTAAATAATTTTTATTTCTTAGTAAAAGTGCTATTTTCAGTAGCAGTCTGGAGTGTTTATGGAGGGAAATAATGTTGCCTTTGTAGTTGTTGCTTACGCTCTCCGCATGAACCTATCCCAGTGAACACTTTTTAGCATATTCTTAAAGCTTAGCATGTGAGAAGTCCCATTCTCTTAAATGAGACTACTTTTGTGCTTAAAGTTAAGTACATACAGAAGTGTTTGCAAGCTCCTCTCATGCCATTAACTGGATAAGTTGTGGTAGGTCTTGGAATTGTTAGTGTTCTCTCATATTTTTGTTTCAGAAGAATAAAATTTGGAGCCTGGCTGATCCCTGGAGATTTTTTGATCACATGATTTAAGGAGATGGGCTCCTTCTAGCAGAATCGCTAACTGAGACTTTCTGTTATTTATGGGGATTGTCAGCAGGAGGATGGGATGAATCCCCTACCCCAGAAGGTTCTGAAGACCTTTTGCAGGTTTTGGCAAAGCATGGCTACCTAGGCCTAGAAACTCTGAAGCACCTAGTGCTAATGCTGACAAGTGCCAAGCCTTGTGACTCACTTCATGGGGCTCTGTCTATGGCTTGTTCTGTAATTTCTATCAGTGTAGCTTATATAAGAGAGACTTGGAGGAATCCTAGACATTGGCACATGGGCTGGAATGTTCAGGACAGGACCATAATTACCAATGTTGACTGCAGGGAGATTGGTTGTCAGAGTTTTTGTTTGTTCCCTATGCTCATTGATGTGCCTGTGTTTCTGAGTTCCTCAGAGGCTTTATTATATTTTAGCTCGATTTGGTACTTTTTAGGGTGATCCTACCAGCAGATCATCTGTCACTAGAATTCTCCCAAAAATTTCTGGTAAAGAGAGCCAAACTTCTGATTACTGCTATTTTCACCCCTTAATTTAATCATGATTATAATAAGGTTTCCTGTTGTGTGGATAATCTAGATAATATCTGTAGCTGATCTCAGCTAAAAATATTTTTTTCTTTACACTTACATTTCATTGTTTCAGTCTTCCCATTCATGTTCATGGAGCATTTTATTTTACAGTCTATACTTTTGGTGTTCAGGTGGTTTATTGCTCCTCTTCTTGACAAGGAACAGAATATTTGTATAGGGCCTTATCACAACAAAGGTGAGGTTTCCCCGTGACTTGTTTCACCAGTCACCAAACCACTGATTTTGTTGTTGTTGTTGTTGTTCTGATCTGTGTGGAAAGAGCTCACTAACCTGGAGTGTAAGAGGAAATACCTAGAAATCATATGCCCCTGATCTGTGTCACACTCACAAGGAAATTACTTGGAAATAGCACTGGGGACTGGACCCCTTCTTTCCCACTGAAGCTCCTGAACCAGGCCTCATGAATCAACTAAATCAGCATTTCTTCTAGTGGTTAGGTTAATTCGTGACAGCAGAGTCCCTCTCATATTGTGAAACGTGCATTGCCTGTTCATTAATAGCTGCTGATAACACTACTATTTTCATTGCTTGTTGTTGATTTTGCAGAAAACATTATATTGTTCATTTACTGGAACACACAAGCTAAGTAAAAGTGTGAAATTCAGATTATTTATTTTGTTTTCTTATGCCACGTGCAAGGAGGAGCTTGAGAGGCATGATGTGAGCGATCTCACTGAGGGGAAGAGATGAGAGTACAAGAGGCAGGTGTGGGAGTAAATCCTAAACTACAGTCAGCTGGACTGCTCTTGTGCTTCTTTATCCTGAGCCTGTTGATCAGAGCAATTGTTGGTGAAAGAGGATACAGATCTCCCAAAGAAAACTGCTGTTTTCTTGAGTGAGGCCTGGTTAATAATAATAATTAATTAATTAATTCCTAGCACTTACATAGCAACTTTCATCTGAGTTCAAAGCACTCAAATGAAAGTTGGGGGCGGTATCATCATCCTAGATTTACAGATGGGGAAACAGACACAGGGGGGTAGTGATTTGCTCAGTGTTTCTCCTAAATTTGTTTCCTTCCCCCCCCCCCCCCTCACTCTCATGCAGGCAATTGCCTCAGGATGCAAAAGTATTGGGTGCAGCAGTTGGGGGCAAGGAGGAGGGAGATTCAAGAATCTAGACTAGTGGGACCTGACACCCCTTAATAAGTCAAGGATGAAAAGTCTGCAGGATTTTTGCTGGTGGTGTCAGAATCTAGCTATGTATTTGTTAATAGAATTCCTTTAGCAGAGAAGGGGTTAATGGGATGGGTCCTATTTCTTCTAAATTGCTGACATTTTTGTTTCTCTCCTCTGCTTCTTAAATGGTATAATTTCCCTCCAGGCAGGCAGGCAGGCTCTGCCACCCTGCTTGCCCTGCAGGAGTCAGATGTGTAGACAAGACTGGCAGATTTTAAAGCAAGAGTTTCCATATTTATAAATGGAGTGTAAAACGTCAAGGCAGATTTTTAAAGCTAGGAAATGTTTCTACCAAACTTCAATTCCTGTCATATGGAAAAAGAGCATTTCATGTGTCTGACCTTCCCTATGTGCAATATTCCAAGTGATCATAAAAGGAAAGCTCTGTGATTGTCATCTGGAAGTCTCATCATATGCTAAAGAGGCAAGAGTTTACCTCTGCTGGAACCAACTTCTGGAAAAATGGGGGACCATGAAAGGTCTGTTTGGCACAAAACAATGCAACAAGAAAAGAATCCCTTCCCTCTTTTGATGATACCTCTGCTTATGTGCCACTCAGTGCTCTAGATAATGCAACTCACTGCTCCTACTGAAAATAAGGTGCAGATTTTTTTTAATGGTAAATCTAATTAATCACTGGAACAACTTACTAAAGGGACGTGGTGGATTCTCCATGACTTGAAATCTTTACAATTGGCTGTATTTCTGAAAGATATGCTCCAATCAACCAGACGTTCTTGGTCTTAGAACAGGGATTACTGGGTGAAATTCTCTGGCCTGTGTTCTACAGGAGATCAGACTAAATCCGGGATCGGCAACCTTTGGCACGTGGCTTGCCGGGGTAAGCCCCCTGGTGGGCCGGGCTGGTTTGTTTACTTGCAGCGTCCGCAGGTTAGACCGATCGCAGCTCCCACTGGCTGCGGTTTGCTGCTCCAGGCCAATGTGGGCTGCGGGAAGCAGCGTGGGTCGAGGGATGTGCTGGCTGCCGCTTCCCACTGCCCCATTGGCCTGGAGCGGCGAACCACAGCTAGTGGGAGCTGCGATCGGCTGAACCTGTGCCTGCGGCAGGTAAACAAACTGGCCTGGCCCAGCAGGGTGATTACAGCGGCGGACCGTGTGCCAAAGGTTGCCGATCCCTGGACTAGATGATCATAATGGTCCCTTCTGGTTTTAAAATCTTTCAATCAACCTGGAAGCAAACCTAAAATCTATTTTACAATACAAGTTCTAGAATATTTGTTGCTTGCTTTTATTGGATTTTGTGTGTGTGTGTGTGTGTGTGGTTTTGAACAAATTATTTGATTCTTTGATTTAAAATAAATAAATCCAAGAAGCAGCTAAGGAGTGAGTGGAAATTGTGTGTGTCTTCAGAACCATACCAAAACCTTTCTACCATCTTGTGAGATACTGTTTGGTGGTTGATGGCCATTAAATATATGTATGAAATTTAATATTGCTCTGTGAAGTTTGCCATTATGGCTTATGAAAAATGGACTTTTTAAAAATAATAGAGGGTGGCAGGAAAAGCCTAACATACCTGAAGATTTGTCACCAAAAACTAGCGAGTTTTTCAAAGTGTGTTTTTAAGGCAGTATTAATAACTCTGCTCTCCTGCCAAGCCTTGTCTGTCTTGTGATCTCTTTCTGTACAAATATAGCCTCTGTAGGGGCATTTTACAACTTTGAACCTATTGCTGAATGGGATGCCTTTTGAAATAATTGAAAATAAAACATGGATGTTGGCCATATGGAGATGTGTTTACTTCTTGTTTTGAATAGGAAGGCCAGGTATCTTGGCTGGGCAAGTATCTTGGTCTTTCAAGGCATGAAAATTTGTTGGAGATCTTGTTTGATTAGCAGAATGAAATACCTGTAACCATTCTTTGGCAAAGTCTTTCAGTTTGGCTTTGTCTGGGTGAAGGAATTAATGTGAGGGTACTGCAGGTCAGGATGGATGTTGTCAGAACCTTAGCATGGCACTGGTCTGGTTCTATCTGATATGGCTAGTTATCTTTGCTTCCTGAGTACAATCATTAGGTAAACCCATTCTCTTCCTTCCTTCCTTGGTTACCTCAAAGCTCTTTGCTAGTTTTTTTGTTTTCTTCCTGTGTTTAGGGGTGAACTTGGGTATCTGGTGGCACCTGTCAAGTCAGATGCCAGCTGGAACTCATCTGACATGTATGCGTTGACGAAGAAAGGGATCATTACATGTGTAAATGTTTTTCGTCTTTGGTGTGATGTGTTAGGATATATTTATAAACACAGAAATAGATAATAAAAACATACAGTTCTACACTGATAAGTGTCAAGAGAATATTTATCAACATCTTTAGAAGATTGTGAAATGGTTTGTATTGTGGAGGTACTGTGTACATTACAGAATTTTATAAAATGCAGAAGAAGACAGTACTAAGTTTAGTATAATTTAAAACTAAATACTAATACTAAAAGTTCAGTAATTAGTTTCATTCCTTTTCAGTATGCATAAAATCAACTTTTTTTTAAAAAGCAGAAACTGAATTTAAAAACTAGGAGCATTGCAATTTTGCCATTAAATGTAAAACAAAATTGACAAAAGCACTGTGGAAGCTTAATTTTTGACTTGCTTTTGGAGACCATAAATACAAAGCCTTACCATGTCCTTAATAGCAACAAAAGTATGCCTTTAGAAATGCAGTCTGTTTAAAAATTCTGAATGCATCACTTAATAAATCTACTGCTACAATGCAATGAAAGTAGAGATCAAGGCAGATGTGACAGCCTTATTTAAATTCATCACCATTCAGAATTATCAGACTCTAGCAGGACATTGTTTCTTTTCAAGGTAGGAAAATGCTGATGGCAGCCACCAAGATGACCTTTGGGCAGAGTTCAGAGAAAAATATCTTCTAAGAACTGATATATATCTGTAAATATTTTAATTGTTGTTATATCTTGTCTCTCCAGTACCCATTTTTGAAAAATTGACGTGCCTTATCTGTACCTAGAAAATAGGGACAGAAAAGATCTGTTCGTTCATTTTAATTCCTATTCCTTATGGGTTTGTTCATCACAATATATTTTTCAGATACTCAAGTCTAAATGACCTGTGCTAGAACTTCCACCATTTCCCCTGAGAGACTGTTCCTTAGCTTTTAATTTTAATTCTAAATTTTAGAAGTTTTTCCTCGCTATTCACCCTAAATTTTTCTTTCCACCATGGTCTCGTAACATGACTAGAGGTTATATTGCAATGTACCACAAAGAAATATATGCTAAATAGATCAGCATGCTTTCAAAAGGCAGAGAGGGGGAGAGAAACTTGGAAGCTAGATGTTAGTGTGCAAAAGTTCACCTGTGATCACATTCACATATTCAAAAGTGTAATTACCCATTATTGCATAGAATTACCTGACTTGTGCTTATGGTCATAGCAAATACGGATCTCATTACAGGTGCATTTTAATGCTTACATCTATCACAGATGGATATCAACTTTCTAAATGGTCACTAAATCAAATGTATTCTTTATCATTTACTATATGCTCTTTATTTATGTTTGCACTTCATTCAACAGGCTAGCTGGCTTCAATTTTGTTCCTACTCATTTTTCCCTTTCTGATTTTTTTTTTTTTTTTCTCCTTTCATTCACTAGCACAAACAGTGAGGCTCTGCTTGGGTTGCTCACATTTCAAGGCCATGGCTACATCCAAACAAATGACTTGCCTTGAAATAAAAAAAATACATGTAAATGTTTCTAACAACAATTATTCTTCTGAACGTTGGCATTTACAAAATCAGACTTTTGGACCTTGTCTAAATAGATATCTATGTGTGTCTCTTTATGGGCAAGCAAATTATCTCGATCTCCTTGTGGAACCAGAAAAAAATTGTCAGGCAGATATGTCTGTCTGAGAAAATGGGCAACTCTCTCTGTGTCTTGGGAGCTAATGAAGGGTAGTAAAGAGAGTCACAGAATGTTAGTGCTAGGAATCCAAGGCAGGATTCAAAAATATATATTGGCTTCTCAGCAGTTTAATTTACATGATAGTTAAAAATTCTAGAAGCTACAGGAGCCTTTCCTACACTAGAGCTCTTGCCAGTGCAACTGAACCAGCAAGTAGCAATAGTGGGAATTCTTCCCCCCAACCCCCAAAAATGTGCCGGACAGATAGGCCCCTTGAGTTCTGCCTCATAATTTGCCATGTTGCAGAAGTGCCACTGAAATTAGGAACGGGGTGCTGACATGGTTGGATAGATCAAGTGGCTGTACTTAGGGATAGGTGGCCTGGCCAGAGGGTGAGGTGGGAGGAACGCAGAGAATTTCTGCTGAGAATGATGGGCAAAAGGATACTCAGATTAATCTGGTCTATGAAAGGTAAATCAGGTTTGGGCCTATTTGTATTTTTTTGTCCAGAGCTGGTTCACTTATTTCTGTCTTGGATGTTCACAATACATCTTATTCTTAAAATCATTAAATATTTTGTGCCTGCTTCACAAAAAGGGTGGGATTAGTTGTGCATATGATGAACATCTAGTCTGGTCAGCAGGATCCTCTGTGGCTTTAAAAGAAAAAAAGGGAGGCTAGATATCTTGAAAATTGATGGTAGTTAGGCACCTAAATGACATTTGTGACTTTGAAAATCTTCCCTTTTTAATACACAACTAACTTCCACTTTCTTTGAGCTCTCTTGTTGCATGGCCAGATTGATTGGTTGAGCATTTACTATTTTTTTTTTCATCTATTATAATTCCTGAGATAGGAGCCCTGAGAGCAGCTGAAGTGTTTGAGCTGAACTTCATCTGGTTTTTCTGTTCGTCAAATCAGGCCCCAGAAAAGGGGTGAGTTTGATCTCCACATATTGTGTGGACTGTATTTAAGAACAGGTTGGCAACATCTGCTTATGCACACCTGGATTCATCTTGAATTGGTCTATTACGTATCACATTGCTACAAGTTAAGGAGCAGATGGTTTTGTTTAGGGTTAAACTTTTAGTGTACCAGAAAATGTACTAACAACAAGGTTAACAAGCGAATTGGTGATTGTGAAGGTACAGTAAAGGTAGTAAAATATCGTGCTATTTAAAACTTCTGTTATTGCCTCCATAGAAACATAGAGCAGATTTACAACCATGCTTTGCTCATTCTCCTCTTTGGTTGATTTGTATGGTGCAGAATTCTTACGAGTTAAGCAATACAGTTCTCAAAGCATCAGATGCAACTGTGTGCTGCTGCAATGCCAGATTTTGAAAACTGGGAGTTGCAGCAGCCTAAGTTTGTGCTGCACTTGCAGTTTTTGCGAGATGAGACTGGAGGTTACCTTCCTTACATGTGATTCTTAAATTTTTTTCTGTACTCCTTTACAGCTGCCTCTCAACAGTGTATTTCTGAAAGGAAAAATTAAGTGCCGTTCTGGTTAATTTTCAACAAGGTAGCATAGAACAGCAAACACATTCTGGGCAAAACTGGTGTATCTCATTTCATAAGCTCTGGAGACTTCAGACATTATTTTTGCCGTTCACTCATTCATTAACCTATTACTTCTGCTAAGTAAAATTAATTTCATCATGAGTTTTGTGGGTTAAGGGTGGGAAGGATTTTTGTTCTAAAACGGGGGTCGGCAACCTTTCAGAAGTGGTGCGCCGAGTCTTTGTTTATTCACTCTAATTTAAGGTTTCGCGTTCCAATCATACATTAACATTTTTAGAACGTCTCTTTCTATAAGTCTATAATATATAACTAAACTATTGTTGTATGTAAAGTAAATAAGGTTTTAAAATGTTTAAGAAGCTTCATTTAAAATTTAATTAAAATGCAGAGCCCCCGGGACTGGTGGCCAGGACCCAGGGAGTGTGAGTGCCACTGAAAATCAGCTTGCGTGCCGCCTTTGGCATGCGAGCCATAGGTTGCCTACCCCTGTTCTAAAACAAAGTATGCAGAAAAGCAGTGGTTTATGGGAAAAGTCATAACAGCAGATGCAAAGCACGTGGGAGGCCGACTGAGTCAATTCTGTGATCAGAATAAATGAGGAAGTATGTTAGAGGTGATTCAGTTATCAGTAAACAAGCTTCATTTATGAGGAAATGGAAACTTGATCATTCATCTGCAAGGTTCCTCCAGCTTTTTTCTAAGTGAGTTACAGGTAGCTCTAAATTGAATTGGCTAGCTCTTATAACAATGGGAAGTATGTCTAGACTTTTGAGGGAAAATCCGTGGGTTGGTGGGGAGTGGTCAGAGCTTTGGCAACAAGTGTGTGTGCTAGGATGGGAGCATGGGTATAGCTGCAGCCTGAATTATTGACTACCAAGCTTTTAATCAATGTCCGATATTTTAGCGCTCTCCCCTTGCCCCCTCCCCCCACCCCCCCATCATGACTTAGTGGATGTTTTGGATTCCATATCTTGAGATTTAAAACAGGTTTCATTCAATTAAAAAGATGTCCCAACCAGCATACAAAACATATTTATTCTATCTTAACAAATATTTGCATGTGTCACACTTCATTCCAGTGGAGCCTTTCTGTTAAGTTTTCAGAGCTGATAGTATAGGCAAAAATGGGTGCCTTGTAAAACTATGTAAACTGACCAATCTCATCCACTATGCCATGAGGCATTTAAATATATGAAGACTACGTCAAAAAACATTTTGAATAAGAGAAAATGTTAGCTGTACAAGATTATCTCTACTCTTCAGTCGTCTTGATGTGGTGTTGGTTTCCACTCTTTCAGAGCCTCCGTGCTTAAATCTTTAAAATCCTACAGTTTCTGTTTTTTGCAATAGACACACTTGAGTGAGGATTTGAAAGCAGATGCTGCAGGTATTTTCCTTTCTATTCCCTTGGTACAGAAATTAGGCAGCTGTGTATAGTTAATGTACAATACCTAAAAATTCAGTGTTAGGCTTGAATGCTGTCATGCTGTAGTGTTTGGTTATCAGTGTCAGAATACACTTTTTCCATGTGACTTGAACACTTCCACTTTGCTAGCTGACTAAGAGGAAAATCAAGATGTACAAAATATTTTTGAGTTTAAATATACGAAGAGAATCCTAGATCCATCTATAGTTTTTACCTTTGAGAGCTGAAAGGTACCCATTTTGCCTTTGGAGGTATGTGCAACAGGATACATTTTTGAACTAGATATGTAACTAAATAACTTCAGCAAATGAACCATTCTCTCTTTTATAGCATTTTCTGCTAACTGAACTAAGTTTTAAATGCAGTAGGGCTCACATATCAATACACAGGTCACTACACCGGAAGGCTGAATCTTACTATTTACTAAATGAGTACCAAGTCACCCATCGATTTGACTGAAACTCAGATTTGACCCATAGTACATTTCCCAAATGCGTGTTTCAACTGTGAACATAATCATAGAGTTTAAGGCCAGAAGGGACCACCAGATCATCTAATCTGACTTCCTGTATATCACTGGCCACCAACACCACCCAGCACCCACACACTAAACCCAGCCACTGAAATTAGACCAACATTTTACAGCCCTCAGGAGATTAGACTGCTATGTGCCACAGGCAGAGAACAGGAAGGATCAAGGTGCACCCTGGTATTTACCCTTAATGTATTTATAGGGAGCATTCTTATCCCCGGTCAGCCTTCTTTTTGTGAGACTAAACAAGCCAAGCTCTTCCAGTCTCCTTTCATAAGATTAGTCCCTCCATTCACCAATCATTTGTAGATCTTCTCTCTACTTGTTCCAGTTTAAATTCATTTTTCTTGAACATGGATGCACAGAAGTTCTTACCAAAGTCCTGGACTGTGGCATTAATGATCGCCATATTTGGGGTCGGGAAGGAATTTTCCTCCAGGGCAGATTGGCTGAGCCTCTGGAGTTTTTTCGCCTTCCTCCGCAGCATGGGGCAGGGATCTCTAGCAGGAGGGTCTCTGCTGATTGAAGTCAATTAAAACAGGATTGGGGACTTCAACAGCAGAGTCTAGGGAAGGGGTAGGGACGGTTTTATGGCCTGCAGCATGCAGGGGGTCAGACCAGATGATCATAATGGTCCCTTCTGACCTTAAAGTCTATGAGTCTATGAGTCTAATGTTCCTTGATCTCTACTGGAAATGCCACATCTGATACATCTTAGGATCACATTTGCCTTTTTCACAGCCCCATCACATTGGTGTCTCAGTCATCTGTGATCGACCCACAAACCCAGATCACTCTCCTCTTCTATCACTTCCAACTGATGAGCCCAAACTTGAACTTGTAGTGGATACCAGTGATACAAAGGTGGGCTCTTGTAATGTGGTTAAATATATTTTGGAGTGATAAATGAGCCCTTGTAGAGGAGACTCTCTGATGTATGATTATCCCTGATACAGGTCAATGACTTGAACTTCTTGTACATTGATTCCTTTACTGTAGCAACGGTTCCCTTGATAATAGGCATTTCGCTATAATATTGTTAATGTGTTTTGGACATGTTAAAATGACACAGTTAATATAATACATTATATAATTACTGACATTTATGTAACTGTGGATGTTGTATTTCAGTGTTGGAAATGTTCAACTACAGTTACATTTTATACACTTCTGTTCTCTGATATGCATTTTATATTTTCACTTTTTGCTACATATTTACACATTTGTATTTCTACACCTTTTACTGAAAAGCTCAGCTAAATGAGTATTTTTAGTGGCTAACCTCCTCAAACCAATCAGTTTTGTTTAAGATTTTAATTTGGTAATGTCATTCTTGTTTTATCTTTGTGCATGAAAAGAAACACCGAAAGATATTTGATCTACATTTTCAACCAGTAACTCCTGATATATTACCATAGAGATTTCAGTGGGGATTTTTGATATTTTAGCATTCATTCCTCTTTTGATGCAGTTTATCTTCTTGCTTCAGATCCCTGTGTGATTGTCAGTACATTTTGATGAAAATATGCAAGAATTAGTGTCTGTTCTTTCTGAATGAGTATTTCTTCCAAAAGAAAAAGACTGAATCATGTTTAGTTACCTTGCATATTGCTTGCATATTTCATAGTTACTCATAAAGCTGTATTAAAAAATCATTAGCCCATAAGCAATTTATAACATCTAAGTTAAGTTGCACTCTGAAGGTCTAAAGGTAGTACTGGTTTGTAGTTGCTCAGGGTATTAGTGTGTCTATTCTTTCACACAAAGGAACCCTGCTGCTGCTAATGCATTACAACCATGCACAAGTTATAGTCATACATGCATGTATGATGGTCTATGACAGGTGTCGGCAATGTTCGGCACACGGCTCGCCAGGGTAAGCACCCTAGCGGGCCGGGCCAGTTTATTTACCCGCTGACACGGCAGGTTCGGCCGATCGCAGCCCCCACTGGCCGCGGTTCGCCGTCCTGAGCCAATGGGGGGGGGGGGAAGCCATGGCCAGCACATCTCTTGGCCTGCGCCGCTTCCTGATGCCCCCATTGGCCCGGGACGGCGAACCG
The DNA here is from genome assembly GCF_027887155.1 of Malaclemys terrapin pileata. Taxonomy (NCBI): domain Eukaryota; kingdom Metazoa; phylum Chordata; order Testudines; family Emydidae; genus Malaclemys; species Malaclemys terrapin. The sequence goes on along the minus strand of NC_071510.1, from coordinate 52,281,671 downwards.
CGGCCAGTGGGGGCCGCGATCGGCTGAACCTGCCGCATCAGCGGGTAAATAAACTGGCCTGGCCCGCTAGGGTGCTTACCCTGGCGAGCCGTGTGCCAAACGTTGCCGACCCCTGGTCTATGATGAACAGTTACTGAAAAAGAGGCTGTATGCAAATCTTCTCTATTGTAGTTTTCTAGCATCTCTTCCATCAGGTAGGTAGGTAGATAGGATCCCTTTCAGCTGAAGAAAAGGTTTTCATAGATTCATAGATTCATAGATTATAGGACTGGAAGGGACCTCGAGAGGTCATCGAGTCCAGTCCCCTGCCCGCATGGCAGGACCAAATACTGTCTAGACCATCCCTGATAGACATTTATCTAACCTACTCTTAAATATCTCCAGAGACGGAGATTCCACAACCTCCCTAGGCAATTTGTTCCAGTGTTTAACCACCCTGACAGTTAGGAACTTTTTCCTAATGTCCAACCTAGACCTCCCTTGCTGCAGTTTAAACCCATTGTTTCTGGTTCTATCCTTAGAGGCTAAGGTGAACAAGTTCTCTCCCTCCTCCTTATGACACCCTATTAGATACCTGAAAACTGCTATCATGTCCCCTCTCAGTCTTCTCTTTTCCAAACTAAACAAACCCAGTTCTTTCAGTCCTCCTTCATAGGTCATGTTCTCAAGACCTTTAATCATTCTTGTTGCTCTTCTTTGGACCCTTTCCAATTTCTCCACATCTTTTTTAAAATGCGGCGCCCAGAACTGATCACAATACTCCAACTGAGGCCTAACCAGAGCAGAGTAGAGCGGAAGAATGACTTCTCGTGTCTTGCTCACAACACACCTGTTAATGCATCCCAGAATCATGTTTTGCTTTTTTTGCAACAGCATCACACTGTTGACTCATATTTAGCTTGTGGTCCACTATAACCCCTAGATCCCTTTCTGCCGTACTCCTTCCTAGACAGTCTTTTCCCATTCTGTATGTGTGAAATTGATTTTTCCTTCCTAAGTGGAGCACTTTGCATTTGTCTTTGTTAAACTTCATCCTGTTTACCTCAGCCCATTTCTCCAATTTGTCCAGATCATTTTGAATTATGACCCTGTCCTCCAAAGTAGTTGCAATCCCTCCCAGTTTGGTATCATCCGCAAACTTAATAAGCGTACTTTCTATGCCAATATCTAAGTCGTTAAGGTGTTGGCTTGTAAGTATTATACATCAGAACTACTCTATTCCCTGTAACCCCACCCCCGACAAAAATAACTTCCCTCTCTAATTTAACTGAATTTGTAGTTTATCCCAATTCTACAGAGTAGTTGTAATGTTGCCAGCTCTGGTCATTTTTGTGAGTCTTGTGATTTTTGGTTTTTTGTCCTCTGCTTTCCCCCTCCCCCATGCTTTTTGAGCCAATTTTTTTGGTTTGGGGGGCCTGACTCATGACTTTGAACACTTAAAGTTAACAATACTAGGTTTAAGGGTGCCCATTCCTTGACATTACCTATTTTCTATTAAAATGGTATTTCTCTCATGGGTGGGAGAGGGTTCCATGGTCTGATTCATGTCTATGATCTTCACTGCTCTGTTTCAAGGCCTAGATCTAGCAATGATCAGTTTCAGCCCACATGGGTCTGACAGTTGCTCATGATGAAACTGGAGAATACATTTAAAAAAAATAGATATTGTGCCCATTCTATATCATGGTGAAATAACACCTTGTTGTCAGCACACAGGCACAGTAGGGTGGTCTTGGGGAGAGAATGCCTTCTGGATTGTGCTTCAAACCAAGAAAATAGTGTGTGCTCAATTCTGCTGTCTCACTCCAAAACTGCTGTTAATCCTGGCTAAGCATAAATTTGTTGTGTATTTAAGGTGAGTCAGATAAAACTTTTACTTGTAACTACCACCTTGCTTGATAAATCAACCCGTTTTAGTCATATCACGACAACCTTTGTACGATCATAAGCAGACTTCAAAGTAACCTGTCTTTACCAGTGCTGCTTTGTTAGGGAAGAGTTTACAAAAAATAAACAGCTGACTGCTTCAATTGGTGGGGAAAAATTTGAGATGATCCAGTAATAACTTCCCTCCTTTTCCCCCGCAAGGAATGGTTCAGGAAGATTGAGGAGTATTTAGGAAGCTTTTACTTGCCTTATTTGCTACAGGAGGAGAATAACTTGCATTTTATACAACTTTTGCTATAGGAAAGGAAACAGAATGAGGTGGAAACAATAAATGATGCTTTGCATCTCCTGAGGTTTAGCTGGAAATTCTCAGGCTTGTCCTTGGAAGTGAGAGAGCCGAAGCCCTAACAGAGGTCAGATAATGCAAGGTAGAAACCAGGCTTGTGTGCTTAGAGCTCAGCCTCTCTCTTAGCGGAATTGACTTTTGATTTTTGCTTGATCCTGTGTTTGATAAATTCAAGCTCTCTCCTCTTGCTGTGTGCTCATTACCTATAGTGCTGGGAGTAAAGTATCATTTCTTCACGGGAAAATTAAAAAAAAAAAAGTTTGGTTATAGGACCACAGCCTGGACCATTGTTCCTGTAGAGTTAGGGTAAACTACATTGTATTGTTAAGTTTTAATATCATACAAATGTAAGCTCTCTCTCGTCTGTGGTTCTTCTTACATTTTGTTCCTTTACTTAAAAATGATTTTTTTTAAAGTACCGAAGGATCTTAATTTTCTGAAAATAAAGTGCAATAACTCTTACCAGAGAGGCTACAGTTTGATGATTGGTAGATGCACTGCCTGTACTCTGATCTTGGTGCATGGAACAGTTGTTGTCACTTAATTTACCTAGTATTGAGAATCTGTCAGATTAGCACTGTATAGTTTGCCATGCTTGAACACACACCTTTCTTGAGGCTTGCATTTTAAGGTCACGGATTTTTGGTAGAGAGAGAGTGAGTGAGGGTATATGCTCTGCACAGCTTTTTATAGCAGTGTTGGGATTCCACTGGTGGAGAATGAAGACAATATTCATCTAGTGTTGCTGTAGGAAGTTTAGGGAAATCCTTATTGCCGGTAACCAATTATATAATAGCATTGACTGAAGCTAAAGTGAAACTACCCCAAAAAAAAAGGTACATTTATCAGATTTCCTCCTGCTCCTGTTTCAAGGCAAGGATAAACACTGGGCAAAGTCTATTGGTTTCCATTCAGAGCTTTTTGTTATAAGGATAGTTTTGTCAATCTCTTCTTTTAGGACTTCGCTGTCCCCCCCCCCCATGTTTATTGTCTTTAAAGTAACATAAAATCCATGCAGGTCCCTTATCACTTACCAGCTCATGTATCAGTTGTTTTTAAAACTTGCCCTAAAGTATGCTCCAGTACTCTGCTACTTTCTCTACTTAACTCAAGCATTCTGGCTTGTATTTCTGCTTTGCTTTGTCTATTACAAGATGGACTTGTTGTGAAACAAATAGGTAAGTTATTAGTATTCTAAAATATCAGTACAGAGGTTCAAGGAGTATGAAAAACTGGCATGTTATGGAGCAGAGGTATAATAATCCCTATATGTATATGGTGCTTGTGTGACTGCACCTGAAATATTGTTCTAATCTGGGCTACGAGTGATCAAAAAGATATTGCTAAACGTTGAGTGAATTCAGAGAAAAGCATCAAAAAATTATCAGAGCTGTAGGGAATGACATAGGAGGAAAAATTAAAAGACTAAATATATGTAGCTTGATTAAGCAGTGACTAAGGAGGTAGGTATATTAGGTTACAAATATCTGAAGAGTGTTAAAAGCAAGGAGGGAGAGGGGATTATTTAGTGCGGTACACAGAGGTATAACTAGGGTCAATGGAATGAAATTAAGAAAAGGACAAAATAGACTCAGAAAAGCTGCTTGATTGAGAGACTATTAAGCTGTGGAATGCTCTCTCAAGAGAGAAGTGATGCAAGCTCTAGCTTGCAACTTTTAAAGCTAGATTGGACTAAGCTCTAGAAAATGTAGTCTATGGAACAGTTCTTCACTGGCAGGGCGATGGGCTGCATGATCCAATATGTACCTTCAGTGTCTAACTTCTATCAGTAAATGTTTCAAAAATACCTAAGTCCCATTGACTTTTAATGAGACTTAGGCTGCCAGCTAACTGAGGGCTTGTCTACATAGGCACTTTACAGTGCTGCAACTTTTTCGCTAAGGGGTGTGAAAAAACACCCCCCCCACACCACCTCCGAGTGCTGCAAGTTTCAGTGCTGTAAAGTGCCAGTGTAGATGGTGCACCAGTGCTGGTAGCTACTTCCCTCGTGGAGATGGGTTTTTTAGAGCGCTTGGAGTGCCGTGACTACACAGCCACATTAAAGCGCTGCTGCAGCCAGCTCTTTAACATTGCTAATGAAGACATGCCGTTAGGAGCCTGTGTCCCATTTTCAAAAGTGTCTAAGTCATTTAGGCACATCTGAAAATTTACCCCCTATGTCTAATGTTTAAATGCCTGGGTTTTTTAATTTTTAAAAAGTTTGTTTAGTCTGATCTTCCATCCAAGTTTTTTGAACACCATGGAAAACAGTTACTAGTGAAGAGGTTGATTAAAGGAATAGGGAGTAAACATAAATAGATGACCTGGTTAAGAGAGTGAAAGCCCAGCTGATGAGAAATCTGATTCGTAACCCTTTCAACAGAAAATGGTCAGTATTAAGTTGTTGTTTGTAGGCTGGGGAACTGAAAGCTAAAGCAGAAGCATGATGGGTGAACGGATGCACCCTTCCTGTTTAAAACACACACACTGGCTCACACCAAGCAAGACTGGGATAGAGGCAATTTAGCTGGCTTTTCAAACAGCAAAATGTACAGCCCAGCTAAAGTTCCTCGGTGACTGACTAAATGTACTTGATCGTGTCCCAGAGAGTTTGATTTTACTTCACTTACTGTAACTGAAGTTTTAAAAGATTATTTTGTAAGTGATGGAAACTGACAGCAATAGTATAAATGACACATTTTTATGGAAATGAACAGATCTGATGGCAGACACTGTTGCAAGAGGCAACAGAGTTCTGTGGCACCTTTAAGACTAACAGAAGTATTGGAGCATAAACTTTCGTGGGTGAATGCCCAATTCATCAGACGCAATTTCAGATTAAATTAGTAATGGGGATTGTGTAAACTAACTTTGCTTAAATGAAATGACCTTTGGTGAGGTCTGCTCATATCAACTGCTGATGTTTTACTTTTAAGGTCTAATTTTTTCCCCCCCCAAGGCCACGATCTTCCTAAGAAATAGCATTGGTGCATTTGACTCATTTTAAATTGGAGTTCAAATGCTATGAATGAATTATTATGTTGACTTACTGTACTAGAAATTGAACCAGGCTCCCCCAGCAGACACTGACTAGTCTATTAAGTATTTGTCCATCGTGCCTCTTTTGCTCTATACCATAAATCTGCACATGCTGTTATACTGATTTGTACAGTGGCCTGCACAAAAGAACCATGATCCTGATTGTTGCCTGTAGATGCTTCCACAATACACAGAATAATAATTAGTAGCCATGCTTTTGGAAGGCTGCACCAATTTCCATTGCACTGCTTTTTGCCTTGGAATTATGTGTTAGGATTCACAGAGCTCTGTTGAAGAGCCTTTCGTTTCATTCTCTCTAGATTGCCAAGTGTAATGTACTGATTTGATAATGTGATGACCCTCAGGAACTGAAAGAATTCTATCTATCAGGGAGTGGGTAGAGAATATGTGATCAAGTTTCTTAAAGCAAATGTAGCTGAAGAGGTTGTGTTTCTGTATTGCAGGACCTATAGAACTGGGTTCTTTGCAACTTCCAGTTGTACTTTAGTAAAGCTTTTTATTCCATTTTTTAAATGCTCTGCCTCAATGCATTGCTTTTTTTTCTGCCTGTATGGTTTCTGTCAACTGTTCTGTACCGTGCTTCTTGTTCTACTGTTTTGTAATACTCCTGCATTAGTACTATACAAATATAAATTGTACTGCTTGTGTATAGGGTATTTGAGACCGTATACAAGTTGTACATCTGCTGTATGGAGCCCCCTCCCCCTCCACCACATGAAAACAAAATGTTAAAAATGCAGAGTTGGATGTGGTCTGCTGTAAAACATTGATCTGTGTGCGTTACTAATCAGCACCACTTTGCCCTCTGTTAAATTTTATTTGCATATATATTACTTTTACCCCAGGCATCTCTTCTGGTTAATAATTCCCAAATGTTGTTAATATGTTTTTGAAGAAGCCGGGTAAAATATTTTGCAAACCATTTTCTGTGGATTAGGTTTTTACAGTCCCCTCCTTACAGTATGGAAGATAATGAAGCCACTGTAATACTGCTTTGTGGTGTGTGTTTGGCAGACTAATAAGATCTTTTGAAGCTGAGCTACTTTGAACAGAAATAACTGAATGCAACATGGTGTCCAAATGAAATAGTGGGGGGAGAAAATGGTCAAATATGCCGAAAATTTTCCTCAATAAAGCAAATCTCAGGACAGAGTCTCTACCCTTTGTACAGGCAAGGTGTTAAAAAGGACACACACACACACACACACCCCCACACACACCCTCTTCCAGTTCTTACTTGCAAACAGTGTTACCCACAAACTGAACTGGCTGTTCTTTCCCTCAACTGAATCACATGATTTCCTGCCTTTAACTAATTTATAGCTTCCTTTGACATACTATCATTTACATGATGTGAGAGCCCAACTTTTCTCCCCGATACTTTCGTTCTAGCACTCTGTCCTTACTCCTTTTGCAGTCCTCTCTTCTCTCCTGTTAAGTTTCCCTGCAGCATACGTGTCCTACTATGACTGGGCACTTACATACTGAAAGCAATAACAGGTTTAATACCCTGCAATGTTACAGGGTAGATACCTTTGTCAATAAACAGACCTTTTAGTACTGAATGGAAATGCAAAACTTAATCTTTAGTATCCTCCCCTGTGAGCTGATATTTGGGTTGTGTTGATTCCATTAAAATTTGAGATTATTCTGAAAGGAATATAAGCATGAAAATAGATTATTAGGGTTGTTAAAAGAAAGTCAGAATGGGGGAAAATTGCCTTGGTTCGGAATAGACCATAAGAGATTAATAATAATAATAAAAATACTATTGTGTGCATATCCACTGCACCATTTTACATCATTTGCTTTTGAGCCAAAAAGTTTCAAACATGTTCAGAATAACTATAGCCATGAAGGACTAAATCACTGGCAAATTTGAAGATCAACCTGTTTTCAAAGTACACAAATGTCTGTGAAAGTCTGAGTATTCCTTTGATGAAATTTGACTACAAAACTAAGAACTGGTTATAGATAATCAGTACTCCGCATCCACAAACAATTTACTAGTGAATCCCTAAACCCACTGAAGGAACATAAGTCATATCGGTCAAAACAAAAGCCACCAACAAAAAGACAAAGGTGTGATCCTGAAAATACTTATGCTCCTATTTAACCTTACTCATATGAGTAAAGGGGAAAACGTGGAAATGATTGCACAGTTGGGCCCTAAATTGGGCAAAAAAATTCCTTAGGGCAGAGAAATTTTAAAGGTAATCTAAATTTAGCTGAATCTCTTTCCCAAAGTTTTATTCCTGGGTTGAGATTAAACTTAAGAAATTTAAAGCAAAAAGCTATTCTGAGAAAGTTATGAGGAAGTGAAGGGAAGGGTTTAGGACTCTTAAAAGCTTTGTTTATGATGAATGTGTTTTCATGTGATCCAGCAGAGTAACTTGCAACTCAGGTTCCTCAGGATCTGAGAGAGTAAATGATTCGCAGATCTTGTTTTAATGTAGTGCTAATTACATTTTAGGAGCCAAAGTCCCATAGATTCATGCATAAAACTCCTGCTAACTTCAGTGAGGGTTCTGCATGTGCATCTGAGTGGAGAACTTGGCACTCAGAACAGCTACAGTAAATATTCTTATTGCCTCCTATCAGTTTTCAGAAAAATTTATGGCCTTTGGAAAATCCCTGGTTTTGATATAGGTATGGAATGTGCTGTCCTGTACTGGTAAACAAGGTTCAGGTGATGAGTGACATTCCCCTTTGTTGTCCAAAGTGTACTGTAGTGGAGACAGTCTTAAGTAAAAAGAAGAACAGGAGTACTTGTGGCACCTTAGAGACTAACAAATTTATTAGAGCATAAGCTTTCGTGGACTACAGCCCACTTCTTCGGATGCATATAGAATGGAACATATATTGAGGAGATATATATACACACATACAGAGAGCATAAACAGGTGGGAGTTGTCTTACCAACTCTGAGAGGCCAATTAATTAAGAGAAAAAAAAAACTTTTGAAGTGATAATCAAGCTAGCCGAGTACAGACAGTTTGATAATAAGTGTGAGAGTACTTACAAGGGGAACAAATCCGTACAGACACATGCCTAGAACCCCGACCAGGGGTATTCTATTTGCTACCCAAGATCCATAAACCTGGATATCCTGGACGCCCCATCATCTCAGGCATTGGCACCCTAACATCAGGCTTGTCTGGTTATGTAGACTCTGTCCTCAGACCCTACGCTACCAGCACTCCCAGCTATCTTCGAGATACCACTGACTTCCTGAGGAAACTACAATCCATCGGTGATCTTCCAGAAAACACCATCCTGGCCACTATGGACGTAGAAGCCCTCTACACCAATATTCCATACAAAGATGGACTACAAGCTATCAGGAACAGTATCCCTGATAATGTCACAGCTAACCTGGTGGCTGAACTTTGTGATTTTGTTCTCACCCACAACTATTTCACATTTGGGGACAATATATACCTTCAAGTCAGCGGCACTGCTATGGGTACCCGCATGGCCCCACAATATGCCAACATTTTTATGGCTGACTTAGAACAACGCTTCCTTAGCTCTCGTCCCCTAACGCCCCTACTCTACTTGCGCTACATTGATGACATCTTCATCATCTGGACCCATGGAAAAGAAGCCCTTGAGGAATTTCACCATGATTTCAATAATTTCCATCCCACCATCAACCTCAGCCTAGATCAATCCACACAAGCGGTCCATTTCCTGGACACTACTGTGCTAATAAGCAATGGTCACATCAATACCACCCTATACCGGAAACCTACTGACCGCTACACTTACCTACATGCCTCCAGCTTCCATCCAGGACACACCACACGATCCATTGTCCACAGCCAAGCTCTAAGATATAACCGCATTTGCTCCAATCCCTCGGATAGAGACAAGCACCTACAAGATCTCTATCAAGCATTCTTAAAACTACAATACCCACCTGCTGAAGTGAAAAAACAGATTGACAGAGCCAGACGAGTACCCAGAAGTCACCTCCTACAAGACAGGCCCAACAAAGAAAATAACAGAACACCACTAGCTGTCACCTTCAGCCCCCAACTAAAACCTCTCCAGCGCATCATCAGAGATCTACAACCTATCCTGAAAGATGATCCTTTACTCTCACAGATCTTGGGAGACAGACCTGTCCTCGCTTACAGACAACCCCCCAACCTAAAGCAAATACTCACCAGCAACCACACATCACTGAACAAAACCACTAACCCAGGATCCTATCCTTGTAACAAACCCCGATGCCAACTCTGTCCACATATCTATTCAAGTGACATCATCATAGGACCTAATCACATCAGCCATACCATCAGGGGCTCGTTCACCTGCACATCTACCAATGTGATATATGCCATCATGTGCCAGCAATGCCCCTCTGCCATGTACATTGGCCAAACCGGACAGTCTCTACGCAAAAGAATTAATGGACACAAATCTGACATCAGGAATCAAAATACTCAAAAACCAGTGGGAGAACACTTTAACCTGTCTGGTCATTCAGTGACAGACCTGCGGGTGGCTATCTTACAACAGAAAAACTTCAAAAACAGACTCCAAAGAGAGACTGGTGAGCTAGAATTGATATGCAAACTAGACACAATCAACTCCGGTTTGAATAAGGACTGGGAATGGCTGAGCCATTACAAACATTGACTCTATCTCCCCTTGTAAGTACTCTCACACTTATTATCAAACTGTCTGTACTCGGCTAGCTTGATTATCACTTCAAAAGTTTTTTTTTTTCTCTTAATTAATTGGCCTATCAGAGTTGGTAAGACAACTCCCACCTGTTTATGCTCTCTGTATGTGTGTATATATATCTCCTCAATATATGTTCCATTCTATATGCATCCGAAGAAGTGGGCTGTAGTCCACGAAAGCTTATGCTCTAATAAATTTGTTAGTCTCTAAGGTGCCACAAGTACTCCTGTTCTTCTTTTTGCAGATACAGACTAACACGGCTGTTACTCTGAAACCAGTCTTAAGTAAATTGATTTAAGACAAGTTGAGATTTAGTATGTAGCTGCATAATTGCATTGCTAGATATCAATCTAAAGAGCTTGTCCAAAGTCTGTTTTTGAAAACAGTTTTTCTTTAAACATAAATGTGGTCTTTCTGACATTGTTTGCATCACTTTAAAAATAGTTTGAAATGAAGGGGAAAAAATAAACATGTGCTTTTCTTTTAGGTTGTGTGAGCTAGAAAACATCCCCCTTTTGGTGAACAGTGGGACTTCCAACTAGCGTTATACTTGTGTGGGTATGTACACAAAGCAGCAAACCTTAGTCTGTCTCCAAAAATAGGCACATTACTTAACTACACCTTAACTATCATCTATCAGCTGAGCAGGCAGAGGAAAGGATGTGGGTGTATATATTCAGTTTGAGTGAAAAACATTGGGGGAGAACATTTTTTTTACTATTTTTTAATTAAATATTTAAAAAGATACATTAAAAAAACAAACTCTGCATGAACTTCTCATAATATGTATATTAACCATTTGCCACCTAACCTTAACTATACACCTCTACACCGATATAACGCTGTCTTCGGGAGCCAAAAAAATCTTACGCGTTATAGGCAAAACCACGTTATATTGAAGTTGCTTTGATCTGCCAGAGCGTGCAGTCCCACCTCCCCAGAGCGCTGCTTTACCACATATCCGAATTTGTGTTTTATCGGGGTAGAGGCGTACTTGAAACATTGAAATATATATGTAATATGAATGGTTAAAATATAAATCCACGTCTTGTATTACACAATCTGCAAACAAACAAAATTTGTTTATAAAAACTGTGACAAAGTTCCTCCTCTGTCTTGGTGGGTCCTGCACTTTTTGGCGGATTTGATTTCAGAGGTTCACTGTAGCCCTCAGTTTGGCCACTTCCGCTAGAGGCTCAAACCTGCCATTCACTCAGTTAACCTCATCACTGGCCAGCATGGGGGAAATGAAGAACAATCCCCACAGTCTCTATGTTCCACCTAGTGGGTCAGGGACAGGCCAGATCCCTTTCCAAATTAGACCTTCCCTTCTGGTGTTGCTCACAGACCAGGTCAACTCCTCCTGTGTCAGGAGGTTGGAGGGATGGGGGGAACCTAGGCCCGCCCTCTACACCGAGTTCCAGCCCAGGGCTCTGTGGATAGTAGCTGTCTACATGTCCTGTATCAGCTGCATGACAGCTACAACTTCCTGGGCTACTTCCCCATGGCCTCCCCCCAGCACCTTCTTTATCCTCACCACAGGGTCTTCCCTCTTAAGCCTGATCACGCTTGTACTCCTCAGTCCTCCAGCAGCATGCCTTCTCACTCCTTGTTTGCCCTCGGCTAACTGATGGGAGGTCCTTTTTAAACCAGGTGTCCTGATTAGTCTGCCTGCCATAATTGATTCTAGTATGTTCTTAATTGGCTCCAGGTGTCTTAATTAGCCGGCCTGTCTTAATTGGTTCTAGCAGGTTCCTGATTGCTCTAGTGCAGCCTCTGCTCTGGTCACTCAGGGGACAGAAAACTATTCATCCAGTGGTCAGTATATTTGCCTTCTACCAGACTCCTGTACCCCACTGGTCTGGGTCTGTCACAAAATCCAAATAGTTAAAGAAAAATGATTAAGATAAAATAAAGAACAGAAGCGAAGTTCAGAAGAGGGGTTTAGAGATGGAGAGGGAAGGAAGTGGGTATAGAGATGGGAAAGAAGTAAATGGGGGGAATCTCAGGCATTTAATAGGCTCATTCAGATCCTTCCAGGAAAGCATCCCGTATCTTTGCTTGGGTTTTCTTTCCATAGTGGTCAAGCTTACAATGTCTGTTCTCCAGTCTTCAATTGTTGGTCACTTTTTAGATTTCTATTTTTTTGGTGGCAGTCTTTCAGCAATTATTGGTGGTCTGTCCAGCCAAAGTTTTTCAGATTTATTCAGCTGCCAATTCATATCCATTAAATTTAAAATTACATGTTTAGCTTGTAACATAATTTTATTTGGTAGGAAAAAGTTGACACTGCAATTAAGCTTTGCCAATACATACAGGTATAGGAGTATTCCCACAGCATATGGGTTAAGGTAGCATGTGTTGAATCACAGTCCCAACATTTGTCTGACTTAGCAGCACCTGTTTTGAGTTCAGAGAGGGGTCAAATGCCTCCTCCATATGATTTTCCACTGGATTAATCATAAATGGAGGTTCAAGGAACAATTTGGAGCACTGGCTACAATTTGTTTCCACCAGTTAGCAGAGAATAATTGGTCTAGTTCCTCCTCCCATTTCTTTTTTAGGAAATCTGTATTTAATTAAAATTTGCTGGCCAAATGTGCATATAGTGTTGCCATAGGGTTTAGCAATCTGGGTAATGTTGGGAGAAATTAAAGCAGTCCAGATGGGTTGGGATAGCTCAGGCATTAGGGCTAAAGAGATGGGAGATGGTAGGTTTAAGCTAGATATGTTGCCATTCCTCTAGATCAGTGATCACCAACCCGTTGATCACAATCGACTGGTCAATCCTAGGGACTCTCCCAGTTGATTGTGATCTCAAGCAGTGTAGTGGGGCTGCTGCTAAGGCAGGTTCCCAGCCTGACGCGGCCCCACGCCACTTCCAGAAGTGGCCAGCATGCCCCCAGGAGCAGTGTGGGGCCAGGGCAGGCAGGAAGCCTGCCTTAGCCTCGCTGCACCACCAACCGGGAGCCACTCACAATAAGTGACACCCGGCGGGATGCTGCACCCCAGCCCTGAGCCTCCTCTTGGAGCCAGCACCCAATACCCCCTCCTGTACCCCAAGCCCCAACCCTGAGCCCCCTCCCAGAGCCAGCACCCCACACCCCCTCCTGCACTCCAACGCTCTGCCCCAGCCCAGAGCCCCCTCCTGCACCAACACACTCCCAGAGCTTGCACCCCCGTCCCTTCCTACACTCCAATCCCCTACTCCAGGCTTAGCCCAGAGCCTCCTCCCACACTGCAAACCCTTTGGGCCTAGCCCAGAGCTCACACCCCCTCCCAAACCCCAACCCCTTGCCCCAGCCCGGTAAAAGTGAGTGAGGGTGGGGGAGAGCGAGTGACGGAAAGATGGTGGGATGGAGTGAGCGGGGCAGGGCTTTGGGGAAGGGGCGGGGTAGATCCTGGGTTGCCCTTGAATTCAAAAAGTGATCTTGGGTGTAGAAAGGTTGGAGACCTCTGCTCTAGACTGAATCTTTCTTTTAATATTATAAAAGGGAGGAAGGTATAATTTCCAATAAATGGACTGATGGTCAAAGTCCCCTTCCTAATCCAATCTGGTTGTATGATGGCGTTGCCTGCTATATGGAGTTTTGAGTTACCCCAGAGAGAGGCGTTGGCATGTAGAAAGGGGTGATTTTTTTTTTTTTTTTTTTTTTTAAATTTAGTAGACATTGTACATGAAGTATTTCTGGCTGCCACAGTTCTTTAGGGAATTGACGATAGTATGAATGAAGCACATTGGAAAGGGTTAAAGGAGCAATCAAATCTGCTTTCAGCAGGAGCCAATCCGGGGCTCTACAGCATAAGGGAATGAGCCACTCTATTGCTTGGCTTAGAGTTACTGTCTGATGGTAAAGTTTAAAGTTGGGGAATCTAAAAGCACCTGTTTCGACAAGGAGCTGTAATCTTTGTAAGGAGATTGTTTGTTACCAGCAACCCTCGTTGTGAGAGAAGCTCTAACGCACCCCCCCCCCCATTCACTCCCAAACACACACACAGTCTTTAGAATTACAAATAAATTTTAACTTTTATTTCAATAAAATGAGGAGGACTTGTGTTCTGGTGAAATGTGGGAGGACCTTGTTTTAAAAAATAAGTATTTGAGCTGCAGAGTGTGGCATGTTGTTGTGGGGTGAGTATAGGGCTCCTTCCTGGCATAGAACAATAGAATGAAATGTTTCAGAATTCTTCAGAGTTAAGGGTATTCCAGGTACCCCAAGGACAAAAATAGCATTAATGAGATCTGATGAATTCTTAGTCTTTCATAAAATCAATATTGGACATTTCTGTGAGTCTGCTGCCTCTTAATTTATACAGTGGATTTTGAATATAAAGACCTGTAAAGATTTACGGGGGAGGGATAGCTCAGTGGGTTGAGCATTGGCCTGCTAAACCCAGGGTTGTGAGTTCAGTCCTTGAGGGGGGCCATTTAGGGATCTGGGGCAAAATCAGTACTTGGTCCTGCTAGTGAAGGCAGGGGGCTGGACTCGATAACCTTTCAAGGTCCTTTCCAGTTTTAGGAGATAGGATATCTCCATTAATAATAAAAAATAAAATTTTGAAGATGGCCTGGGAGCACCTTGTTGAAGACCATGAACACATTGAAGAAGTAATGTTGTTAATGTTCTGCACTGGTCTGGTAGTATTCTCTTGCATTCAGACTTTGAGATGGAGGAACTATGTTCCTAGAATTTACTTCTAGGTTTGCTCAGACTCTTGCACCAAATAATGTAAGTAGCGGTCTAAGCAAAAAATGTATGTGTTTTTATAAGAGAGTTGTTATTGCAAGTAGTGCTCTATGTGCTGAGTGCTGTACAGCTATGTAGGAAGACAGTCCAGCCCTGAAAAGCTTGACTGAGAAGACAAAGTGTGAGAGTACTCAGAGTACAAGTAGAGTGGCTAGGGCAGTAACTGGCACATGGCTTATTATTTCCATTCTTTAATATATTAACTGTCTCCAGAGGTCCCTCTGTCTAATTATTGTTAAGTGGTCCTCTTCTTTCTTCTCTCCTCCCCTCCAACCTCTCCTGTTGTGTTCCTTCTTGCTATCTGTCCTTGATACAATCATGCCCTCCTTCCTTACTTCCCATTTCCTCTTCTCCTTCAGAGACCATGAGTTGAGTGGGAGAGTTACCACAAGAGAGGATTAACCCCCCAAAGCAACTGTCCAATCAGGAGAGTCATGAAATGTTTAGAGTGATTTAAAACATCTCAAGATACTAACCGGGTCTGCAGGGGGAAGGGTATTGAGGCATCATCTCCTGGCCCTATCCAGGGAGTCTCTGGTCAGCTGGAGGAGGTGGTTCTTCCGCTCTAGTGTGTAAGTTTGTAGGGCATTGGGGTTGAACTTCATTGTCTCCTCTGCCTCTTTTGTTGCCCACCTTCAGCCCTGATTTTGTATACTTGGAAACTATTTGAGAAAATGGTAAATTTAATTTTGATTTTGCAAGAAGGTTGGAGTAGACAATGAGTTCTGATAAAAATATGAATATAATCTTACACATAACTGACCAGATTAGAGCTGATTGACAGTTAATGGCTTGTGGGGAATGCTAATTGGAGGGGGGGGGGGTCTTTAAATGACCTAACAGTGTAGCAGAGCATGCCTTTTACTTTTTGATGTTTACATATCAAAAGCAGCAAATGTTTGATTTAAGCAGATTGGTCAGGCACCCCCAGTTGGCAGACTTCACAGCTTCCTTGCTGGGTAGTCCTCATTGCAGTTATCAAACAACTTTGACTTCCAAACCCAGCAGTACCCAGATGGGGTGGATAGTGTAGACATAAGAGCACAAATAATTAAAATGGAGCTTCCTTTCCAATGACTATATCTCTGTGCAACCTGTGCATGAACTTAGTTGTTAACAAATTCATGTCCCATAAATGACTTAAGTATAAAATAATATTGTTGACAACTATGTAGATCTATAATATGTAAATGTTCTTTTTGAATAACAATGTGGGTCTTGGTAACAGGGGAGGCTAGTTAAATTCAGATGTGATATTAGCACCTGCAATAATTTTTCTTCCTGTGGTTTACTGTGCTTTGTATCTGCTGCTAGCAATCATCAAATAGCGCGGTTACCACACTTCCTGTTTGAAGCTTCAGCAAAGAAAATACAGCCAGAGGATAAGGCAGATTGACCTATGAAGGGAGCCTATTAAAGTGCAGGGCTGGGGGGTGGAGGGCAAATGGGGCAATTTGGCCTGGGCCCCACAGGGGCCCCCATGAGACTATACTATTCTATAGTATTGCAACTTTTTTTTTATGGAAGGGGCCCCCAAAATTGCTTTGCCCCAGGCCCCCTGAATCCTTTGGGCGGCCCTGTTAAAGTGTTTTAAAGTGAGGAAGCAGTTCTTACACTGTAATTACAGAACAACTTGCTTTCTTCGAACCCTCCCCTCCCACTGTCAGCGTGTACTGTATTCCTATTCAGGTCAATTAAGATTAACACTGATTAGCCCCCTTTCTGTGAGGAGTCCTGGAGAGCCTGACAAGAGAACTTTTTTCTTTTTAAATTTCTTTCTCAAGGTTTATCAAAGTTCAGTAAAGTTTTAATAAATTAAACCTCTGCTCATACTCCTAATTGCCACACCTTGCTCTACCCACTGATTGCCCGTGACATTTTATTTCTGCATTTTAAATTTAAGATTGCAATGTAACAATTCTGAGTAGTAGTTTCACTTTTGCATTCCATCAGCCATAGAACTCATTTTGAAACAGTGAAAATCTCCTTAGTACTTCAATTTGTGAAAGACAAAATAGATCTGTATATATAGGTATCCTCATCCCTTAGTACTGTTTGTTTAAATTCGCCACGAAAGGCAAAATAAAGTTTAAATATGATTCTTTTAATCGTGATTGAGAGACAGTTTGTGTGACACTGTTTTATATGTTCTCTTTAACCCTCAATTGTATTCTCCAACTAAACTGTTGCAAAAGATGTTACTAGGATATAGTAATTAAGTGTATGGTTCTCCCTTAGTAAGGCTCTTGTTAAGTTGGTAGTGGGGGCAGGATGAGGATATAGTCTGTCTCATTTGGAGCTGCATTACCCAGCTGCTCAATTAGAACAGCACTGGGAAATTATGTAAGAGCAAAAATTTAGGTTTTTTTTTTTTTTTAAACATTCATCTTGAACTGCATTCTTCAGTCTTGTTTAAGAGGATAACCTAGTGGGGCCCCAGTAATCTGGGAGGTCTAGACAGACAAATGCAGCACTATATGTAATACGGTTTGCTACTCACACAATACCACATTAAGGGCTTGATGCTGTGGAAGTGCAGAGCACTACCTGTGAGGTGCTGAGTGTCTAAATCCCCTTAAGCATGTGACGTTTAGGGTGCTCGGCACCTCACAGGATCAGGCCTAGGTACTTTCACGTGAGATCATGATTATATAATTATCTGATTGGTAGCTGTAAGGATAATCAATACCCTTCATATTTAAACCAATAATTAACAAAAAGAACAACTTACTCTCCTTGTTTAAATTACTTCTTAAACAGGGTTTCAAAGGACATTAAGAGAACTCTGAGGAGTATATCATTATTGCTAGCTAGAATGTTGATGTCTCTTTTGCCACCTGGTTAATTGCATTTTTTCCATTTTACACAGCAGCTTTGTGCCTCGCCCTACATAATAACCAAACCACAGTAAAAGTCATTTGTTTATATTTGCATATAAAATTCCAGCTTTTTGACAAATAGCCATCACTTTTATTTTCTTTCTTTCTTTTTTGGTAACCTAATTTTAAAAATTAGATAATTAAAATGCCACAACATTCAGTTGTTTCAAGATATAAAAATTATTTCTAAAGGGAAAAGGAGGGAAAAATTCTCTTCACATGGAGAGGAAGCAGACAAAAAGGCTTCTTGGCACTGTTATATAGAACTATAAAGACTGAGGTGAATTTAGCATGTACTATATAGGAGCTATTGTGTGTGCTTAACTTTACTTGTTCTAAGAAAAAATATTTGAGAAGTGCTATAAAAGAATGATGCTCATTGTAGTGTAACTTACACTTTGAGGTTCAGTTGTTTAGTGGGTTTTGTTTGCAGACAAAAATAAAAGTTTCAAATAGCATACATGACCAAAATCCTATTTATTAACAGCGTGGGGGGGGGGGAGGATTTTCACAAGCTTTGCAACCCAGAACAGAATTTCAGACGAACACAAGCATTTCCAAGCTTTGTGGATTGTTCCCAGGGCTTCAACTGACCGCAGCTCTTCAAACTGCAAAGAGCTGGAAGAGCATTCTGGGTATTAGAATGCAAATAAGACTATGAGTTGCAGAAGAATTTCCCTATATGTGTGGGTTTAGATTTAACCAGGGTTTGAAAATTGAACCACTGTAACAACAGGAACTTAATATATTCAGTTCTGGACCTGTGCCAAAAAAAGCTCTGTTAGACTGAGGGACTAGTGACACTCTATGGCCTGATACTTCATGAGCTTCCACGGATACAGATGAATATGTTGTACCATTGGTAGGGAAAAGGAAAACCCAACAATACAGTTCCACAGGGTATTTATTTCTAGTTCTAGTAGGTAATGATACATCAGGCCTTGTAATATTGTCACTGATTATCAGCTAGCTTTTCCCATTTCAGTTCTAACAGAGTCTTAGTAGTTAGTATCACCTGAGTTGCAAGAGCTAGAAACCAATGCCTTGCTTCACCTCTGAGCAACTTGGAATCCCAGCTTCTAAACACCATACAGCATTAAGCTTTAATTGTAGATGTTTGCTGTACTATCACAGAGCTAAACAAGAGTCGGAAGTTGCACACCTAACATAAATTAACCATATTCTGGTTGCAAAACCTAAGTTTTGTGACAGTATTGGATATGAAGAATTCTAGAAATCAAGTGGGATGCCTCCTGGGATTAGAGTTTTGAGAACCAACTGAAGGTGGAATTTTCAAAATTTCTCTGTGCTGGCCTAATTCTGTTCACATTGAAGTCAATGGGAGTTTTACTATTGACTCCAAGGGGAGCAGAGTTAGGCCTGTGCAGTGAACTTTTGAAAATCCCGATCTAAAAGATCTGAGTGTGCCGTGAGTGTACTTGGAATTGACTTTTAAAAAACTTCTCCATTGAAGTGCCTTGTCTTCTGGTATTTTTAAAATTTTAATCCAGTGAAATTTTACTGTCTTTATATTACACAGCCTAAGTACTTGAGTCATTCTGTTAATTCTTCCATTTGCATCCGTGTATGAAATAATGCTAGAACAAATATTTCTTCAGATCAGCAACAATGACAATTCTGGGGAATGCATATAGACAACTCTGCAGTGAAGGCTTATGAACTAATTTCTTTTATTTCTTTGTTTTGGGGGCAGCCAGCTGTCATGGAAACTTGCTGTTTCTTGACTAGCTGGTAGTTGATCCACATTCACCTGGCTGTCCAGTATCAGAGGGGTTGCTTATTGTCGGTGGTGTTGGCAGTGGATTGAGGGAAGGGAGGTAGAATACAGTTTCCATTTTATCCTAATTCTGGGGTTGCTAAATGTAGGCCTGGTCTACACTAAAAAGTTAGGTTGACCCAGCTATGTTGCTCAGGGATGTGAAAATCCACACCTTTGAGAAATGTAGTTAAGCCCACCTAACCCATAGTGAGGACCGTGCTAGGGCGACAGAAGAATTCTTCCATTAACCTAGCTACTACCTCTCTGGGAGGTGGCTTACAGCTGTGCCACTGTAGCGTTTCAAGTGTAATCAAGCCCAATGTCATGTACAGATGCTGTCAATTATGTTGGTAGCTTCTTCAAATCAAGAATATAGAAATTAGTATTATTACCAGGGGTGCAAGTAGGGCGGTACTCTCCAGTACACGGTACTGGGGAGGGGGGTTGCGTTCTACTCCTCAAAGGAGCAGAAGGGGCTAGGGAGGGGTGGGGGGGGACAGAAGGTGTTTAAAGAGTGTTTTTGATTCTGTTTCTCCCCATTGGCCTGATTATCCATGACATCCATACTGCATCCACATGAAGTCCAAATCATTAGAAGAATGCCTCTGCTTGCACTGATCAGAGGATGTTTGGATTCTGATGTCAGTCCAGTTCTGCAGCCTGATGGGAATCGGGTGTTGTCTCCAGTGTACCTAGAATTCTTCTTTGCAGCCAAACTAGTCTAACGTGCATTTTGTGAACTGGAACTGGAGCAGCAAAACAATGAAAACAAATGCCCCATTTTCCAGCTTTGTGAGTGAGAGAACTATAAGTGAAGATTATAATGCTGGACACTGACAGCCTTAAACCAGCCAGCTGCCTCAGGAATCTGGCAAGAACTTTGCTGAAAATATGTTCCTCATCTTAGCAACAGAGCTAAGACTTATTACGCATCAGTCAACCTTTATTTGAATGAAACTCCTTCTGATCTGACAGCTCAGGCATTGTCAGTTTCATCCAGAACAATTTACAAACTTGGAACCTAATCCTGTAAACCCTTAATCATTTGATCAATCCCATTGAAGACAATGGAACTATTTGCATGACTATGGACCGCTTTTGTGGACTGGTAGGAGTTTCAAGATCTGTTCCTTTAAAGGAAGTTGAATCCCCCATTGAAATGCAATGTTTGGGTACAATCCCTCATAGGCGCTGACTTCCCCTCTGCCCGGTGGGTGCTTGACCCCCACCCCTGCCCCACCTCTTCCTGCCCTGCATCGCCCTCACCACACCTCTATTCCACCCCTTCCCCCAAGTCCCCGCCCCACCCTGCCTTTTCCTACCCCATCCCAACCCCTCCCTTCCCACCCCCATTCCACCCCCTTCCCCCAAGTCCATGCCCCTGCCCTGCATTTTCTCCTCCTCCTCCCCCTCCCCTGAGCATGTAGCCTCCCCACTCCTCCCCCTCCCTCCCGGAAATTCTTAAGCACTGCCAAACAGCTGTTAAGTGGCAGGCGGGAAGCACTGGGAGGAGGAGGAGCGGGGACGTGGCGCACTTGGGAGGGGAGAAGGAGAGAGGAGCTTGGCTGCCAGTGGGTGCAGAGCACCTGCTAATTTTTCCCCGTGGGTGCTCCAGCCACGGAGCACCCACGGAGTCAGCACCTATGAATAGCATAATGCAGTTTCGGATACAGTTCTACTTAAAATTTGTCTTTTAATAAGCCATACATATGCTGAAATGGCTCCTCACCCAACTCCCATATTCCATATAAACAGACTGAAATACTACATATTTGGGGTGAAAGTGAGTAGTTAAGCATGTTGATCTTTGTATATACAAAGGGCGGTGTCAGAGGGGACAGGGAGAGCATGGGGGCCCTGGGTTGGGGTGGGGAGGAGTCACATAGCAGGTCACGTGCCCCCCTTGTGTCCCTCCCATGAGTGCAGTACCACCAAGAAATGATTTGTACTTGCACCACTACTTGTTACTAGAGTTTCTGTTCCTTAGAATGACATTCCTGTACATGAACACAAATATCTAATTACCTTTATTGGAGACAAATTTCATGACATCTAAGTTTCCTGCAAAATTGGAATGCATAAATTTAGACTGTCAGTTCATCAGGATAGAATCTTTCTTTGTACTGCGTCTAGCCCAATGAGTCCCAAACTTATTTCAGACCTCTAGGTAATGCAGTAGTTTAAATAGTAATGTACAGCAGTTTGTGTATTGGATTTCCATAAATGGATTAAACCATTTATATAGTTACTATTTACATTTTTTTAAAATAATTGTTTAATTTTATAATTTTGTAATCATTTAATTTTCCATTTCTTTACAAAATAAAGATAAGACAGATTGTGCATGGAATGACCACAGTAAAATCACCAGGGAGTTACTTGGGGGGCAGGGAATGGAGACTTCAGGTTAAAGGTTAAACAAAAAAAACCCCAATCTATAATTTAGCAAAAGAATGGCAGGAATTTAATGTGTCAGTTGTTCCACACTAGGAGTTTGTGTTTTAAGAAGACAGTCCCACATTTCACATGTGTTTTCCCATTATGAATGGAACTGTATATGGAGCATCAGGGTAGAGGGGAGGGAAAGAAAAGTATTTATGTTGACAGAATTTGTGCCTTATCAGCTTCAGTTTATTGGTAAAGTTTTTTTCAGAATTAGAAAAGGGTGACTTGGATAGCAAGGTCCCCATCTGCATTACAAAAACAACCTCAGGGCAACCAGTTACAAATGATTAAAATTTGCACTACAGGACCTTAACTGGTTGTTACTGGGCCTAATCTGAGTGAGCTTGGAACAAATCATTGCTTTTATTGAATATTGCTTTTATTTTATTTTATTTTATTTTATTTTTAAAGCAGGTGGGAGGAGATGTCAACAGGTAGATTTCCCTCTGAAGTTTTGTCCTTTTCTCCTTTGATTCTGATCAGAACTTGCTTTTATTTATTTATTTGTTTTGCTTAAGGGGTTTGAAAGGGAGAATGGGCAGCCAAAAGGAAAAAGATGGCTAGTGTAACATTCTCCGAGCCAGGACACTATTCCTAAATGTAGATTCTGATTACATTATCTGTAACTTTATTACAAGAAGTCATGGAATGTTTGTATTACTTGAGACTCTGCCTAACACAATTTTTAGTGGTGTCTCTATAGAAACAAAAATGTGATTGAAATAAGTGTGCATCTTTTGGGTCCATATATGATTCATGGTTTAAATATTTGTTAGGGCCTGTCGGGTATATATTCTGAAATCTGTCAGCTTAAAAAGACCTATTTTCTTTCTTGCTGACGTAACACACTTTTCTCTTTCAGGTAATTGCCTTTAGAATAAGGACCAAGAGACCATTTATACATGCTTCTTCGGTGCTTGGACTAACACATTCGGAGAGAAGACTCTTTTACATCTTTGTCACAAACTTGATTATCCCACGACTTAACTGTCATTGGAAAAAGCTCACAACAGGAAAAAAAACCTTTCCCACTTTCGGTCCATTACACAGTAGTTGAGCTAAGGAACTTTCTACGTGGAGGCTCTATAGCAGAGATTTGGAATTTTGCTGCTTGCTCTCATCCTCTGTGTTCACACTTCAGACTGTAAACAATGAGTGAGTTCTGGTTGTGTTTCAACTGCTGTATTGCAGAACAGCCTCAGCCTGTAAGTATGAATCTCTGCATTGTTTCTGTATGTAATCAAGTATATTGTTCTTTTTTTTTTTTTATTCGTACTATGGACTAAGCTCAGTGAAAATGAAAAAATCTAGCATATCTGTTTAGCTGTGCTGTATGAATAATCATATCTATTTCAGGCTGACGTGGATATTTTGATTTGCAAAGATACTAAGGAAGATGGGGGTAAAGGGAGCAACACATCAAATGGCCCTAATGTAGGTCCCAAAAATGGATGGAAAATTGGAAATATAAAAATCCAACTTCAGCTTGTTTTGTTGCTGTTTTAGGCTAAGTTGAAGATGGGGTTGGGTGAGGTTCAGGGAAGGGAATATTTATATTTAGAAATCAAGTGTGAATTCCAATCCTGACCCCATTGAAATCAACAGCAAAACTCCCATTTTTCTGCCATTGACTTCAGTTGTAAGGTCAGGATTTCACCCAGTGTTTAGTTGTCACTCTTTAGGATTTTTTGAGGAAATCTTGAGAGAATGTGTATTACAATCAGTTAACTTGATTTTGCACCACAATCATTTGAGTTTTGCTGAAAAGAGGAATGGATGTGATAATGGCTAAGTAAAGCATGAAGGAATACAAGACAGAAGCACTTCAAAGCGTCATGCCCGGAAGACAAAATAAACTATCTAAATGCTGGTACAGTAGAGAAGTGATTTTCCCCCTCCCTCCCCCCCCATATTGAGACTCAAGAAATAGATTTAGGGCCTCTGCTACCAGGTACTGGATCCAGTACTGTTGTGCTTCTGGGAGAAAGCCTACCTATCATGCAGGTAAAGTAGGCCAGGAATTTGATTACCAGCAGTTCTGGAGATGTCTTCACAACTACACCTGGGAAGATCAATCCTGTTGAGCAGTGCAGCCAGATCAGTCCGAGTAGTGGGGTACAGAAAGGAGAGTTCTTTATTCCAGCCAATATGTGGGAGACAGTACAGTGAACATGGGAGAGTATGTTTGAATTAGAAGTAACAATAGAATCACAAAGTGGTGCAGCTCACAGCAACACAGATAATTTGGTTTTGTATTGACTTAAGGAAAGTCAAAGCCACTGAAAAGCGTAATGCCTACTTGCTTTTCTGAGACTGTCAGGAATAGTTATTGCAAAAAGATTGAAAGCAAAAAGAATCCTGAAGTAGTAATGGAAGTATCAGTAAACCTAACAGTTTAAACCTCCTTGGTGCACAGTATAAATGTAACTTGCTGTCATTTTTAATGAAACAGGGTTGTGGGAGGAGTTCATACTCAGATACCAACATGGGGAGTTAAAATTCCTCTAATGTGGAATGAATACCTTGCAGTCTTTCAAGACTTGCTGTGTCAGTATCCTAATGACTTACATAGTTTGACGACAAAATGTTTTAATAGGTTTAATGTGAGTTGTAATGGCATTCTGGAATTAAGAGAATGAATACACCCTTAGGCTATATAGTACAATTCCATGTAGTTTGCAGACTCCTAGCATTTTTTTTAATTTTATAAATAACAGTAGAAACCAAAAATATGTTCCACTTGTTTTTAGGAGCTGTAGATAGCTGCTTTTCTAAACCCTGATTATAATTTTATGCTACAATAAAGTTATTGCATGGGAGCGCAAAATGAAATGTGTTACAGCTAACATAATACATTAGTACTACAGTTCTTAATCCCCAATAAAGTGTGGAGGTTATAGTTCAAAGCCGAACAGGGGCTGCAAGCCTTCACCCACTCCTGTCTCTATTGTGGATTTGCTCAGTAACTTGTGCTCCTTCTTCCTTCCTCTCGCCCCCAAGATACAAGTAGCACCCTGTAAAGCATTTCATTTGTTCCTGAAGTGCTGCATTTCAAGGGTTTTAGGACTTGGCTGGCACACATGAGTACAATAAGAGTTGTTGCAAAGGATTTTGCGTGTGACTGAGAAGTAGTTTGTGTGACTGCATGTGAACTGTTAGTATTGTTGTAGTTAGTAACAGACCTAGAACTCTTAGATTCCATTTCTGTCTGTGTTCCTCTTCTGTCTAACTGGGACTGAAATTTCAAGTTGCAGAATGTAAGTAAATTGTTAACATTATACAAAAAAATTTATCAAATCTAAATCAATCCCTTTTCCATTCTGGGCAAATAGATAGAATGACTTCTCTAACCTTCTTAAAAATAATTTCTTCAGAAACTGGGAATGATTCTCAATGCATATAAAACTACTTTGTCTCACTAGAGCCCAACACACATTAAGAGCCTGAATATGTCACCCTTACTAATGGTTGAGTAGTAACTCATTCTGCAAGCAGCCCTCATGGAATCAATGGAAGTACTTGCAGAGTGAAGGTACTGTTCAATGTAAGGATGGCAGAACTAGGCCCCAGGATGTGCTGCTCCTGCAGCAGAGCCTCCTGTGGGATGGGTTTCAGCAACTGAGTCACTTCGTTGGCTTCAGTCTGCGCCTGCTGCTGGCTCCCATCACTCCCCATGCTGGGTTCTGGGGCCAGTGGGGCACCATCCCAGCTGACCAGCGCAGTGCCCAGAACCCAGTCAAACTCCTCCTAAACTGAGCACAGTGTCAGCAAGGTGCCTGACATGTGGTTCTGCTTCCTGATTTTCCTGTACTCACTCTTAAGATGCTTAATCAGATCTCTGCACTGGTCACCAGTCTGGTATATTTGAAGCGTTGCCAGCTTCTTGTTTATTTGCTGGTATGCCTGGTCATTCCTGGTACTTTGATGGAAGTCCACTGTTCTGCTGGCCTCACACCAGAGGATCACCAAAATCTGGCTGTGCTCCAGTGACTGTGAAGCAGTGTGCTGCAAAGGCTTGTCATGTTAAGTCTCCATTGCAAACACAAGGCTGCTGATGGTGTGTTTGCATTTCGGTGGTCAGAAGACAATGGAAGAGTTAGCGCTGATTCACTGAGCTGCTGCAGTATACCAAGGAGGGATGCTTTTCTTTTCATTGGCCTCGATTTGCGGATTCTTGGGATAGAGAGGACAAAGGTAGTTGGCCCATGGGATTGTGGGATACTTTTGTTGGACTCCCAGGGCCTCAATTGGCATCTTCGCTGCAAAGCAATAGGGCTTGAATCCTGGTTTGGATCCTCAGTACCCACAAGGTTCTACAACTCTAGGGCCAAGCCTGAGTCTGAGAGATTTGTGTATAGATAGAAGAGGGGTTTGGGCTCAAGCCCTAGTCTGAGTCTGGGCTTATGTTGCAGTGTAGATATACCCTTAGTGATCAACTCACTGTGAAGTTCCCCTGTACCATGAGACAGCTGGAATACATCAGTTGCGCTGCCCTCAACCATTGTGTCGAATGTAGGGCTAAATTCTAATCTAATATGTATAACTCTGAGTTAGCACAGTAGCGTTTTTGTATTTTGAATTATGTTTTAATGCACATGCTATTCGGTGGTAGTTAAAATTTGGTTCTTAGAAATTGACTACGGGTAGGGGAACAAGTTCCCTTGGCTTCTGAATTGCAGTGATCTAACATGCAAGAGATTTTTCTGGCCACGTGCCCTATTGTTGGTATATTTACACATTAAGACTATTGCTGATTAGGCACGCTGGCTTCAGACTTACTGTAAAATAATATTTTTGGTAGATTTGGAGTAATGCATTTCATATTTATTTGATTATTTTATAAAATAGTAAAATTATAGAAGACTGATCTTTGTATATTAAAATGAATCATTCTTAGTTGCTTGCTGACTGAACCCTCTGCCCATGAGAATAAATGAATTGCAGAATATTTTTTCATGTATCCTGTGTATTAATGTGTAATGCAGTCGCACATTTATACATCTAATTACACCAGCATCATCTAGTACAAGGACTCTGAGTAATAAATCAAAGCCTCAAAAAAGATCAATTGCTTATGATGATGTATCCAGCTTCAGGCAGCACCTTATCATTCTAATCCAAAAGATTTCACGCTGCAGTTACTGTTCAGCCTGCATAATATTTTTTAAAAGAATCCTGCAAATGAACAGATATGG
This sequence comes from Malaclemys terrapin pileata, assembly GCF_027887155.1. Taxonomy (NCBI): domain Eukaryota; kingdom Metazoa; phylum Chordata; order Testudines; family Emydidae; genus Malaclemys; species Malaclemys terrapin. The sequence goes on along the minus strand of NC_071510.1, from coordinate 52,254,636 downwards.
AATATGCTAGATTTAGCATAAAAGATATCCGCATTTAATGATTTGTTCCTTCCAAAGTAGGAAATATGTAAGCATTGTCCCCATTACTCAGGCTAAGCCACAACTTTCATGTTCTTGTCCCAATCTTGTCTCTATTTTATGTCTTCTACTGTGCCAACCACCACACCTTGAACCCATTCCCTAACTTGTTCCACTGTTCCTTTAAGTCCATCACTAAAACATGTTTCTTCCAAAAGGCTTGTAAAGATTAATCCTCCCACAGAGAAGCGTTGACAAAAATTGATGTTGTGAAATAAAAATCGTGGAAGCAAAATAGACACATACTTCACTTTGTTCAGTTATGTTGCTTATATTCCATTCCATGCTTGGAATGTATCATGTCTCTTAAATATGAAGTCCTTTCATCATGAATTCTGTGCTTCCTTCTTTGTCTATAAAACATCTAGGAAATTTTGGATGTCACATAAATACTAACAGCATAGTTTTTGAGATTTTTAGCTCCATCACGGGAAAGATACGAAAGGTATAGAAAGTGTGTGCATGTGTTCCAGCATATCTAGGCTTGCCCTTTCAGTGATGAGTTTTCCTCTGCCCTCCAGCTCCAGGAGGCAGGATGAGACTGCTGTTCACAAGAAAGTTTGACTCCCACTTCTGGGAAAACCCCAGGTTATTCTTCCAGCCTGCTTCAACAGGTGGTCTCCAGGCTTCCTCCTGTCCGGGATTACAGCATTAAAAAAACCTTTAAATTAGGGCTGTCAATTAATCACAGTTAATCCACGTGATTAACTCAAAAAATGAATTGCGATTAAAAAAATGAATCACACTGTTAAACAATAGAATACCAATTTGAAATTTATTAAATATTTTTTGATGTTTTTCTATATTTTCAATAGTGATTTCAGTTACAACACAGAATAAAGTGCACAGTGCTCACTTTATATTATTATTTTTTATTACAAATATATGCACTCTAAAAATGATAAACAAAAGAAATAGCAGTTTTCAGTTCACCTCATAGAAGTATTGAAGTGCAATCTCTATCATGAAAGTATAACTTAAAAATGCAGATTTTTTTGTTTGGTTACATAACTGCACTCAAAACCAAAACAATGTAAAACTTTAGCGCCTACAAGGCCACTCAGTCCTACTTCGTATTCTACCAATCACTAAGTCAAACAAGTTTGTTTACGTTGACAGGAGGTACTGCTGCCTGCTTCTTATTTACAATGTCACCTGAAAGTGAGAACAGGAATTTGCATGGCACTTTTGTAGCTATCATTGCAAGGTATTTACGTGCCAGATATACTAAACATTCTTATGCCCCTTCATGCTTCGGCCACCATTCCAGAGGATGTGCTTCCCTGCTGATGATGCTCGTTTTAAAAAAATGCATAAATTAAATTTGCAACTGTACTTCTTGGGGGGAGAATTGTATGTCTCCTGCTCTGTTTTACCCACATTCTGTATATATTTCATATTATAGCAGTCTCGGATGATGACCCAGCACATTTTTGTTTTAAGAACACTTTAACAGCAGATTTGACAAAACACAAAGAAGGTGAGATTTCTAAAGATAGCTACAGCATTTGATCAAAGGTTTAAGAATCTGAAGTGCCACCCAAAATCTGTGAGGGACGAGGTGTGGAGAATGCTTTCAGAAGTCTTAAAAGAGCAACACTCTGATGCGGAAACTACAGCACCCAAACCACCAAAAAAGAAAATCAACATTCTGCTGGTGGCATCTGACTCAGATGATGAAAATGAATATGCGTTGGTCTGCACTGCTTTGGAGCGTTATCAAGCAGAACCCATCATCAGCATGGAAGCATGTCCTCTGGAATGGTGGTTGAACCATGAAAGGACATATGAATCTTTAACGCATCTGGCACGTAAATATCTTGCAACGCCAGCTACAACAGTGCCATGCAAACACCTGTTTTCACTTTCAGGTGACATTGTAAACAAGAAGCGGGCAGCATTATCTCCTGCAAATTGTAACCAACCTTGTTTGAGTGATTGGCTGACCAAGAAGTAGGTCTGAGTGGACTTGTAGGCTCTAAAGTTTTAAAATTTTTTATTTTTGAATGCAGTTTTTTGTACATAATCTACATTTGTAAGTTCAACTTTCATAACAAAGAGATTGCACTACAGTACTTGTATGATATGAATTGAAAAATAATTTTTTTACAGGGCAAATATTTGTAATCTAAAATAAATATAAAGTGAGGACTGTACACTTTGTATTCTGTGTTGTAATTGAAATTAATATATTTGAAAATAAAATAAATGGTATTCTATTGTTGTTTAACAGCACGATTAATTGCGATTAATTTTTTAAATCCCTTGACAGCCCTACTTTAAATAATTAATTTTGCCTGAAAAGCTTTCCTTTTAGGCCTTCTACCACTTTTTAGGTTTTTCAGGGGTGCCTAGCACGAAAAAATGCCTCTATTCTCCATCCTTTTCTCCCTAGTTTTGGGCCCCAAGATGGCAGTAAAGCCCTCTGAAGTGAAGAAGAAAGCCAAAAGATGCAAAGTACATGTGTATTCTAACTTCTTTAGAGACAATTCTAACTTTGTAGCAAAGTCTTTATATAGTACAAGAAATAGTCCTGCCTTTATCTAATCTTTTTAACATCACCCGTCTATAATTCTGTTTCATTCTGTAGTATACTCCAGAGCACTATATTAACAATATTGTGAATTGCAGAAAAAAACGCTAGAGCCCCTTTAAAGCACTGACACTGCTAGCTGTTTAGAAGTCTAACTGAAATAGAACCTTCAGCTTATAACCCATCTCTTTCTGTCCATGATGGATATTAAATGGATACACTGTACTGCAGGCTAGATAAAAATTGATATTTTTTTAAATTTAAAAGAATCAGATTTTTCTGTTTAAATGTTTTCTTTTTTAAAATAAACACATTTAAATTTAAGTTTGAAATTGACAACTTATGTTAGATTATATAAATTTAGACTTTATCATTTAAATAAAAAATATACTAAACAGTACATGTTTGCTGCCGAGTTTTAAAGAAAGTCAGACCATTGAACTGGTGGAAATCACTGGCTAAGCACCTGGAACCAAAGTTTAAAAAAGTACTAAACCAGCTTTTGATAGCAGTAGCCTCTTTTGCAGGCACAGAGAGCATATTTTCTTCATTTTGGTTTATTCAACTAATTAAGTTAAATGACTAGTTCATTCAAAGTTAAGAAACAAAGTTGGGATTTGAAAAAGCAAGAAAATTTGTTTTCCTCTTCCAATCTATGAATACAAAAAACGTGTGTGAGAGGATGAGATCTACTGGGTTCTAAAATCTTGAAACAGTCAATTCAGTTCACTAGGTACAGATAATGTTCTTTGTTTATTAAACCAGTTTTAAATCTAAAACATATTTTTGATAAACTTTTTGATGAACTTCTTTCTTATGTATTCAACACACTTAAGCTTGCTTTATTTAACGAATAACATTTAAAAATGCTGTTTTGTGCATTTTCAATTTGAATTTCCATTGAAAGAGCTTGACACAAATCACAAGTAAAAGGTTAATCATATAGTAAAAAATGCATCACTCACCATTTTCTAAAATAAGAATGGAAAAATTAAGACTGAATAAATATTAAGCTGTAAAATTGCATTTATAAAGTGTATAGTTATAATGTATGCACCTGGTTAGCAAAAAGAAGCATCATATCTAGTATAAAGGCTGTATATATTTGCAAATCAACATGTTTTAATGATTACCAACTAATGAGAATCAAACTTTCTTTAGGAAAATAATTAAAAAGTACAGATTCAAAACAAGATTAAAATCAATGAGATAAATCAAGGTTTCCTGCTTGCTAATTTAAATAATGATTAAAATAAGTCATTTAAATCAATCTGATCTGATTGCTAGTGTATTAGGTAAACAGTGCTACACAAAGTGTGATAGAAACTATGATTATGGCCACCAGAAGGGACCCACTGCTGACAAACGCTTTCAGTGGCCAGTTGTATTTCTAATGGTTAAGGCTGAAAAATATTTTGTCATTTGTGGGTTTCTTCTCCCTATTTGTACAAAAAGCACCTATCCCCTTGGGCACATAATTAACATAATTAAGGCTGCGAGTTTGTCACGGAGGTTACGGATTCTGTGACTTTCCGTGACCTCCGTGACTTCTGCAGCAGCCGGTGCGCCTGGCTCTGGGGCAGCTCATGCAGCTCCTGCGCCAGGCGCACCGGCTGCTGCTCGGACAGTCTCGGGCCTCCATGGCTCCCCACCCCCAGCAGCAGAATTTGGGTGTGGACGGGGGCAGGGGGCTGGGGCAGAGGACGGGGTGAGGTGGGCTCTGGGCAGTGCTTACATGGGGGGCTCCCCGGAAGCAACAACATCCCCCTCACTCAGCTGCTACATAGACGGCACCGCCCCTGCAGCTCCCATTGGCTGGACCGCCTAGCAGCTGAGTGAGGGGGATGTCGCCATTTCCTGGGAGCCGTCCAGCTAAGCACCGCCCAGAGCCCGCCTCACCCCGTCCCGTGCCCCAGACCCCTGCCCCCTTCCATGCCCAAACTGCTGCTTCTCAGGGAGGAGGAAGGGGAGGCGTGGAACAGGTAGGAAGCCTGCCGGTCCCGCCAACCCTCCCTCCCCCAAGTTTTAGTCCTGGGTATTTTTAGTAAAAGTCATGGACAGGTCACGGGCCATGAATTTTTGTTTACTGCCCATGACCTGTCTGTGACTTTTACTTAAAATACCCATGACTAAAACATAGCCTTAAACATAATTAATATATACAACCATACAATAGAATTAATTAGCAAAACCAGCATAAACCAACCCCAGCCCCCATAGCAAATAAAATAAAATTTTGATAGTTCAGGGTATTTCTAAAATTAGTGAGCCAGATTCTGCACTAGCACTAGGATAAGCAAGTGCAAGTTCTTACCCAATGTGGCCAAAACACAAACATTCAGTGCCCTTTAATCATTGAAACTTTTATGACCTACAATATAGTATACATTTCAGTGTTGAAATATACAAGCTAGAACCTTCAGTTGGCACAGTAACTCAGACATATTTAGCTTTTGTATACTTATCAAGCCATCAAGCTCAGATGTTTCAGAGGTTTCTGTATTATATAGCTCATTAATGGCCTGTCAAATAAGTTTGATAAAGGCATCCTTTATTAGAAGGGACAGTTTGCCAGTTTATTGCAGGTTTCTACTGGTCCTGACTTTGTTTGCCACTTCTACATATTGCATTAACAGTTAATAGGCTGCTTTATTTATTTGTTTAAATGACCTATCTTGTGTCTTACTATCTCTGGTGCAGTGTCAAAATATTAAGGTAAATAATATTCTGCATATTTATGTAAATGCGGGGAAATCATTGGATATTTCTCTTGTACCTGTTTGTGAATAAAATGGTGATCTCTGAAGATCAATTAAAGACAGTGGTACTAACATTGTACATTTTTATTGGGTTATTAGTGAAATAGGTGTTAAAACCAGATATCTTGAAAAAATGTGGAAGAATTATGCCCAGTCTTCTGTTGGAGGAATGAAATGTATGTATGTATGTAAGTGTGTATGTGTGTGTAAATAATGTATAAAGTAATGTATAATTCTACAATTGACAGCACACTGAAAAAGGGTTTGGCATTTTTTTTTTTGTTAGATTAATTTAAGGGCTTGCTAGGAGGAGCACAGGTTATTTGCCTAAAACTCTGTTTGAAAGAGAAACAGATTTGAAGCTTCAGCTAATCAGGGCACCATTTAAAAAAGAATTCTCAAATGTTTTCTGATCTCTTGTAGTCAGTTATGGTCAGTAATGCTCTGTCACGGAGAATGTATTTCCAGAACTAATGCCTAGTGTCGGTCACAAAGAGACGCAGTTGCTTTCAGAAAAGCTGAATTGGACCAGCAAGAGCTGGTAGCTCCACAAAGTATTTGGGGATGAAGTGAACCACATTTGAAACAAGTTTTGTATGAAAGCTCTATCTTAGTTTAAAATATTATATAGGATAAGCTCCAAATTTTGATTTTTGCCTTAGTGTTTAACAGTAAAATATAGAAGTTTCCTCCTCTTTCCTTGGTGTTTCACAAGCACCTAGCTTGCCAGTCTGTCTTTCATGTAAGAACGAGGATAGATTAACAACCCCAAGATGTCAGTATGTACCATTAGGAGCATTTATACTTGCCACTTCCTCTGAATCTGCTGTTCCTTACACACATTTCTCCTTGCAGAAGGTTTTTGTCAGGATCACCAATGTAGTTAATAACATATCAACAGTTTCACATTCTGTAGAAGAATGTGTCATGTAAATGGACAGAGACTGTGGAAAGAAATTAGAGCTGTTGCCATGTGGCTTAATTTTCCATGCTAAAACCTTGTTCTGTGTGTAACATAGTAAAACTAATATCCTTTAACTGTTGCTGTCCTATGCCTTATTTTTAGTGTCTAAATTCTGTGCTGGCTCAGATTTTTTTTTTTTTTAACAAACTGATGCTGATATAATTCTTTTCTTAATAAGAATGCTGTGCATATTTTGTGGATCTATTATGTCCTGTGTAAAAAAAAGTGCAGGCCCAATTTTCAGATTTAAGAGCCTAGATAGCTTTCGGTGCCTAAAACAAATATTTAAGGGCCTGTCCTTAGGCATCCAAGTTTGTCTTGATCAAGGGTTGGAGGTTTTTTGTTTTGTTCTCTCTCTCTCTCTCTCTCTCCCCCCAAACTTGTGAACCTGCAATTCCCTTCTTGATTCCTACTCCCATATGCTGGACAGTATAACCATTGCATGAAATTCTAGTTCCTATTAAACTATTTTGTTATTGGCCAGCTCCCTAATTTTTAAGTCACTTCTCCAAAACTGGAGAATCTGATAGGCAGTCTTTTAAAATTATTTTCTCCTCCATCTCCCAGGCAACACTTTTTTTGTGTTTGCGTGATTATACTAAAATACTAGCTTTGCTATTCTTGAGTCACCTCCTCTCACCCCCTAAGAGAGGAACAGCAGGGCTTAGTTTGTGCAGAAAGACTGTCATTGTGAACCACGTGCTAGTACAGATTCAGAGAGTTAAGTGGTTTTTTTGTGTGTTTTTCAAACATGTTCAGCTGTATCCGTAACTCTTCACTTAGTTAAGTAAAATAAAAAAGATGTAGTATGTACAGCAATTCCCTGATGCAAGGGTCATTTCTCTGGGCTGTATACACTTCGGATGCCATAACTGATGGCATTACATATAGCCTATGCACAGAAGGAAAGAAGTCATCTGATGCAACTCTTATTGACTTAATAAAAAATTATTTCAGTGCGGCTAGTCATAGAGCAAAGTACTACTCAACATGAGTAAGAATGGGAAAGTCTATCCCAAAAATAGGAAAAAACAATTCAGAGGAAATCTTAGCTTTTTAGGATTAATAAAGATAATTAATAAAGATGAGAAGTGAATAATACTTTGTCCCCTTATTTAAAGTTTTAAGTTACTTTAGTTTTGTTGATATTGGAATTGTGAACATGTTTTTACAGTCCCTTTCAAACCTTAATTAATGCCTCAGAAAATGCTGTAAATTGATAGCAAACTACCTTATGAGTATTCAGCAGATTTAGGCTATTTGTGATTATTTTTAGCCTTGCTGCTGTGGTATGTATATAGGGTGACCAGATGTTCCGATTTTATAGGGACACTCCTGATATTCTGGACTTTGTCATATATAGGCGCCTCTTTACCCCCCATCCTGTCCTGATTTTTCACACTTGCTATCTGGTCACCCTATATGTATACTGAATTCCACAAACTTTTTTTAATGCAGTATTAACCACTTTCTGCAGCATTCTCTTGACCTGTGATGGTTTGAGGCTGCTACTAGGGGTCTTAGTTCAGAAAGATTTTCAAAAGTTTTAATCCATCCTTTTCGTTTTACAGTATCATAAAATAATAACAGGCCCATATTCAGAAATGTATTTTTGGTACTAGGCAATTCCCAGACTCCAGAAGCTCTTGAAATTACTCAAGTTTATATACAGGGCTAAATTGTGGCTTTGCTACAAGGCCACGTATGGGGCAGCACATAGCTCTGTTGTCCCAGGAGCAGAGCAGGAAGCAGTTTGGGCTTTAAAGTCTCAATCTACCTCCTGATTTCCCCCTATTTGGGGAGGGAGGACAGTACCCTTTACCAGAATGGCATGGCATATCCTGTTGGTGATCCAGCACAAATGTGCTGGCTGGCCTGTTGAGATAGGGACGCCGAGCTAATGCTCTGCCCATCCTCTACCCCTTTTCAACTCATACATAGGGAGAATGTAATAGTCCCTCAGAGGCTCTCTCCACTCTGTGCTGCTATCCATACTGTTGAACAACAGGAACACCTTACTCCCCTGGGTGGGCATGTGCTATGTCCCAGAGCTTTTAGTGTCAGCATTAAAAACTCAGTAACATTGTCTGAATCGTTTTATTAATCTACTAACTAATCTCAAACCTGGAAAACCACTTTCTCGTGTACCCTGTGTGTGGCTGAACTAGAGTAGTATAGTAATGAAATTTATATTGCACTTACATACCTTTTAGTACCTTTCCTACAATGATATCAAATTGTTTAATTGGGTGAAATCCTGGCCCCATTGAAGTCTATGGGAGTTTAGTCATTAAGTTCAGTTAGGCCAGGATTTAACCCAAGAAGTCCTACAACAACCTTGTGAGGTAGGCCAGCATTATTATTCCCATTTTACAGATGGATAAATTGAGGCAGGTTACTGTTATCTGACTTGACCAGCTTCCAATACCCTAGTGTAAAGAAAAGCAGAAACAGAAGTGGGTTGGGTGGCATTCAGGAAAAACTAATGGATAGAGAAAAAAGGAATGGAAAGATTAGGGGAACATAAGACAGTAATGGTGTTAAGTGGTATCAAAGTTTGTACATTTGTTAGGCAGGATGAGTGGAAGAACAGACGTTTAGAAATGTTCTTCATAAAACATCATATTTTAGAATTTTAAAGAGAAAATGGATAAATTTTAATTTTGAATCTCTACCTGATTATGTATTTTGCATGCAACTCTTTTTTTACCTTGTGTTATCAGGACATAAATACTACAAAGTTCAGTGTACTACATTGGAACCAAAGTAATGTGGCAATGTAGTATATTGTATAAAGTTTGAAATTGTACTGTGATCGCTTATAAATTTGAGTCGTTGTATATGACTGACAAAACTTCCCTGAGGGAAGATGGAATTCCCAAGCCAAATTTAAATCAAGTGATCTTCTTGAGAGCACTTCTGTAAAATTAATCTCGACAAGTATATTTCATCTAGCCCTTTGTTTCGAACAAATCTTTTTTTTAAATGTGTTGTACCCCACTTCTGCTGAACTAAAGTAATATGTCTGTTAAAATGATGATTGAATGATAAACCCATGTTAAGGTGGGGCACTGAATCCCTCTAGGCATATATCCTTAACAAATCTGATAGAATATCCTACATACCTGGATTGCTTGTACTGTATACTTTACATATATACTGGATAGCTTATCTGTGGTAAAAGTTGGTCATTGCAGTATTTGTAAAGGGGGGGATTGCCAACCAGAGAGTATGCATGCTGATCTTTAGCACAGCAGGCCATAGGGAGCTTAATTGGTCTCCTGTTCTCCAGGGAAAAATATTAAATACCTACTTATTTTGCTCTATACTATGTAAAATGGGAGTCAAGCTTTGAGCAACATGAAATGTCAGTTGAATTTGTAATGTAAAGAAAGCAAGGCTTGAATAACACAGTAGCTAATTTTATTCACTGTAGCTTTCTGTCCTTGTAGAATAAGGAAAAGGGATTGATATGGGGGGGTGATATGGAGAAGAAGGGGTGAGAGAGAGAGGTGCTTATCTTTATACATCTTCATCAGTTTTGATTACTGATATTAAAATCTATGTGAACTTCATTTAATCCCTGTATTCTGCTAATACCCAATTTTCAAATTGACATATCCAGAGTGGTTCAGATCTGTGAACCTTACTACTTCACCCATGGTAGGCCGCCATCAGAACTGGCTATGAGGAGGAAGAAAAAAGCAGCTAAACTGGCCATACCAGAAGTGTCGTGAGGAGGCAGCAGCCCTTCTGCCTATTTGGTTCAATTAGGTATTTGAAAAAGTGATTTGGCTGAAGCTGACTATTGGAGATTAGGCTGGTCTTTGGCTGGATGCCTATTCAACACTGAATTCTTTTACAGCACTATGCCCCAACTAAGCAAAGTATTTAAGCACATGCTTCAATCTCATTGAAGTCAACAAGACTTGAGAACATGCTTAAAGGCATGCATGTGCTCAAGTACTTTGCTGAGTCTGGGTCCTGATTGGTATGAGTGAGAATCTTGCATGGTTTAGCTGCTTTTTATTCCTTTGTGGAACTATGATTTGAGTTAGATGAGGGCATGAGAATGAAGGAAATAGGAACATCATAGTAACATCATAAAGTATATTATATACCAGTAAAGGGAAATCACCTTGTGTCTGTGTATAGAGAAGAGATTGTGTGGTCTGGTTAATGTAGAAGGGCTGAAAGTCTTGGGTTCTGCTGCTGGCTCTTGCACTTACTTCCATGTTAAAGTTGTTTTGTGCCTCGGTTTCCCAACCTGTAAAACTGGTATATCTTTTGTGATATATTATTTAAAGTTGAATCTTTCAAAGACCTAAGCAGATGCTTAATTTTAAGCATCTGAGTAGTCCCATCAAGGTCAGTGCTTTGTGATCACCAGATGAAAGGTGCTATAGCAATGGAAAGTATACAGAACTTTGGAATGTAGGAGCTGGGTGTGTGTGCAGGGCCGGCTCCAGGCACCAGCCTACCAAGCATGTGCTTGGGGCGGCACCTGGAGGCGGGCGGCGCTCCGGCCTGCCGGGGCGAGCGGGGCCGTGGCTGGGCTAGCCGCCCTCCCCCCAGCGCTCCGGCTGGTCGGGGAGAGTGGGGCCCCAGCAGGGCTCGTCGCTCTCGCTCCGGCCGCCGGGGAGGGAGGGGCCGCCCTCCCCCGGCGCTCCGGCCGGTCGGGGAGAGCAGGACCCCGGCAGGGCTCGCTGCCCTCCGCCCGGCGCTCCGGCTGGTCGGGGAGAGCGGGGCTGCGGCCGGGCTCGGCGCCCTCCCCTGCCGCGCTCCGGGGGAAATCGGGGGGGGGGGGGGGCAGCGGGAAGCTTTTTTGCCTGGGGCGGCAAAAAAGCCAGAGCCGCCCCCGGGGGTGGGTGGGTGTGTGTGTGTGTGTGTGTATAATTATATGTATAATATAGTATGCGTGCAGCCAGTTTTTTAAGTCTACATATCTGTTAATTTACAGATGAAACCTATTAATAATTTTAAGATAAACTTTATTAAATGAAGCTAGTAATTGAAATCCAAATGATCATGTCTAAGAAAAAAGTGACTGAAAGCTTTTGTCACTTTTTAAAAAGCACATTTAAAATGTTTTCCAAAGGAAACAAACCCATCCACAATAACAGATTAATATAATATAAAACAATATAAAAGGTTCGCCTAATGTGGATGAAATATTAAGTATATTAAGTTATTGCAGTTTTTTCAATGATAGCTGTATGTCACAAATATAAAGGTTTCCAATTGTGTGGTAAAGAATACTATATTGGCATGTGATTCCCATGGGGCAACAGACCTCTTGAGGTACAAAGTCACCATTATACAGTTAACCAATACGTCATGCATTATTGTCATATGGTTTATGTCCTTAACTGTTTACTTTTAACACTTAGCCATTTCTACCAATTTATAAAACTATCTGATTGACTGAAGTACTTCTTTTCGCCTTAGCCTGATTCCCCAGCTTATATAACGAAAATTAATCATGTGCTTTTGATAACATTTCCGTAATATTTTATAAACTGGAAGATGACTGGAATTTAATTGCACAGTCAAGAGGAAGAGAGAAGTGATTAGATGAACAGGGGACTTTGGTTTGGTTTTTGGGTGTGTTATAACTTTCTGAGTAATGGTAAAGAAACAAAAAAAATTCTCCCTTTTAAGTGAAGCTTACTCTGGAAGGTGACTCTAAAAATGGTAGCCTGTTGTCTGTCAATGAAGTCCATGGCATATCATAAATAAAAATATTTTCCCCCCAACTGCCAGCCCTGCAAACTTGGTTGAGGCTCTGACCGTCAAGCTGGGTCCTTTTCACGTGTCATCATAGTAAAGTTTCTGTAGGCCAGATTACTTCCTCCGTGACACATAGGGAACCCATTGCTCTCAGCTAATTGGAATTTAGTAAACAATTTGTTCATGCTCAAGAAGGAACAGAATCCAGTTTAGAATCTTACCTATATTGGCACTGCAGAGCTAATGGGAGTACAAAGCAGTACAAAAAATATTATTTTTGCCCCAAACTCAACAGATATGATGCTGAAAACACGACGGCAAAACTGCTGAGTAAGAATTATTTTAACTAAGACGTTAAAATTGGTTAAAATTTACAAAACCTGTCACACTCAGACATACAAATAAATTAAGATTTAACATTCATCAGGGTTTCAAGAGTTTAAGGGACACAAACAAAATAAAACTTACTGCAGTGTTGTGAACCCAGATAGCATTATGATAGTGCAGGTGTTTCTCAAACAGTGGTCTGGAGATCATCTGTGATCCACAGAGCTCTTCCTGGGGCTCTGCAGAATGAAACCTTTGGAAAACCAAGCAGTGAGGGATTGGAATTGGGAGTAGGGGGACCATAAACATGCGTTGTGGAAGTACTTTTGTATAAATGGTCCACAGAATGGAGACGTTGGCAGACCCAGTATGCTAGTGCAGGGGTTTTCAACCTGTGGTCTGCGGACTGTTGAGGGTCCATAGACTCTGAAATTTCCAAAGGGGTCTGCACCTCCATTTGAAATTTTTTAGGGGTCCACGAATGAAAAAGGATTGAAAATCACTGTGCTAGTGCATAAGAGATAGAAAGTGAAAAAGCTTTTTTCCCACAGCTACAGAAACCCCTAATGGGGAAAATATAAGTGCTCCCTTTTTGAGCTTTAAAGCCTTCTTATTGTCTCAACAGAAATCCTTACTTGAGGTTTGTATGTGCTCAGATAGGATTTTGGTACAATTAGCAATTAGTTGCAATTAACTTTTAGAGCTTTAAGAACAGTAGTGGGGAACTTGCTGACCAGAATGGCAAGATGGTTAGCAAGATCCCATGGTTATTTCTGAAGTTGTAAATGATTCTATTTTTACTCAGAAAATCCAGCTGGAGTGTAAAGTGTACATTGTTTTAGTAAAAATAAGTTTTTTAAGCTTCTGAAAAGCCTGATCAATTTCCTTCCTCTCAGGGGGAACTGAACATAGCTGTTGCAAGTGATTTAGGGCGAGAGAAACTGGGGGAATTGCCAGATGTTTAAAGTGACAGCACTTCTAAATGTCACTCTGTATCCTTTTATATTTATATAGTGACTTCATCCCAAAAAATCACAAACTTATATATTAGCCATCATTCCAGTGTGAGAAATGGATGGTATCTGGGGAAGTTTTTAAAAAGTTGTCAGATGAGTAATAGCAACTGTAAATATTTTTTGTTTGGGGGTGTTAGGGAAGGAATAGCGAGGGCTGGAACAGGACTGGTGGACAGTTGAACAGGAGCAAAATTGGTGTCCAGTGGACAGGACTCATATGCTGTTTGCTGCAGATGTGCCAGTCAGCTACAGGAGGAGCTATAGTCTTGTTCAGTGGATTCGAATGCCAGCTGACAGGTGTGGGAATGAGGCACTGGAGACCTGATTCTGTGAAGCTGACCACAACCTTCTGATGTTTGAAGCTGTTTGACGTGTCATTTTTGAACATCTGGAATAAAAATTTAAATAAGTCATGACCATTTTCACCGCGGTGGTGATATAGTACCACTAATTCCACTTTAGGTAATTATATTCCTTTAACCAAAATGGATACATCATTGTTCTTCACTTCTTGTCATATCCTGTCACGTAGTGCTATTTCACTAACAGCTGCGATGCAGCTGCCTTTGGGGTGGAACACTGCAGCTATTTAACATCACACAACACTACTACACAACTGTCCAGGACAGGAATTGTACAATAGTACTTTATGCCTTATATCCAAGGATCTCACAGTTCTTAACACACATCATTGAAATGAGCTTCATAGCATCCCTGTGAGGTTGGTACATATTGCCCACGGTTTGTGGATGAGGAAGTTGAGGCACACAGCCTGCACCTACCGAAGGTCACACAGGAAGTCTGTGGAAATCTGACAGAAGAATAAAGCTCTCCCAACTACCAATCCTGTGCTTTATCCTTAATACTGTGCTTTCTCTCCAGCTGAAATTACAGTGGAATTTAGGAGGGTGAGTAACTAGTGATCTCGTCAGATTTCACAACCTGACTTGATGTGGGTGCAAGCCATTTGCCAGAAAACAATTTGCTCGACATGGTTTCGGGGGTGAGGGAATCTCCATATTTCACAATAACAGTAAAAGGCCATCAGGGGACTAGGTGTCTGACATCCAGACTGTGAAATATAGCTGCTTTTTCTTTTCTTTTTAACCCAGGAAAAAGACTGTAGAAGTTGCCATACTGTATCAGGGTAGTGGTCCAGTCCAATAGCCAGAGTTGCTATATGTGAAAATGTTTGTTGGGAACAATTTGACTATAAGCCAAGAGTTTGTGAACCTGCGGACTCGACTTCCCTCCTCCCTCCCCCCCCCCCCCACCCCCCAGGTCGTGATTCACTGGAATTATTTGCGTGTCATAATAAATTTCACATTGTTTTCTTCTTCAAAGGGTAAGAGGAACAACATTCAGTAAAAATAAACTAAATTTTACCAATATGCAGTTGTCCTGCAGTCCCAAATCCTTAGTTTATTTGAAATTGTCCCTTGAAATGATTGTTTTCTTCCCATTTTGCTGCTTTTCCCTCCTCCCTCCCCATTTGACCTATTCCTTTTGCCATGAAGGACTGTACGCTCCCCAGCAAGTACTTGGTGCTGGCTGCAGCAGGTGGAGCTGGGAAGTGGATTCTACAAGCTGCAGATGTGGCAGCCACATCTGAGAAGTTGAAATAGGCTGTGCTGTGCTTATTTGCTTGGTGCCACAGTTCAGCCTCCAAGCCCCTTCCCCCTTCACAGCACATACAAACACACCCTTTCCCCTCCAGTAAAACAGCTGGTTGCTCTGAACAATCTTTTACTGAAGGGAAGGAGCAGAGCCCACAGTGCAAAGAACCAAAGAAAGAGGCCCACAGTGGATCCAGTTCCTGAGCGGTCAGCGCCTGCTGGAGAGAACGGGGATAAAGAAGGAGAAGTGAGGAGGAGTCTGCAGTAGCAATGGTGATAGAACTGCCCGGGTCTGACTGTGAAAGTGCTGAGAATGAAGTTCCAAGTCCTCTGTCACCACACGCTAGCTGAAGACTAGAATCATAATTCCATAATGCATTCAGTTGCAAATTTAAAAAACTGGAAAGCATCAAAGGACCTGGAACTTGGGAAAGATAAAGGCAAAGTTAGCCCATTAGCTGGATACAAATTGGAACATCCACCTTCTCTCAGCAAGGGAATTAGTATGGGTTGTTTTGAGAGGCTCCCCAAAAGTAACATTTTGTTGCAGGCATAGTTGGGGATTCCTTCCCCTTTGTGATCACATTTGGGGACTGCCTAAGGGCAAATCATCATGTCCAGTGTTTAAAATGCTGCTTGGGCAATAAGTGAAGGGATAGGTTCAGGATTCTGCCCCATGTTAGCTGCTGTTGCCCTTCCTGATGCCAGGGATGTTTTAAGGTGCTGGCCCAAAGACAATTAGATTGCTGCCTGGTTAGTTGTACTGACGTGTGCCTGAAGATTCTATTTCATTCATCTCCTATTTCTGGTGGCATGTTTGGAGGCAGTATTGAGAAGCTCCTGCTGTACTTTATTGTTTCAGATTTAGGAAAGTGTGGTTAAATTTTTTTAAAAAAATTTAATGTCCCCTTTACTGCTGTATGCATATAAACAAACCCAAACATAAGTATCTCTACACATGTGTATATGTAGTGGACAGAACTACCAACTCACTTTCACTACCTCCAGCAAGTCCCTATTTAATTATTCGCTAATATGAAAGACAGCTTCTTAACCAAACAGGCTTTAATATACAGATTTATCTAAGGTCAACTGGCTGCTTGTGTTTGTTTTTCAGTTGGGGGTGACATTTATTTGGTTGAATAGGAAGGGTTTCATGTTCTAAGTACTGACACACATCCTGTCACAGAGCTGTCATTTTTCATCACGTCAGTTGACCTCTCTGCTAATATTTCCTGTGTTAATTTTCAGGAGAGGCTCAGCAAGTGGAAATAGATTTTTTTTTTTAATGGTGCTATTCTCTTTCTATTCTTATAAGTACTTAGGGCTGGATTTTAAAACTTATTTGGGCGTCTAGTGAGATTTTCAAAGATGCCTAGGTACCTAACTCCTACTGAAATCAATAGGAGTTAAATGCCTAGGTGCTTTTGAAAATTCCCTTAGGTGCCTGTCTGCCTCTTTAGCTACCTAAATAACTTTTAAAAATCTGGCCCATATCTTATTAATATCCAGAGTTATTTAAATATCACCTTTTTTAAACAACACTTGAAAAAAGTTATTAAATGTGATTATTTTTATCCGTAGGTAGCATTCTAATGTTAATTTCCCTATTTTTCCGTGTTTTTCTCCTCCGTGAGTACTCTGTATTATTTCTTGTCCCTACCCTTCATTGTGACTGTGAAATTCACGTTGAAAGCTTGTTTAATGGTGTAAATCTTCACAATGCCAGCTGTTTGACTCAGTGATATGCACCAGCTCAAGTGAGCAGCTTTAGTGTTAAAATCGTGCCCTTCTGAGAATTGTCATAAAACTTGCCTACAGTAAGGAAAGGGCACGTGTTGGAGGTCTTGCAAACTCTAGGTTCAGATTGCCGTTGATATTGCACAAATCAGAATCTTAAACTTGTTTGTCACTTCACTTTGCTGCATTTCTGTAGCTGATATATCGATGTTGTTACAGGGTCACAACACAAAGATTATCTCAGTTATTGTCTGAATGTACTTAAGAATGGTATGCTTAATGCTGTAGAAACCCAAGATCTTGATTTTTTGTAATGAGAAAACTGTTGGGTTTTGTTTTGTTTAGTTTTTTGTTTTTTAACAATCCTTTATCTGGTATTTGCTAAAAGGAGGGGAAATTAACTCCTGTGGGGGGGAAAAAAATTATGATAAAGTTTCAAAATTATAAGACCTGGAAGGTTATGTTTACATGCCTCTAGGAAAATACAGTGGTTTCTAGCTTTACCAAGAAGTATGATTCACTATTTATTGCACATTTTAAACAGAGCCTGTTTAAGCCTTTAGAAAAGAACAAGATCCCTTTACTGTTTGACCTAGACACGGTTTCTCAAAAGACCTATTGTTTTCAGGAGTCATCTGACCTCATCTGGCAAATTTTCCTGTTTATTTAGACAACATAGCCTGAAATTGCCAGTTCTGTCATATGATCAGTAATGCCATCATAACATAATGGAATATTGTGTAAACAGTTCAGAAACTGCGAACTTCAAAAAATTCCAGAAGGTGGTGATGTGCTGAATTGGCTTAAAAAAGGAACTTTTTTGAGGCATCAGCAGTATGCAGTCAGTGTGAGGTCTTCACTTACTAAGGGCACGTCTACACTGGCAGAGTTACAGCGCCGCTCAGAGAGAGCTGAAGGGAAACCGCTATTCCACAGATCATCTCTTGCTCTTCTGCCGCTAAGACTTGTGGGAAGGCGGAAGGGGTCGCAGGGCATCCAGGGTCTTGTCTCAATGCCCTGTGATGCATTGCTTTGCATCCCAGCAATCCCTGTGCTTCTGGTCTGCATTTGGCACCATCTTTCAACCGTTTGTTAAATTTAACTACATCACACTGGAATTATCAATGTAAATTACTTTGTCCACGGTGATAAACCCATTTTATTATAATATGGATTTAATCTAACCAAAACCTATTTTTCATTGGGCTCCTGAGCCTGCAACACCAGTGGGTTTGCTGATTCAAAAAAAGCAATGCTGGCAAGTAACTGACCCCGTTCTCATTCCCACAGAATGTGGGAATGTCCAAGTTTAACATACTTTTTGGAAAAGTATCATTAGTCAGATCCAGCTGATTCTGGATATCGTGCTTCCTACAAGCCATATGCCATTTATTTTTAAGGGATTTATTAATGTTGTTTTTTCATAGAATTAACGTGGTTCAAGGAACTACTGTTATAAGATTCCTTTGTGGTGACAAAGACGAATCCTTATACAGTACAAATAATTCTCTACATCTCAGATTAGGTGATGGAATATGGGATTACTGGCTGTGGTTTTTAAAACTCGTATGAGAGTAGACAAATTTGATAGATATAATATACAACATTATCTGCTTTTTTTAATCTGAATAAAATAAAGTATAGTGCCTCAATATAATTCACAATAGAACTTTCCTGTATATGTGTCTGTATTGGCCTCCTTAAATGTTATCAGAAACTAACAAAATATTTAAACAGAGAGGCCAAAATATTATTCTTTTTAGGAATCTATTGTACAATAATGTGGAGATGTTGACAAGTGTGGACTAGGACACCTAGTCTACAAATAACTAGAGAAGGGTGTGAAAGCTGATGACCATACCATTAATTAAAACAACATAAATTTGGTCTTTTGCATGTGCACCACATCACATCAATTTGTGTTAGAAATAAGAAATCTCTATTGACTGCTTGCTGAAGCCCTGGCATGCTGGATCAGGTGAGATCCCACTTCTAAAGTCTCTTTGTATTCAGGCAGAGTACTCCTTTCCAGCCTAGCCTGGTCTATTCCAAAAGTTCTTGTGGGTAATCACAGAGTATGGAAAATTGTCTGCATATCCAATCTATGTATCAAAATCATACAATGGTCCTTGAAACAGACCCAGTCAGTTGCCTGTATGTCTTCTGTGTGGTCAAGGACACTTTTTTAAATATTCAGGAATTCATATTACTTACTGTTACATGTCTTTTGTTTTCTCTAATTTACCTCCCTTTTCTTCAGAAAACAGTGACCCAGTGAAACTATCCCTTTGTTATTTGGCTGCAGAGAATGGAAGTAATTAAGGTGTTTACCCCTATTTTATTTATCCTGCTACTATGTTTCCCAACTACCTACCTAACAACTGAGGAAAGACATGATCATCCACTTTATTTGGAAATTCAGCAAGATTCAAAGAAGGATTGGACATTTATATGGATAACAAAAATATCCAGTTATTTCCTTTCATTATCATTTATCGTCATCATTTACATCAAAATATACCATTAACTATATTAAGCCTCATGCTTCATGGCTTAAAACAGTCTTTAATTATTAGGAATTAGGCGATTCCTTGCACTTTTCTCTGAAGTATTTGGTGCTAGCCACTATCAGAGACTGAATACCAAACTAGGCGGACCATGAGTTGGACACAGTATGGTAATTTGTTTGTCCCAGTGAAAGATTGTCCTAGGTTAAAATGGTCTGCTCCTTGTGTCACAAGAGATTGGATGGTTTGGACTCACTAACTGTAAGTTATCTTACTGGCCACCATGCTTTCTGTAGCATTATTTATTTATTTATTTACAAACATTGTCCATAAAGCTATGCCCACTGGGTCCGAAAAAGAGCACAATCCTAAAGTGCCCCACACGGAGAAGATGTTAGTGCATATTCTTAAATGTAACACAGAGCAAGTAATCAAATGTTTATATGCCAGCATTGCCATTAGAATCTCTAAAAGTTAAGAGGGGAAGGGGCTAATGTCTCTGGACTATCTTTCTAGTTGAATAAAACGATCTCGTATATGCAAAACTCAACATATATTATAGTTTTAAAGCTGTCTGGTGTAGACAAATTGATCTTTATGTGTTTGGACTTATAATGGTGAGTTTTGATCTCTTGAGTTTATAATTTTAGCACAGTGGAAAGCAAATTATATTTGGGTCCAGAGATTGGTTTAAAAAATGGTGATATGATCAAATTCCCTTTGTTTAATTTACTAATGGGAATTATTTTCATTTTTACATACTGAAAATGTTAGACATGCTGCGTGTGTGTGTGTGTGTGTGTGTGTGTGTGTGTGTGTGTGTTAGTTAATGTTTTTTTAATTAATTTAGTTTTTATATATTGTGATTTCAAGTTGAATTGTGAGAAGTTAAACAATGTTCATAAGATTTAGAAGGCAAAGAGAACATTTAGTTAGGGGAAGGATGTTGTAGGGAAATCTCTATTAAACTCTTGCATCTCCATTTGTGGACTAGCATATTTCACTTCTGTGGCTATATGATGAAGAAGCAGGTCACAGGAAAGAAACATTTATCCCTTTTCCAACTTTATGAGAAAACTCAAAGATCCATTGTTTTAGAAAATAGCAAACATTTACTTATGACATCTTGTCGTACTCCTTGAATTTCTTATTTTTGGCTTCTGCTACAGATGACTCGTGCATGCTTTTACTACATATTCCTGATCTGCGACTGGCATCATCATTATGCCTTCTTTTAAAGCACTACTCCCAGCACACAAGTAAAGAGATGTATGCTTCTCCAGCTGATATTATAGCTTTCTGTGTTGAGGGGGCAGATCCTGTGAAGTGCTAAGCAACTCCTAGGCTCTGTCTAGCCTCTAGTCTAAGGTATAAAGGTTGGTTGTTAGAAGGTATTAGCTCAGGCGGTCTAACAAATACTTTCTAAAAGTCTGGTGTAGATAAGGTTGTGCATGCTAAACTGATCAAGTTAAATCCAGGGAGAGCCTAGGCTTTAATTCAGAGAAATAGTCCTCAGAGTCAGGATTCTATCTGAGTCTCCCAAAACAATCTGCAGACAGTTTGCTAGGGGTCGACAGGCACCAAGAGAATGACTCAGAAAAGGACTCTGGATGACTTTTTACGTTATATTGCTTGAACAATGTTTTCCACGGTTTGATTACTTTTAAAATATATTTTGGAAATGGAATGTTTCCTGAGTGTTGAATTAAATTGTCCTTTATGAGAGCGATTTGTCTCGTTGGGTGACAGACTCTTACATGGGTTTGTGCCTGCTTTTAATTCAAACTCTTTTGGATTACATTTGGTGCAATTATTGTTGTTAAATTAGTTTAGAACCTTTTTTTAGTATCCTGAGTCATTTGCAGATTTCCCTTCTCAAAGTGGTTAATAAGCTGATCATCTGTATGAGAGGAGATGCCTGACATTCCTACTGAAATATTGCATTTTGTCTGGTTTTTATTTTTTTCACATAACCTTTTTTTGCTGTGTAAGCAGTCACTGCTCTGTCTTAGCTGGATATTTCTTGGCTCTCGATGCTCTAAGTATTCAGGCTACTATTGGTATGGTTTTTGTATTGTTGTGGAGGTGGGGAATTCTTTAAGCATTAGGCCTTTTCCTCCCAATTATTTTGTGGAAGACTTTAGAATAAAATTACCAGACTGGTGAAAACTCTCCTAAATTGTCCAGTTCTTCTCAGGAAGCCAGTGGCATTTCAGTAATCTTCCACTAAAGTAGCAAATTCAGAAATCCTATCTGAGTGGATAGGATGAACTTCCAAAATGTGTTCTTTCAAGTTTTAAATCTCTTTTGAGCGCACAGAATCCTGGCAACTATATCCTAATATTAAAATATTCTCTGAAACTGATTAAAAAGCCTGCCTCTTACATACTATATAGTAGTAATCCAATGATAAAAACTGATTCAGGAACAACAGTTGCCAGCTAACTTCTCCAGCTAAATGAGTTTGCTTTGAATTAATTAACTTTACTGCCTGAGCATAAACATCCTGCTCATGAGAGAAGGTGGAAAAGTGACCTGTGTTTGACTGAATACTTTGTCTTGCTCAACTGTCTGAACTATGCAGGCTATGAAATGGCATGTTTATTCCCGCAGAGATTGTAACTTTTGAACTGGTGGTCATGCCATTCTGGAGGGTAAGGGATATTCTTAAGATTGAAAAGTCCAAAATTTTAATTCCTTTCAACTGTTAGCTCTTATTTCAGGCCTACCAGCTTTAATAATGTCCCATGAAAAAACTATCAGCTTAAAAGTTGACCAATATCTTTATTTTTCTAGGTTTTTCTGTATTTAAAGTCTATGACATTATTTGAGTGAAGGGGGGTAATTTTTTGGGAGGAAGAGAGGCGTTTCAGATTGAACTGTAAAATGTACCGAGGCAATTTTACATTCATTGAAGGATTGCAGGAGTTTGGTTTGCTTTTGTTTTTTCCCTGCACTTCACCCCATTTCTTTTTTTTCCCTGAACTTCACCCCATTTCTTTTTGCCATCAAAGTGGAAGACTCCTGCTGAATCCTCTATCTGCACTATCTTCCTGACATGATGTCACAACCACCATAGCACTGGTGACTGGGTAGTTGGTGTTACTACTGGTGCCTGCTCCTGCAGCTTATCTCGATGTGGTTCTTATATGGCCCCTCTCACCATAGTATCTGAGCATCTAACAGTCTTTAATGTATTTATCCTCACAACATCCCTATGAGGTAGGAAAGTGCTATTATTCTCATTTTACAGATCGGGAACTGAGGCACAGAGAGAACCAAGTGACTTGCCCAAGATCGAATAAAGTCTGTGTCAGTGCATGGCATTGAACCTGGGTTTCCTGAATGCCCTAACTACTAGACTGTCTGCTGATACTGATAGAGGACCTACTATACAGAACTGAACTGTTCCTCCTCTTGCTGTCGTGAGTGGGAGGTGACACACAAACTGAAGTGTGGGGTGAGAAGGAAAGATCTGAAGTGAAAGGGAGTGGAAGGAGTTGTGTAACCTGTGGAGAGGGGCAGAAAGATTCACAAAAACAAGATGAACAGAAAAAATCAAGTGGGTGGAGAGATGTGTATGAAACTTAGATAGAAGCTGTGATGCTACTGATTGGACTGATAGCTGGAGAAACTCAAATAATCGCCCGCTCCCCCACCCCCGATACAACCTGAGAAAGTCAGGAGAGATCACCTGACTTCCTAGCCAGACAGAAATGAAATCGAACACCTGCCTTGCTTTAGGACCCTACAGTAACGATTATTTTGGCGAAGAAACAGTTTTCAAGTTCCCAAGGAGCTGTAAACAACTAAAGTATTTTCTTTACAATTGTGAGAGATACCTTGACTGCTTGCTGTTTAATTTCAATAAATAATGTGGATACATACTGTATTTAGACCTTTTAATCTCACTTCTGGGTCCAAAGTGCTAGAAATGTGCAGAATTTTAAAATCATCTTGCTAGGACATCCAAACATTGGTCTCATCCTGAATCCCGATTTCATACTTTAAAAGGAACAGACAATACAGTGTGTGGGTGTGAAGTGTGTTATTTACAGCTTTAAAATGGGAAAGACTTCAACTGTTGCCCTGGCAACTAGCATGTGACATGGCATCTGTGTAATTCTACTGTATATACATATTAATTGCAAAAATTCTGAAACAGGCCTCAGAATTACTTGTTCTGTCTCTTTCCCAGGAACTTTTTTTTAAAGAAGGAATGTATTCTTTCCTTTCTTGAGTCTAAGGTTACTTGGTGTATTGTCACTTCTTTGTAAAAGGGAGTGAAGAGGCCTTGGGGAAGGCAGGAAAGAGGAAGAGGTAAAAAAACGAATACTTTTTGGGCTAAAGGAAGTCTTCAGTGTTTTTTTAAAGTTTCAGTAATTTTAGCCACATAAATATGGAAAGTTATTACCACTCTTTAAAAATTATTCAGGGCAAGGCAGCAAATACATTTTTTAGATTTTGTGAAAGATGAATGGCCTCTAACTGCTGTTCATCTACCATGGAATAAAGAATGAGATTTAGTTGCAGCAGTGAGGCACTGGGATTTAGAACATCTGAGTGCTGTTCCTGGCACTACCATAGACTCACTCTGTCCCCTTGATCAAGTCATTTAACACATTTGTGCCTTGTCTTCCCCATCTATAAAATGAATACTTACAGCACTTCCCTGAAGGCTTTATTAATGTAGCTACAGTGCTGTCAGATCCTCTAAGTGTCACCACATGCATATATTATTTTTATTTCTATTGTAGTGAAGCCCCTACGTGAGAAGATCCCATTACTATCCCCAAGGGCAGGAGATATTTCATTGCCTTGTTTCCAGCTTGGTGTGTCTCTTTTGCCGCTTTGTTCATAATGAACAATAGTAACATTGCTACAATGGGACATAGGCACATGCTTAACTACTTATCTGAGTTGGGTAGGGTTACCATATTTAAAAAATAAAAAAAGAGGATACTCCATGGGGCCCTAGCCCTGCACCTTCCCCAAAGTCCCCGCCCTACCCCGCCCCCTCCCCTGAGCACCCCGCATTCCCCCTCCTCCCTCCCAGCCACGTGAAAAGGGCTGCCCGAGCGCTACCAGCTTCACGGTTTGCCGGGCAGCCTCCAGACCCTGCGCCCCCGGCTGGGCGCTTCCCCAGCGCAGCTAGAGCCCAGGAGGGGAAGTGCTCGGCCAGCGGCTCAGGGCCCAGAGGCATGGGGGCTGCCCGAAGCCGGTAGCGCTCAGGAAGCTCGGTTCTTTAAACAGAGCCGAAGAGTCAGGGGAGGAGCACAGCAGCCTGAGCCTGGGAGGGGAAGTGCCTGGGCGGCAGCTCAGGGTCCGGAAGCATGGGGGCAGCCCGAAGCCGGTAGCGCTTGGGCAGCTCGGTTTTAAACAGAGCAGAAGAGTCAAGGTAGGGAGCACAGCAGCCACGGGAGGGGAAGTGCCAGGCCGGCGGTATTTTTCCCGGACATGTTTGGCTTTTTGGCAGTTCCCCCCGGATGAGGGTTTGATTACCAAAAAGCCGGACGTGTCTGGGAAAAACCAGACGTATGGTAACCCTAGAGTTGGGGCCTTTGACAAAAGCTAGTGTAGACAACGTGGTAACTCAGCTTTATGTTACTAAGTTCCTGTCTGCATTTGTATTAAAACCAGGGTTTCTTGAAGCTTTTTAGAATCCTGACTTACAACCTTCAGGGAAGGCCAGTTGGGGCTCGCTATGTATGGCTTTGTTGTTAAGAAAATGGGACTGGGACTCAGGAGATCCATTGTTGTGTTCTTTGCTGAGTTGTGGACTATGCTGCCTTGGGCTAATCACTTAGGGGTTGGAGGAAAATGATTAACGCTTTGTTTCCAGGCTTGAATCACATTGATATAACTAAATGCACAGCATCTGATTCTGGTCTACTTTCACTAGTGGTTACACCAATGTAACTGTTTTGACTCATGGTATGTACTGGAGTCAGGCCTGTTATGGCTGATGCTTGCACTCTCACTTTTCTCCTCAAAAAGGGAGGCATTCTGGTACTGATTACTATGAAATATGTACAGCTGTGCAGAGGACAGAGGCTCCATTTTTTTGCAACAGATTTTGAAATTTTGGCATTGTTCAGAATAAGAATGAAAACCAACATTTTTTTCAGTTCTCTGCAAAGGAAAATTCTAAAGTTTGTATATGTGTACATGTATTTTATACACACACACACATTTTGGGTTGAATGAAATGTTTGGTTTTTACAAAAATGAAAAATTTCATTTCAATTTTGACTTATATTTTAATATATAACACAACATAAAATTTCAGAACAGTCATTTTAAACTAAAACATCTAAACATTTTCTTCTGAAAATGTCATAATGGAACATTGTTGAAACGCTTTTCAAGTTTTTCCTCCAAAATGAAATTGCAGTGATATCAGCCCGATTTTTGAAGCATTTCAGTTTTGACAGAACCAGATATTCCAACGGAACACAAGTCTGTTAAAGTTTCTCTGACCAGCTCTAAAAATCAGGTTTATTTGACACACAAAAAATTAGTCTAGTTAGTAGTTGAAACCTTGCACTATATGCACAATTCTGTCATGGTGGGAGATAAAAGAAATGCTCTAAACTCTGAACCATTTTATTATAGTAACTTTAATCAATGTAAAGCATTATTCTTAAATTCTCTTCTCTCAGATCAGCCGCAGACTATTTCCCTATTTATATCATGAGTAACTTAGACTTTAATACTGAACAGACTATTTCCTACATGAGCCTATTGCTCTGCTCTAGGGTTCAAGCACTAGTTCAGTGGCCTACTATAAAGTCTGTTTTAAACAGCGTATTTTTATAAAATATATTTTACATTAATTCTTCTTTGAGTGTTTGCTTATGTCCATTCTATGCTAGGTGTGCGTGTGCCATGTGCACAGTTGCCGAAGATTTTTCCCTCAGTGGTATCCGTTGGGCTGGCTCTAGCACCTTCTGGAGTCACACACACGTGCTGGTATAAAGGTTGCCGCTGGCTCCGCCCCCTTTTAGTTTCTTCTTACTGGCCATTACGGTTGCTGGCACTACCTCTCTTGCTGTAGCATGGCTTCTTTCTCTGTCATTTGGACTTTCTCTGTTCATATTTTGTATAGTTATTGTAGTTAGTATATATAGTTCTTAGAGTTAGTGTATATAGTAGTGTTAGTAGTTGTCCCTGTTGTTGTGGGACTTTTCGCCCAAGGGCTGGGCATGTCCCGTGCAGCAAGCTGATGCCAGTTAGTGACCTGTAAACTAGCTGGCTAAAGTGTCTGAGGGGATTCTCATGTTAAAGAGAAGTGCCAGATCTGAAGGGACTTCAAACCCCACACAAGAAAAGATAGAGACATTTGGCTGAAGGCCATTCTTATGGAGATGGCTCTCGGACCAACCTTGGAGCCGATGTTGATATACCAGTAACTCTTCAGGTGGGAGAGGAAGGTGCATATTTGTCATGGATTTGATTAGGGCTACCATACATCCGGATTTCCCCGGACATATCCGGCTTTTCGGTCTATAAATAGCCGTCCGGGGGGGGCTTTCTAAAAATGTCTGGGATTTCCCCCCGGTCAGCTATTTATAGATCGAAAAGCGGCGGACCAGTGCCGCTGGGAAGCCAAAGCCCCTTCCCAGCTCCCCCCATCCTCTGCAGCGTTAGCACACCACCTGGCCCCACAGGTGTCTTCCCCCTTCTCCCCTCCTCTGAATGCTCCGCCCTCCTGCTCCTCCCCCTCCCCTGCTTCCCGTGAATCAGATGTTCGCAGGAAGTCTGAAAACAAGCAGGGGCAGGCGGGCAGCACCAGGTAAGCTGAGGGGGGGCGCGAGGAGGAGGGCTCCGGGGAGGTGTGGCGCGGCCCAGTCTGGCCCTGGCCGAGCAGCTCCCTCCAGCCCCGGCCGAGTGGCTCTGGCCTCGGCCCCAGCGGCTCCAGCCCGGCTCGGGCCCCAGGGCGGCGGCCCCGGTTCTGGCCGAGCACGCCGGCCGGGCCCCGGCCGAGCACCTCCGGCTCGGCCCCAAGCCCCGCGACCCCGGCCGGAGCGCAGCCCAATTCCTGGGCTCTTGCTAAAGCCAGCCCTGGTCAGGGGACAGGGAGGGGGGATTGGATGGGTTGGGAGTTTGTGGGGGGGCTGTCGGGGGCAGGGGTGTGGAGAGGGGTTGGGACAGTCAGGGACAGGGAGCAGAGGGGGTTGGATGGGTCGGGAGTTCTGGGGGGTCCTGTCAGGGGGCAGGGAGCAATTGGATAGGGCATAGGAGTCTCGGGGGTCTGTCTGGGGGCAGGGGTGTGAATATGGGGTGGGGTTGTGGATAAGGGTCAGGGCAGTCAGGGGACAGGTAGGGTCCTGGGGGGCAGTTAGGGTAGGGGGTTCTCAGGTGGGGGTAGTCAGGGGGCAAGGAGTGGAGGGGGGTTGGGAGTTCTGAGGGGGGCAGTTAAGAGGGTGGGAAGTGGGAGGGAGTGGATGGGGGTGGGGCAGGGCAGGAGCGGGGCTCCTCCTCCCCCAGTGTCCTCTTTTTTTGATTGTGGAAATATGGTAACCCTAGATTTGATTTAATTCCAGAACTATTTTGCTCTTGTTGGGCATATCCTGTGATGTATTCTCACAGCTGTGGCTTTGATTCACAGTGACTTTTAGCTGGAATTGTATTTTGACAGGAGTGATTCCCACAGATAAGACATGTAAACTTCCCACCTGAAACTCCAAATGATCCTAGTATCTATCACAGACCAGAAAGGGAGAGATACTGATCCTTTAAACGGTGATAGATCAAGCCTTGATAGACAGGGGAGCTTTGACTGAGTCAGGTAACTTCTTAATGGCAATTGTGTTATACTTATTCAATTTCACTTTAAAAATCAGCAAAAGGGTTATATAAATAAAATTTATTATGAAACAAAAGGCAAAAAACTATTAGGTACATAGTTTAGTCCTAGTCAGTGTCTACTCGGCGCTTCTTGGCTTGTCTCTTGTATTCATTAAATGGAGCATCTCTTGTCACTGTCCAGCAATAGCCTGCAAGCATTGATGGGCTCCATTTGCCCTGATAGCGTTTTTCCATTGTTGCAATGTCCTGGTGAAATCGCTTGCCGTGCTCGTTGCTCACTGCTCCACAGTTCGGTGGAAAAAAATCTAGATGAGAGTGCAAAAAATGTATCTTTAGTGACATGTTGCAACCAAGGCTCTTGTATGCCTTGAGGAGGTTTTCCACCAACAACCTGTAGTTGTCTGCCTTGTTGTTTCCGAGAAAATTTATTGCCACTAACTGGAAGGCTTTCCATGCCGTCTTTTCCTTGCCACGCAGTGCATGATCAAATGCATCATCTCGAAGAAGTTCATGAATCTGGGGACCAACAAAGACACCTTCCTTTATCTTAGCTTCACTTAACCTTGGAAATTTTCCATGGAGGTACTTGAAAGCTGCATGTGTTTTGTCAATGGCCTTGACAAAGTTCTTCATCAGACCCAGCTTGATGTGTAAGGGTGGTAACAAAATCTTCCTTGATTCAACAACTGGTGGATGCTGAACACTTTTCCTCCCAGGCTCCAATGGCTGTCGGAGTGGCCAATCTTTCTTGATGCAGTGGGAATCTCTTGCATAACTATCCCATTCGCAGAGAAGACAGCAGTACTTTGTGTATCCAGTCTGCAGACCAAGCAAAAGAGCAACAACCTTCAAATCGCCACAAAGCTGCCACTGATGTTGGTCGTAGTTTATGCACTTCAAAAGTTGTTTCATGTTGTCATAGGTTTCCTTCATATGGACTGCATGACCAACTGGAATTGATGGCAAAACATTGCCATTAGGCAGTAAAACAGCTTTAAGCCTCGTCTTCGATGAATCCGTGAACTCCACTCATCTGGATCGTGAACGATGTTGAGGGCTGCCATTACACCGTCGATGTTGTTGCAGGCTACAAGATCACCTTCCATGAAGAAGAATGGGACAAGATCCTTTTGACGGTCACGGAACATTGAAACCCTAACATCGCCTGCCAGGAGATTCCACTGCTGTAGTCTGGAGCCCAACAGCTCTGCCTTACTCTTGGGTAGTTCCAAATCCCTGACAAAGTCATTCAGTTCACCTTGTGTTATGAGGTGTGCTTCAGAGAAGGAGGATGGGAGAAAATGTGGGTCCTGTGACATTGATGGTTCAGGACCAGAAGTTTCATCCTCTTTCTCTTCCTCGTCTGACTCAAGTGAGAATGATTCTTCTTTGACACACCTTTCCCAACTGGAGGCACCATGCAGAAGTAACAATTGCTGGTATGATCTGTTGACTCTCTCCAAATCATTGGCACTGCAAAAGGCATAGCTTTCCTTTTCCTGTTCAACCACTGGCGAAGATTTGTTGCACAAGTGTTGCACCATATGTGTGGGGCCCACCTCTTGTCCTGATCTCCAGTTTTGCAGCCAAAATAAAGGTGATAGGATTTCTTAACCATAGTGGTAAGATACATTATAAAGGGTATGCTGAGCATGTAATCTGACATCCACTGCTATGGTATTAAGGCATGGTATTATAACTGTGCTGCATGAAAGCAGTTTGAATACACAGAGACCTTTAGGAACATATGTTTATATTGTGTAAATCCATACAGAGATACCTTAGAAATGCTCCTATCAGAGCACTCTCACAGAATGTGTTCTTAGTGCTATGACTTCATATTGGAAATAGTGTAGGATTTGTGTGTTTTGTATGGACATGAAAGATGGTGATTAATGGTTGATTAAACCAAGAGCATCTGATGTGTCACAACTGTAAACTAATATGGGACAACTGATGTGCAACTCCAAATGTCAAAGATGATAAGAACTTTTTCTGTGTAAAGAATTAAGTATGTTGTTTTGTTTAATAGTCATTAGATTATAGTAAAGTTACTGATGTGTAGCTGGTTGCATATAGAAAGTTGTCTAATACTAGGAATGTTCTTATTGAGCTGTCTTCTAAACACAATACTTGATCACATGCCCTTTGGTTAATGCCAAGGTATTGTGGATGATGCCGTGTTTAGCTTAACCAAAAAATTGAGCTCTGGCCTTCTTATGCTAAAAATACATTTAACACTCTGTGGGGGCAGTTCACTTTTAACTATAAACCAAATTTTATATTTAATCCAGGTATTCTTTGCTTTTTAAGTAAGTGGCAATCACAAAACTTCTTTATCCACCTTTCAGAAAAGGCGACGGCGGATCGACCGAAGTATGATTGGAGAGCCAACAAACTTTGTTCACACAGCTCATGTAGGATCAGGAGACTTATTCAGTGGAATGAATTCGGTAAGTGTGTATGAATGAAGAAAACCCTGTATCATCTTAGACTGCATCCATACAAATACTAGAACAAAGACCAGAGAAATTATAGTTAGAAGACTGATTCATCACTGTTACACCTGTTTTACTATTGATTTCAATGGAGTTACATCATTGTAAAACTGGAGAATAACACAGTGCTTAAAACATTCTTAAAATATTCTTAAAACATGCTTAAAATACTCTAAATCAGAGTGTAAAACTAGTAAATTTTTAATGTTCTGTTTACTGATATTATCATCTAGCAATTTTTGGTGCCGTATAAATTACAAGGTAGTCACTGAGTAAGCCTCTTTTTCTTTCCTAATGGAAATGAGCCATTTGTGTATTCACATAAGCTCGTATTGCAAAATAGGCTAGGAAGAACTAGAAAAAGACTGTCCTTAAGACCAACAGACAATGCATATATGAAAAATGGATAAAAATGTTTCCATAGAATTTTGCATTTTTGGTATTTCTCTTCATTATTTTATTGATCTTTCATGCAAATATTATCAGTCTTGTTGTTTTATTAAGAATTGACATTTTTCCACCTGAAGCTATAAATCCTATCCCATTAGTTATTCTCACAGCAAACTGTTGTGATGTCACAAGCAAAGACTTGCAGCTTCCTACAGAGGAAAAGCATAACAACAATGAATATATGTACTACCAAGAGACAAAGTGCTTGTTTTCGTGCACACGTCCTTGAAAACAGAGAACAAAGATGGAGAAATGTGTTGAGAATGATTATATAAAGGCAGACTTCTATAAAGAATATTATTTCAGTGTTTTCTGTGAAATGTTAACCAATCTTTAAGATCTGATTCACCTCATTAAAGTTTTAATGCAAGGCAAGGGAGGTGTACTCACGGAAAGATACCTTTATGTCCTTTGAAATTTGATATATTTATATGCCTCTAATGGTACACTTAAAAGGAAAGAGATTTGATTGGGAACAGTGAGTTTTAGTGAACAGGGAGGGAGGACTCTAGGGCAGGAGTATAGGAATTCAAGGCATGTGGGAATCTTTGAGCAGAGCTATGGAAATCAATCACTTTCAGTTGTTAGGTAAGCAAAAGATGACATTTGTAGCTTCCTGGAAAGGAAGCAGCTTGTTTGCCTTCCCAGCTGTAGTAGAGGCACTTGATAGCAGTTGGGGGAAGGGCAAAAGGAGATGGTTTGACATTGCAAACAAAATATCAAGGCTTCTTGAAACAATGTATTGGCTAGGGCACAATTTTAATAAAACAGTTGTACTCATACCATTATAAATAGATGTATAGCTTGATAAATATATAATTAGCTTTTACTGCATTTTAATGCAGTGTTTTTAGTTTCATTAAAAACAGTTTCTCTGCCTGCTCATTAGAAATGTACGTTTTCTCTTTAATTTCAATTTATAATTCTTTTGAAGGATTAAGAACCTTTGAATCAGTATTTAGTTGTTCCATCTCTTTAGGATGCTTTTCTTTTCCCACAGCCACCGACCAGAAGGTTATGGTGGCATGGGACTCCTTTTTCTTCCTGTCACTTTCAGCCCTCATCCCTCTTTCTTACAGACTTTAGACTTGTAGACTTTAAGGCCAGAAGGGACCATCATGATCATCTATTCTGACCTCCTGCACATCACACGCCACAGAAGCTCACCCACCCACTCTGGCTGAGTTACTGAAATCTTCAAATCTTGATTTAAAGACTTCTTACAAAGAATCCACTATTTACTGTAGTTCATACCAGCACGTGGCCCATGCCCTATGCTGCAGAGGAAGGTGAAAACTTCCCAGGGTCTCTGCCAATCTGACCTGGGGGGAAATTCCTTCCTGACCCCAAATATGGTGATCAATTGGACCCTGAACATTCGGGCAAGACCTACCAGCCAGATGCCTGGGGAAAAATTTCTGCAGTAAGTCAGAGCCCTCCCCATCTAGTGTCCCATCACTGGAGACCTTTGATTATAGTAGTTGCAGATGGCCATATGCCCTTGTTGGCAATCTCATCATGACATCCCCTCCATAAATTTATCAAGCCCAGTCGTAAAACAACTTATGTTTTTTGCCCCCACTGCTCCCCTTGGAAGGCAGTTCCAGAATTTTATTCTTCTAATGATTAGAAACCTTCATCTAATTTCAAGCCTAAACTTATTGATGGCCAGTTTGTATCCTTTTGGTTTTGTGCCAACATTGGCCCTTAACTTAAATAACTCTTCTCCCTTCCTGGTGTTTATCTCTCTGATGTATTTATAGAGCGCCATTATATCTCCCCCTCAGCCTTTGTTTTTGTTAGGCTAAACAAGCCAGGCTCCTTAAGTCTCCTCTTGCTATGTAGGTTCTCCATTTCTCTGTTCATCCTAGTAGTCCTCTGAACCTGTTCCAGTTTGAATTCATCTATTTTAAACATGGGAGACCAGAATTGCACTCAGCTCTCCAGATGAGGAAAGACTACAAAGACCCTTTCTCTATTTCTTCATCTCTAAACTACATATGATACAGCTCTTCTTTCTTTCCAGATGGTCATTATTTACTACCTCTTAACCTGCTTCTGCCTTCGTCTTGAACATTGACTGGTTGTCCTTCTTTCTATCTCCCCAGTCTCCTTCCTTTATTTTGAGTAAAATCATATCTGTGACCTATATGATTCATCTGCCTCTTCTCTCCTCTGGTCCCTAGGTCAGGATGGCCTCGCCCACTCAGCTTTGGTCTCCCCCCCCCCCCCCCCCCCCCCCCCGCCTTTGAGAAACACTGATTTCTCCATTCTTGATTCACCTATTTATATTATTTGACATTGCCCATTCTTCTCTCTCTCTTGCTCAGCCGCTCACTCCTTCTGTAATATTCAGTTCTCTGGCCTCTGACTTCTTTCTCCTCCCAGCCCTCTTCTCCTTTTCTTACCCATCCTCCACAGAGTATATTACAAGGTCACAACTATATATCCACCCTATCTGCCACACTTAATACTCTGCCCATTGCACCAACTATTCATCTAACTTTCCTGCTCTTACCTTTGCTGTTGCTTTTGTTCTGCTTAACAACTTTGAAGGAATTCCTGTTACCTCATCATATAAGTTCCTTTCTTCATTCAGCTGTCCCCCATGCCTGCCCAGCAATACTTATCCATTCCTACATTTCCAGTACTTGGCAACTCTTTGTCACTTTAGGGCATGTCTGCACTGCCCCACAGTTTGAACTACTTGGGTGTGAATGACGGTACACAACAAAGTGCTGTGCTGTAGCTCCCTTGTGTGGATGCTGCAGGCGTGAACTTGTTGTATAGTAGTACAAATTAGGGACTTTTACATTCACACCATTCACATCCCCATAGTACAAACTGTGGGTCTAATTGTCTTTCTCTTCATTCTCTGCATAGGAGCTAGCTGTTTTCTCAAAGACAAAATTAACAGTATTCAGTTGGAGCTCTCTATCCCTGCTCCCCATCATTCCACATTACCTCTTTCCTCTTTTGACTCTGTCCTCCTTTACCTCTGTGTCCTCTGAGGCCTCCCAGGATTTTATTTTATTTTATTTTTTGCTTCAAACACCTGCACCACCTATTTGTATTTCTTAGTACTTGAATCCCTTATTTTTTCTATGTGTAGTTCAAACTGTCTTCTCTTGTGCACAACGCTGGTCTCACCTACACCTCAGTCCATATTTCTCCCAATCCCTCTTTTGCACCCTAAGCTCTGCTTTCCCTTGTCCCTCTGTCTGTTACTCCCACTTGTCACTCCCTGCCTTTTTACCTAATGACCACCCTATTCGAGAGTGCCAAACACTCTCCCACACCTACAAATTCCTCCTCAAAACTCATTTTGCTGAGTAGCCTTCCACTGTTATCTTCCACTTCAGTGCCATCTGCCCTGCTCCCTTATGCTAACAAAATTAAATAGAAATTACCAAGACACACATGCAACACAACAGCTCATGTAATCTTTATTTGCTGTAATCCTGACCCTCTTTTTTCTTTCCTCTTCTCCCCTCCCCCTCCCCAATTGCCTGTTTTATCCCTCTGCGTGTTATGTCTCAGTTAGATAGTAAGCTCCTCAGGAAAGCAACCTGGTCTTACGTGTACAGCATCGTAGGGACACATAGTGCCTTTAAGAAATATGGCCTTAATTGCACTTCACTGCACTCACTCTAACATTTTTTGGTAGACTCAGAAGGATGATACTTCCAAATGAGTATTACATGGGCAAAATCAGGTCTATTTTAATAGACCTGATTTTCAGTAAATGTTCTTGACAGTTGTATATCACTTACATAGATTTTCATACAGGATGCCCCATGGTAGAGTTATGGTGGTAAGCCTTAAAACTTGCTGATTTTTGCCTTAGGTGAATAGATATGGTTACTTCAGCATCTGTACTGAACCCTAACTTCCCAACAGTTGCTAACTGCAACACCTATGCCAGAGAGACCCAAATATTGAGACAGTTTATTTTATTAACAACGGCACCTGGCAAGACTTCGGAGGTGGCCACTGTTGAAAGTTTACTCTTGGTTTGTTCAGCAGTGTGACTTGTTATTTGTATGCTGTTTTAAATTAAAGTAACATATCAAAGTTTTACAAGGTCACCAGGTGAGCATGCTGCCAGAGATATGCATAGGAAGACCTATACTGAAGACCTGTGTTTGGTGGAATAAATAATCTATTTCCAGGCTACTTAAGGCAAGGTTAATCAGAAATGAAAGAAGTGTGCCATCCTTTAAGTCTTTTGTAGTCACTCCTGCCCATACACTGAAAGTTTCTGAAGTGGGTTGACCACCTGCAATCCCTTCGCTCCTAGGCTCAAGAGAAGATGCTGTGGTGAAGAGTACTGTTCAGTGAAATTGAACAATTTATTTCCTTGGGTTGATGTGGGAAACAGCCATCATGTTTTCTTCAGATGTTAATTTTTGTCCTGCTCCCCCTGGTATCAGAACCATGCTGCCTAAAGTCTTGTTTAAACATGGTTGTTGCCAGCTGAGTTCTAGCAAAGGATCTCTTCATGTTGATTATGGAAACTTCTATACATAGGAGAGAGCCATGTTAAATGTGTTTTTCAACTATGGGTGTCTACATTTATAAAACATTTGTCTGTGTGAACAGAAAAAAAAAAGTGCTGTTGCCCTGTCTTAGCTTAGGGGTTGGGTCATTAACATAGTTTTAATGGTTTTTTTTTTACTGACTTTTTTGAGTTCTCTGTGGGTGGATACATGTGAAATTATTGTAAGTATCACACTTGGGGACAAGGCCTTACTGCTATGAGCCCCATTTCAAAAGATGGAAACTGAAATAAGTGTAAGGGGCGGCTGGGGGGGGACGGACATAAAGAGCTTTTTCCAACCATTCTTAACATTGAAATGATCTGCCCTAAGGCATTCAGAGAGATGTGATTATTTTGATTTATACTGCATGAGCACATGAAAATTGTGGTCTCACTAGCTTTTTACGGATATAGGCTATGAAACCTTTTTTTCTTCACGTATTTATTTGTGTCAGCCTAAAAAGTACCTTCAAATAAATCCTCGCCAGAGAAGTTGATATGTTGAAGCCTCATTTAAATAAATCCTCTGTTTATTGAAGGAATAGGATCAGTTGAAGGAAAAATAAATCTGTGCTCCAGACTACATCACCAGAAAAAATCCTTCCAAAGGGTCTCTAGTAGTTTAGGAATCCCTAGGTAATGAACTGTTGGATAGGCTTATATAACTATATCTGTGGAATCTATACTGCAGTGCAATATTCTGTATAAAAACATCATCTTTTTTTAACAGCACAGTATTGTTAAATTCATTCTTGCACAGCAAAGAATCTCTGCCTAATTCTAATCTGAAGCCAAATTTTCATCTTGATATACTGAAGCACTTGGATTAGAATTGGAGAGCAGTAAGAGATTTGATTAGTTTTCTTGAGACTAATCAAGACTGGTTGATGAAAGACTGAATCAACCAGTTTCCTAGTGGACCAGGAAAAAAAATAATCAATGAGTACCAGTTCTTCCTTCATCAATCCTGCTTGCCTAAGTGCAAGATGTGAAAATTCCAGCAAACCTACTTCCGGAAATATCCTCAAACAAACACAATGCCGCTGTAATAGGGAGAGAGCACTTTAAAAAGCACCAGTTCACGTTTGATCTGCCTTATCATTTGCTATCGACATTCCTTTCCTGTTTCTATAGGTGAGTTCAATTCAGAACCAAATGCAGTCCAAGGGAGGCTATGGAGGTGGCATGTCTGCAAATGTTCAGATGCAACTTGTAGATACAAAAGCAGGATAACCTTGGGGAAACATTTCCAGTGAGTATTACAGACCTTCCAATGTTGTGTTACACAGTCTGGTATGGCCTTTTTATCACTGACACAGAATGCTAAAGGAGAATATCCTATAATGCAACATAAACAATTCTCTATAAATAACTCTACCCTTATGATACATTATTTTAAGCATGTTTCTGGGTAGTGGGCTCCATACAAGGAGAGTATTTATATAACCACGTATTTTGTATTATGTGATGAGCGATATGTTTAATAATTCAATACTGATTACAAACATGTTTAATTAAACTGATTTTACACCCATCTATCAAGATATTACTGTAGGGAGTTTGGGTTCTTTGTATGTTGGATGTCTTAGCAGCAGATGCAGGTTGCATATTAAATTTCATTGTAACTGTGAGTGGTATAATTAAATAGCACATTTAAGAGGAATGTTGCAGGAGTGCTGCATACTAAAATAAACATAATATGAAGGCTATTAAACAGATTAATGTTATATAGTGTTTAGAAAGCTGTCATGGTCATATTTTCAAAAGTCTTGCTTTTGTTTAACTTTCATTTTCTCTTTGTTTCACAGGTTCTTGTGAATTTCTGTATCTTCTTTCCTGTGTTCCCCCTTTTGCCCTGGTGACTGCTTTCTGTGTTCATGACAAGAGAGAAGTGATGGCTCATTGTTCACCCCTTGTGATTATTCCAGTGAAAGTTGCTGTTCTGCTCTGATGATGTCATTTGTCAGATTGGTCCTACCGTGCCTTTCAGTGGCATGCACACATTTGGCCTCTATCAAAACCATGGACATATAGCTGTTTAGGGTTTGGGGAGTTTTTGTTTGTTTGTTTTGTTTTCCTTTTTTACATTTTTCAATATTAAGCAAATTAATGCTCCAGTTTTAGCTTGGTCATCTTTTTCTTTTCTTTCTGAAAGTGCTAATGTGCAGCATTCTTCTTTTGCTGGGTCTCTTAATTTCCCGCTCCCCCTCTGTAATTTAGAAGTGAGTGAGTTCCTATTAATGTTTTTAATCTGTCATTGTTTATATATGTTTTTGAAAGGTCTGGGACCTGCAAGCACAATGATAATTTCATACATTTGAAAATCAGCAGAGTAGATGACCGCATGCTTTGTGAAGTTGCTTTGTATGGTGGCCTGTTTAGTGCCAGAAAAAAAAATGTTTGTTACTGCGGACTGATGATACTGTTGCTGATTGAAAGTTTAGCTGTGACACTGGGTCATGGCAGGCTCTGCAGAAGGACTTGTAACTTAGCTGCTTCAGAGTTATGTCTTAAGTTTTCATCCAACTGGTCCTGAAATAATAAAGAGTGAGCTTGCATTCATAAGGCATTTTGTTGTAAATGTTTAGTATATTTATTTTGAAAGAGCTGACCTCGAGATTGTAAACCAGTGTAGTACCGTATCTAAGTGTTGTGGTAGAGCTTTTTGTCTGTTTAAAAAAGCATCATCATGTTTGGCTGCTTTCTTTTTCTTTTTCCTTTTTTAATTTTGCTTAATTTTTAGGTTATATGGTCATTTCCAGTAGCAGCATGTCAAACTGCCTGCGATATTAGCTGAAGTT
Source organism: Malaclemys terrapin pileata (assembly GCF_027887155.1). Taxonomy (NCBI): domain Eukaryota; kingdom Metazoa; phylum Chordata; order Testudines; family Emydidae; genus Malaclemys; species Malaclemys terrapin. The sequence goes on along the minus strand of NC_071510.1, from coordinate 52,216,266 downwards.
TAGTTGACCTCTCTAAGTAGTTGGCAGTTTCTGTGTACTAAATATTTAGGGGCCATGTAAGTTGCTAAGAGCAACATACTGATCTGGCAGAGCAGATGCCAGGGAAAACAACATACAGGGTGACTTTTTACTATGTCAGTAAGAAGCCTTTTGCTCAGGTTCCAAAGCATGTTCTTCTTTCACATGTTGTGAAAATTGTATTTTAATATTGCACTGTTCTCAGATTTTTCTGTAAATGGTCCTTTCCTTTTTTTCCTCCTTGTTGGTGATATGAAACAGAAGTCAATGGTTTGAATTCTAACTGACTTCAAAAAATTATGTGAAAAATCATCCTCAACTACATTTAACATTTTAACTAGCAAACTGGGCATAACTGAGCCTAATCAGATGAAAGCTAAAATAAATATACATAAAAACGTAAATGTGATACACTTAACAATTATTGTCCTCTCCTTTCTAGCCCCTCTCCTAATTTCCATTTCCATTTTGTGTTGAAACAGACCCCAGATTGGTATAAACACATACACATCTGCTTTTTTTCCTGGTACTAAACAAAAAGTCATATTCACACAAATATACTGGATATTGAGGCCATTGACTCTCTTCGGGAGTAGTAAAGTTGTAATCCGATGGTAGATGTAAATTATCTGGTTGGATAGTTCTGGTAAACTTGGATAGTCTTCACCGCTGGAGGTACTGATTCATGATGCCACAGGATTGAGATCTGTTCAGTTGTCTGGAGTGCATAAACACGACAGCACGGTGATTTGGGGTCAGCGTTTCACGTGCATCTTTATCAATGAGCCTTTAAATACTCTAGGGTTACAAAATGATTTTCACTTTTTGTTATCACTCTGCCAATTAATTTTAGTGAGCAGGTTTACCTTGCACTTGTCAAATGTCTTCAGCTCAGTAGCCAGAAAAAAAATTGACATATTTTTATAACAAACATACTTTTTTTGTACATTGTGTTCATTCTTGAATAAAGTCAGTTCAGTGTTGACTTGTAGATATTAAAAGGAAAGTATTGACTTTGATTCAATAAATGTTTTCTTTCAGTTGCTGGTTTACCTTTTTCTTTTTCAGAAATAATATAACAGTAATACCTACATTAGGAAAACACTTGTGTTCTGTAGACAATTTCATGGTTAGACTATCTGAGTATCAACCCTTTACTATAACAGAGAAAGCTAGTATTGTTCAGGTTAAATATTTCTGATTTCTCATGCCATGTCACCTTTTTTTGCCAAATGGAATTTTGACCCTTATTTTATAATGAATTTTGTTCCAGTAATAGGTCTGCTTGGGATCTGCTGAAAACACTTGGGTGCAAAAGTGGTTTTGCCCTTCCAGACACTGATTCATTACTGTTCACTTATCCTAACAACTACAAACAGCAGAGCCAACCACTTGCTTTTGGATGCCTTTTGAAGCTTGGATTCCTCCCTCTTCTATGCTTCCCAGTTTTTCCTCTGCCTTCCCTAAAGACATAAAGGGACCATATGCTCTGAAGGCAGATGCCAAGGCCAGTCTGTGAAGGAATCAGCTGACTGTACCAGCTCTCCTCAGCCTTGCTTCTTTTCCCCTCCTGCCCTACCCCCATCATCTAACCCACACAGAGAGAGGATAGGACTGCCATATGAGCACTCATACTAGAAAGTTACTGCTTCTTTCCTGCCCCAGCACAGAGTTGGGACAATTAATTGTTCTCTTTAGAGCAGGTAAGTTGCTGATGATGCCCTCTTCCTGCACTTTCTAACAGGCCCTCTTGAGCCTGGGCTAATGGCCCTCCTGAACAAAGTTTAGAAAGAGGGGAAGACAGAATCTGAGTACCACAAAGATAACCTTGATCTAGAGTGGTGTCATGATCTTGATGTTTAACCCAGGAAATTGTTCTAAACACCAGCTATGCAAGAGCAAATCAGGGATTTACATACATTTATTCATATCTGTGCATGTAAACAATGCACTTTTAGAAATGTGGGACGTTGTCAGTCTTATGGGACGGCTGGACAGATCCCAACTATTAAAATTAAATTTGGTGACAGGAAGTGCAATAATGAGAATGTTTACATATTAATTGGATTTCTGCATTCCCAGACACCAAAATGATCTCTCTAGAGCAGGGATTGCTGCCCATGTGCCACAGCTATGCTGATTTTGAGGCACTAGCTCAAGTAGACCTAGTGTTTGTATGTCTGCCTGAGTTGGGATTCACAACTCCTAGCTGCTGCGTAAGCATACCTGAGGGCATTTCTATAGCTCCCATTCCTAGAGTGTCAAAGAGCTAAAAAGCCACATTCACCGCTGGGTCAGATTAATCAAAAAAAAAAAAAAATCCTGGCCCCATTGAAGTCAATGGGAATTTTGCCATTGACCTCAGTGGTGCCATGATTTCTCCTACTGTATAGACTTTAAAAAAAAATGTTACTGAAACTCCAAGCCTGGTAAAATTGATAAATAATGAATCGGTTAATAACTTCAGTACAGGAAGTGTGGAAGAAATACAACAAGCTGGATTTTATTATGCTTACATGTTACACATCAAATACTTCTCAGTTGTGTATTTATGAAGTACCAGTCTTTCATTCCTACCAATATGACCAATTGAATCCAAGCAAATAGAATCCAGGGACAGGAGCCTCTGAGAGCAAACAGTAGAATGAGGAACAAAGCAGGTTTCAAAAAAGAGGAAATGTCTAAGGTGAGATTTTTTTCTAATGAAAATTTGGAGAAGAATAAGCCTGAGCAAAGACAGAAGGTGTGGAGGTGGTGTGAGAATTAGGCTCCTTGGATTTGAGTAGTGATTAGAGACTGGGGATGAGGGGGAATGACGGGGGAGACAGGCAAGCTGGTTGGAGAATTAGTGGGGAGAGAGTGGATGAGGCAGTTACGGAATTGAAATGTTCTAAGGTGGGATTGAAGCATGATTGGAGCTATCTAGGCTAATCCAAAGAACAGAATGAATGGGCATTTAGTGGGAGAAGGGAAACAAGCATATAGTGAGGAGCCAGTAACACAGGAGAATTCTTTAAAAATGGAATTCCTTGTAATGTTTTCTCTTACCAAGTGGTGGCTGGTTCTTAATCCAAAAAGCAAAATCCTACACGCTTTGCAAACAACTTGGTGCAAACACTTAGTGATCTGAAGATGTCACCTTTCACATAATCTGGGTTCAAGATTCCAGTGATTCAAGCCTTGCAGCCAAAATTTTTGAACATCGGCGCTTTTAAGTTAAGGAGTTAAAATCCATATGTAGGCATCTAAATAAGTGGCCTGATTTTTAGAGTCACTAAGTATAGACAACATTTATGGAAATCTGTATAAGTAGAGGATGATCAGTATCTTTGGAAATCAAGCTACATATCTAAATGTTCTCCGTACAAAAGTGTTGAACTTTAGGCACCTGGATTTGAATATTTTGGTCTAGGTTTACAGTTCAGATTTTTCAAAGGATCTTTAAAAAAATGTTTTAAAAGTAACCTTAAGCTGCCTCAAGATAGATGCATCTAAATATCTTTATTAATATTATTATCTTTAGACCTTTTAAAACAGGATACATTACATAGACAAACATAGAGGGAGAAGAAAATACAAAGAAATTTTTCAAAGGACTTAAAAAAAAATTAAAAAAAAAAAGAGTATATTAGCGGAGGTTGCCTTCTAATAAAAGAGGAGCACAGCTGTACTCATTATGGCCCTGATCCTGCACCACAGAAGCCCATGGGAATTTTGCCATTGACTTCTGTGGGAGCAGGATCAGTCCCTCTTTGTGTGGACACTTGGGAGAGGACTGTAAAGACAGACGGTTGCATAATGAGGGGTGGTCTCTCGAACAGGTTTTACTCTATGTCCCTTAAGCCTGTTGTAGAATTTTACAGTTGTCATATAAGATTCTATGCATATTATTGTGGTGATCAGCAGACAGAATTATATTTAAACATAAAACACACACCTCAAGAAGGTGTCTGGGGTGTCATATGTTCCCTGGTCGCCACGTAAATAACCAAGTTAGCTGCTTATTTTAGTCAAAGTAATAGGATTGGAATAGCTAAGACTGAATTACTAGATATATTTTAATATAAAACTCAGAAAGAAAGAGAGCAACAGCAAAGACCCACTAAAATATCCAAAAGGATCAAAGCCTAAGGCTTGCCTGAAACAGGGGATTTTTTGGTACTATTTAAACTGGGGTGTGGAGGGAACTGCTTTTACTTGGTCTCTTTACAAAGGTCATCTCACTCTTAAGGACTAATTAAGAGTGTTTAGTTGTTTAGCACTGGATCTAAACACCATTTTTAAAAAAATCAACCAGTTTGACAGGCCCATTCCATTTTTGAAATGGGAAAGCATTACATTTTAGCTCTGTAATATGTATCACAAAATAAAGTCAGAACTGCAGCTGTGAGAACCATATAAAACTATTTTAATTTTATAAACAAAAGGCTTGTTTCTAAGCCTTGTTATGATTGCTATGTGACAAAAACATACGGAACCATCACATAGTTTATAAAACCCAGTCACTTAAAAGCAAGAAAATTAATAATTAAGAAAATTCATAAATCTTACACTGTCTACATAATAAACATAAACCCATTATTCTTTCCCAGTACAATGACACACAGCTTTCATCATGACACATTTTGTTATCTTGATTTCAGGATCTAAGTATTTTCTTTTAGGGATAAAATAAATGGGAAATTAATATAATTCATTGACAACAGCATTTTTAATAGAACTTATGATTGCTGTTTCACGACAAAATTATTTGTTACTAGAAAAAGTACATAAAGCTGATTCCTGTTACAATTATTTATGTATGTTGACTTGGATTGAGGCTAATCAACGTGTTTATGAATATAGTATTATCATCCACAAGCAGTTAGAATTACAAGTCATGCCCCCCAAACATATAAGATTGGGTTAAAAATCAGGAGATCTATTTATTTACTTTTTAAATTGCCTTCTGGTTCGGAATCCATAGGTTGTCACATTTTTCAAGTTTTCTCCACGACCATAAGGGCCTAGAAACTTACTTTAAAAAAAAAAAAAAGAAGAAGAAGAAGGCGGCTAATAGTCTCATATGCCATGACTCCAAAAGCTGGAGCTTTAAGGAAAACACTTAAATATCCCAAGCTTTGTGATACAATTGCAAGAACTGGCATCACTGTATGTGTAAACAGAGAAGAACTTGGTTGCTTTTTCATAAGAGGTTTGTGTTATGCTTATATTTTGAGATTTTTAATGAAAGAATATTCTCTTTTGATAAAATATGTATTTCTTTGTTCTGGATGAAAATCATGTGCATGTGTCTTATGTGGTCAGTGTAAGATTTATGAATTTCCGTAATTATTCATTTCCTTGCTTTTTCAACAATTGGGTTTTGTAAATTTGTCATAGTTAAGTACATTGCTGTCTCTTAGCAACATTAACTGGTTATTGAAACATACTTCTTTAAGGAATTTCCCAGGGATTTTTTTAAAACATCCTCCATCACCCAGCCATAAGGAGGTAATGAACTCCTGTACTAGCATCTTACCAAATAAACAAGCTGAGACATACCTGGCAAGATATGCACATTTATTATGCTGCTAAGTTAGCTGCTTCCACTCCAAGCAATAGTAAAAAAAACAGTTTTGGGAGGAATACTGCAATGAGTTAAATGTCAGAGCCAGGTCTCTGGGTTCCATAGGAAATACCTAACCCACTAGTGCCTTCCACTCAAGTCCCTGAAACTCACTCTATCTTAATACTCCATTTGAAAAATATGGCTATACTGGTGCTTCACATTTTTCATCTGTAGATATCAAAATGCTTTAGAAGGTGAGTAAGCATTCTTAGGCCAGTTAGCCTAAGTATGAAGTATTGAAGCACTGTTCTGAGACATCAGTCTAGTGCTTCAGAGATCAGAGGGCTACTCCCAGCTTTGACACAAACTTCCTGGTGCCTGTCATCTGGAAAATGGAGGTAATGAGACTACCCCTCTGTAACACCAACCCAGTGTGGTGTGAGGTCTCACTAAACAACGGTTATCACATTCAGATATTTACTAAGGCTCTTCAGTGGAAAACTTGGGCCTAAAACTCAGAACTAGTATCTGTTCCCCTAGTCAAAGAGACCTTTGGCAGGGACTGCAGAAGGAAGTGGCCATTTTTGCAGGATCCTGGAGTTTCCATTCACATTTGGAAAATTCCCCGGCTGGTTTGGAGGTCAATGACAAGAGGCTTCTCTGTTGCCATGTCACTTTCTCAATCAATGGAATATGGTGTCTAGTTTTCATGTAAAGGCAATTTCTTAAACATTCTATTATTCCTGACCTTGAAAACTGCCGCTTTCAATGTCAACATCTTGTCCGTGTTTCAGATTTTGTGCTATAATGTGATTTCATTGGACAGATACAGGGACACAAAGAAATGAAAAATTGCAAAAATCTCAGAAGGAGCCATTTTAGAGTCTTGATCTCAAAGTACTTGCTCAGTTTACTCAAAATCTTCAGAACACAAAGTAGATGGATTTTTTTTGTTTTGTTTTTGAGTTATAAATGGGATCAAAGTAATAATAGGACGCTGGTTGCAGCCATAGAGCCTAGAGTTATCGTTCGTCCAGATTCCCCCGGACATGTCCGGCTTTTTGAGCTAAAAATAGCATCCGGGGGGAATTTGTAAATGTCTGGACTCCTCCCCCTCCCCCCGCAGAGCGCGCGCGGCTAACAGGGCAGCCGGCTGGATGGTGCCACTTACATGGGGCTCCGACAGCCAGAGAGAGCCCCTCCTCCTCTCCCCTGCAGCAGAGATCACTCCCTCCCTCCCTGCATTCGCAGATCGCCTCCAGCAGTCTAGAGCTCCTCCCCCGCTCCTCCTCCACTGCTGCCCAGCGTGCCGGGACAAACGGCTCAGGCCGTTCCTGAGCAAGTTCACAGAGACGTTAGGCGAAGGCCAACAACAAGGGGGCCAGGAGGTCGGAGAAGGGGCAGGGAGGTTTTGGAGGGGGCAGTCAAGAGACAGGGGGGTCGGAAGTTCGGGGGGGGCTTTCTGGGAGGGGTGGATAAGGTTTTGGGCAGTCAGGGTACAGGTAGGGGGTAGGGTCCTGGGGGCAGTTAGGGTGGGAGGGTCTTAGGAGGGGGCAGTTAGGGGACAAGAAGCAGGGAGGCTTAGGTAGGGGGTGGGGTTCTGGAGGGCAGTTAGGAGCAGGGCTCCCAGGAGGGGGCAGTCAGGGGACAAGGAGCGGGGGGGCGGGGTTGGGAGTTCTGGGGGCGGGGCTGTCGGGGCAGGGAGCAGAGGGGTTTAGATGGGTCGGGAGTTCTGTGGGGGGGCTGTCGGGGTGGGGAGTGGTTGGATAGGGTGTGGGAGTCCCAAGGGTTTGTCTGGGGGTGGGGGTGGGGGTCAGGGTACAGGTAGGGGGTAGGGTCCTAGGGGGCCAGTTAGGATGGGGGGAGGGTCTCAGGAGGGGGCAGTCAGGGGACAAGAGGCAGGGAGGCTTAGGTAGAGGGTGGAGTCCTGGGAAGCAGTTAGGGGCAGGGGTTCCAGGAGGGGGCAGTCAGGGGACAAGGAGCGGGGGGAGGGTTGGCGGTTCTGAGGGGGGTGGGAGGGGCAGGGGCGGGGCTAGGGCAGGATGGGGGCGGGGCTAGTGCAGGGCTCCTCCTATCCTCTTTTCTGCTTGCTGAAATATGGTAACCCTAATAGAGCCTGATTCAGCAAAGCACTTAAACATATTAATAAATCCCTATTCAGCAAAGCACTTAAAAATGAAGGTGAGCAATAACTTGTCTCAGAGGGAGTCATGTCAATCCATCTTGGACTAGAAAGATGGCAGTTGCACCATGAGTCCTTGGCAGTTGAGGAGCTGCTGAGCATGGTTAAATGTGGGTGTTCCCAAAGTACTAACTACGACACACACATCCCAGAGCAGGAAGTAATTAAAATTTAATTTTTGTCCCCCAATAATAATCTGGGCACTGGAACAACAGTAAGTGAATTTGATACGGTCACTTAAACTCATTAAAGTGTGTTGGAGGTGATAAGCAGATATAGCTAAATGAAGCAGAATAATTTTGCATGTCCTTGATTCTCAGAAGAAGATGTATTTAGTTTCACTATTTTTGCATTGTGATCCAAAGTATATTGCAGTTACATGAATATCAGATAACATTGTTTGTCAAATAACATTTGATGAATAATGCATCACTTGCTGACTATATTACTTGACTGATGTTACTCAGTCAGCATACAGTGGCTTGAATAATGCAACATTTTAAATAATATATTCAAGAAATAATGACATAATGCATAAATTGTTTAATAGTATTTTGCCCCGTCTAATTGCAATGTACAAGCATGATGGAGGGACCATGATTGTGGATCCATGCATAGGAACTGTCATACTGGATCAGACCCAAAATTCATCTAGTCCAATGTCCTGTCTTAGACAGTGGCTAGAACCAGATACTTCAGTAATAGTAGGCAGATGTGATACTCTGCCCCACCCCACATTAGGTCTCATTCTGGTGTCTGATAATAAGAGATTGGCTTAAACCCTGAAGCATAAGGTTTAATATCCCTTCCAAAATTTGTATAATTAATTATGATGACGTCGGGTATTCTTGATATCCGTATAAATGCCCAATTTCTTGGTTAAAGTCACAACACCTATTCTTAACCCTCTTCCACTTTTTTCACAAAAAAGCAGATGATAAAATCTTTTGTCCTGAAAATTCTCCTGTCATGTCTCAAGGTAGATGTAGATTCTATACAATCACCCAGGCCGCCTTTTAATTTCTGGGAGCAAGCATCGGTTGGAAGTAACGGAGGAGGAGAAAGACCTCGGAGTCCTGGTAGACCGCAGGATGACTATGAGTCAACAATGTGACGTGGCAGTGAAAAAAGCCAATGCGGTCTTGGGATGCATTAGGCGAGGTATATCTAGTAGGGATAAGGAGGTGCTGCTTACGTTGTACAAAGCACTGGTGAGACCTCATTTGGAGTACTGTGTGCAGTTCTGGTCTCCCATGTTTTAAAAAGATGATCTCAAACTGGAACAGGTACAGAGAAGGGCCACAGAGGAATGGAAAACCTGTCGTATGAAAGGAGACTCGAGGAGCTCGGGTTGTTTAGCCTAACCAAAAGAAGGCTGAGGGGGGATATGATTGCTCTCTTTAAATATATCAGAGGAATAAATACTAGGGAGGGAGAGGAATTATTTCAGCTCAGTACTAATGTGGACACGAGAACGAATGGATATAAACTGGCCGTGGGGAAGTTTAGGCTTGAAATTAGACGAAGGTTTCTAACCGTCAGAGGGGTGAAATATTGGAACAGCCTTCTGAGGGAAACGGTGGGGGCGAAGGACCTCTCTGGCTTTAAGATTAAGCTAGATAAGTTTATGGAGGGAATGGTTTAATGGGATAACGTGATTTTAGTCAAATGAACAGCGTGCCATCGCTGGTAAATAGTATCAATGGCCAATGAGGGTCTGGCTGGAGAATCTTGCCTACATGCTCGGGGTTCTACTAATCGCCATATTTGGGGTCGGGAAGGAATTTTCCTCCAGGGTAGATTGGCAGAGGCTCTGGAGGTTTTTCGCCTTCCTCCACAGCATGGGGCGGGGGTCGCTAGCTGGAGGATTCTCTGCTACTTGAAGTCTCTAAACCACAGGATTTGGGGACTTCAACAGCAGAGTCAAGGGAAAGGGGTTGGGACGGCTTTGTGGCCTGCATCATGTGGGAGGTCAGACTAGATGATCGTAATGGTCCCTTCTGACCTTAAAGTCTATGAGTCTATGAGTCTACCATATTTCTAATTTTCTGAACGGTCTAATTTTTTGGAGCACTCATAATTAAAAAGAAGCTTTGTTAAAAGAGCTCTAACTTCTTAAAGCACATAATCCTTACAAAAACCTGCTTTTCAGTGATATAAAAAAGACTTCTAATTCAACTGGGAGGAATATGTGCCAGCTATTCCAGCAACAAACAAATATACCTCATTTGCTTTGTGAAGAAGCACAGGTGATCCAGAAGCTGCAACAGAAAAATAAAGTCTCCATCAGAGTCTGCAGAGAACTGGTGATACATCCATGGCTGTACATCTGCAGTAGTGAACAGGATATGCATCTGAGTCTTCAGGTGAGAACTTGAGTTTGCAGCCCCAACTCACCACTTCCTATCCTGTTTGATATATCTCTTTTCACTATGAAATCCATACTGTAGGAGTAAAGAAAAAGCACTTCCACAGGAAACACAATTATTAACACTTACAAGATGGCTAGAAAGTCAGAAGGTTGCTAGACCCAAAGATATTAAAGATAGTAAAAACAAGGAGTCCTTGTGGCACCTTAAACTAACACATTTATTTGGGCATAATATAGCTTTCGTGTGCTATAACTCACTTCATCAGATGCATGGAGTGGAAAATACAGTAGCGGGTATAAATATACGGCACATGAAAAGATAGGAGTTGCCTTTCCAAGTGTGGGGGGTCAGTGCTAAATGAGACCAATTCGATTAGGGTGGATGTGCCCCATTCCCAACAGTTGACAAGAAGGTGTGAGTATCAACAGAGGGGAAATTATTTTTTGTAGTGACCCAGCCACTCCCAGTCTTTATTCAGGCCTAATTGATGGTGTCAAGTTTGCAAATTAATTCAAGTTCTGCAGTTTCTCATTGGAGTCTGTTTTTGAAGTTTTTTTGTTGAAGAATGGCGACTTTTAAGTCTGTTATTGAGTGTCCAGGGAGACTGAAGTGCTCTCCTACTGGCTTTTGAATGTTACAATTCTTGATGTCTGATTTGTGTCCATTTATTCTTTTGTGTAGATAGGGCCGGCTCCAGGCACCAGCCTACCAAGCATGTGCTTGGGGCGGCAACTGGAGGGGGGTGGCGCTCCGGCCTGCCGGGGAGAGCAGGGCCGCAGCTGGGCTAGCCACCCTCCCCCCGGCCGATCGGGAAGAGCGGGGCCCTGGCCGGGCTCGCGGCCCTCCCCCGGTGTTCCGGCGGCTGGGGAGAGCAGAGCCGCGGCGGGCTCGCCGCCCTCCCCCGGCACTCCGGCCGGTCGGGGAGAGCGGGGCCGCGGCCGGGCTCACCGCCATCCCCCTGGTGCTCCGGCCAGTTGGGGAGAGCGGGCTGCGGCCGGGCTCGGCGCCCTCCCCTGCCACGCTCTGGGGCGGCAAAAAAGCCAGAGCCGCCCCTGTGTGTAGAGACTGTCCGGTTTGGCCAATGTATATGGCAGAGGGGCAGTTGTAGTTTTTTCTAAAATCTGTAAATTGCTTGTTGACTTTTTTCTTTCAAGAAATTTGAAATGTAAAACAAGATAGAGGAAAATTAGCTAGTACTAAGACAGTTTCAAGAAGAGGCCACTGAGGAAGAGTAAATAGGGATGCTATCACTCCAGCAATCAAGCTTTCTGGGTAACAGCCAATGTTGACTGACAAAACTTAACGCCCAGCTTTCAAAGGGTTAACCATGCTAAACACAGCTACTCAGATGATGATGAATTTACCCTTTAGCAATAATTATCCTGAAATACCTTCCCTGAGGTGTAAATGCATTTTGCATTTGTGTGTCACAGAAGGAAGTGGCAGCTGGCAGAGTGAACTGAGTGACTTGTGCTGTTAAACAAAGGCGTGAGGTAGCTTTAGTGTTTCATGTGGACCCTGCTCACTTCTCCTGGTCTCAGTGTGAAATTACTCACCAAAATTATAAAATAGACTAATGAGTATATACTAATCTCAAAACACCACACCAGGGAGGATGCAGGTCATTACTTTTATGGGATAGTTTTAAAACTCTGAACTCAAAAATGCTGTGACAGTCCCTAGTGAATATGCTATTTTGAAATCGTTTTCCTTTTTATTAAAAAAAAAATTGTCTTAGCAATAAAATATTTTAAAATGCATAGGCCTTGGAGAGAATTGCACTCTTCAGGTGGCTAACGTTATTAGAAGTTTTGGCACTGTGCATCAGAAAGTGCCTGATGACAGGAATGGCTTTCTCCACAAAACATCCTTCATCCAGTTGGAGCAATACCATAATCCTCTAGCAACTCAAAGTGCCATGCATTAATTAAATAACTGGGATAATGTGAAGGGCAGTGTTTGTGGGTTTGAGGTGGCACTTCTTTTCACACTTGAGAAGAAGAGAATTGTTTTGGAATATAGAATTGGAGAGCAGAGTCAATGATTGTGCCAAGGAGAGCAATGCTAAGGATGTGATTGAGGTAGAGTAGAAAATGAGAGAGGAATCATATAGGTCATGTGTGTGGAAAAGAAGGGAGGGTGTAATGGGGTGGTCTGTCCCCTTTAAAGGTAATAGAGACTAGAGATCAGCCAACCCCTGTTCCTGGGAGCTGGGATATATACATGGACCTAAGGTGTTGCAGAAGTAGATACTGGGAGAGAGGAAATGGTCCTGGGGGGAATAATGTTTGGGGGAAGCCATGCTACTATTCCTTTAAGGGCCCGTGACCTGGAGCCTTGTAGTGCAGAGTGTGACAAAGCTTCTGTCTGTCCCAGCCAATCAGGATGTGCCCTGGAAAGGAAGGCAGCATATATGCTGCTGCTGCCACCTCCTCCCTCATAATGGAGCCTAGCAAGAAGAAGATTGTTGCCTGCTAACTTCTCCAAGTCAACAGATGAAAGGACTGAGTGAAAGGGGGCCAGCTGGGGGAGAAGATGACAGGGCTGCAGTTGACCTGGATCATAGCCCAGTTCCAGAGGGAGAGCTGTGTACTCCTAATCTGAGCCTGTTTGAAATATAACTCTGCTTCAGGAAGAAGGGCTGGTATTTCCTGAACCTGGGGAGAAGATACTTGTCTGAATTACTGCCGAGGCCCAGAAGAAGGGTTAGACTCAAAGGGGCTAAAGAAGAGCTTCTGTGTTCTGTACACTCACATTTCTCCCGTGGGGTTGAGAATGAGAGAACAAATAACCCATTTCAGATGTTAATGCAAGCAACGTGACTATGTGATATAAGAACCTATGTAGAATAGGAAAGGTTAATAAATGAGACCCCACAAAGGAGGTATCTGTTTGAAGTACTCAGGACTGAAAAAAGGATTGCAAACACCAAGAGAGAGCCAAGGGCCATCTAGAGCCACAGGAGGGTGTGCTTGAGGGCAGCCCCTGTTAGATAAGGCTAAATGGAAAGGCTCCTGCAGATGCCCCAGCACTGTGCCCTGGAACGGGCTGTATCTATGGAGTTCAAAAAAGCAGTTTCTGGCTACAAGCACAAAACCACAGAGTCTAGCTCAGCAAGGTGTTTTGGGTTTGTTTACTTTTTCACTGATTTAAGCAGCGGATGCCTAGCTAGACGCTGTCCTGTCCTTATATTGTAGTAAGGAAGTGTGGGCACTTGTTCGCAAAATGTCATAGAAAGGGGAAACCCTAGTAGCAGAGAAATGAGCAACTCAAGAGACTAAAGATGGCTTACTAAGAGTAATTTAGAGTCAAACTGCCAAGCGTACGTCACTAGGTTCTGTGATGAGCACAGCTATGAAATGAGATTTCCTGACTGCTATATACAGACATTTAGTCCACACCCCTCTTTTCTTCTTAGTGAATACAGAGGGCCTACTCTCCAGAGGTGCTGAGTACCCAGAGTTCTTATTAAAGTTGATAGGAGTTGCAGGTGCTCAGCATTGGCCAGCCTCTCATATACTGCCTCTACATGAATGCAACTGCCCACCTTTACCATGGAAACCATTCTATGGCTACCTATTTACGTCCACCAAAGAACATCATTTATATGGACATTGTTATTGTGCACACAGATTACCACACTGTGCAGCATGCTGAAACTTAAAGTATCTTCAATTCTTAACTTACAAAAGCAATGCAACAATGTGGTGTGTGGTTAAACTGTCTGTCTCTTGGCTGGAAGCAATATTAACTACGGCTGAAGCAAAGTCTAGCTTAGATGGGAGTTAAATAGATGCACTTTGCTATGTGTTCTGGTTAGTTGCCTCTTCATTCATTTCCTGAACCGTAACTAGGGCAATGGAAATATGTGATGTAAGTAAACTGTGGCCAATGCAGCAGTTCTGTAAAGCCTAGAATTTCAAAAGTTGCTGTGAGAAAACAATTTACTAAAACTTAATCTCAGAGAGGGATTTTCAGTCCTTTAACGTGCCTAACATCTGTCCTGGGTTGTTTGTTCTCTCACCTTCTCTTCAGGGGGAGAAGAGTGTGCAGTGTACTCCTACAGAGCACAAAAACTCTTCTTTAGCTCATTTGAGGCCAACCATTCTTCTGGCCCTGGGCAGTAATTCAGACAAGTGTCCTCTGCCCGGCCACTCCTAGAGCAAAATGAATCTGTTTTGATTCAGGGAATGCCATCTTTATTTCATCCCACCGAGATCTTACTTCAGCCTTCGTGAGGTACTTACTTGATGCTAATTACACCAAATTACCGGACGCCTGCTCTGGTAGATGTCTACACAGCCATCGGGAGGTGGGATTGCAGCATTACTTGAGCTAGCTTGCTATAAATAGAAGAACAGGAGTACTTGTGGCACCTTAGAGACTAACAAATTTATTAGAGCATAAGCTTTCGTGGACTACAGCCCACTTCTTCGGATGCATATAGAATGGAACATATAATGAGGAGATATATATACACACATACAGAGAGCATAAACAGGTGGGAGTTGTCTTACCAACTCTGAGAGGCCAATTAATTAAGAGAAAAAAAACTTTTGAAGTGATAATCAAGCTAGCCCAGTACAGACAGTTTGAGAAGAAGTGTGAGAATACTTACAAGGGGAGATAGATTCAATGTTTGTAATGGCTCAGCCATTCCCAGTCCTTATTCAAACCGGAGTTGATTGTGTCTAGTTTGCATATCAATTCTAGCTCAGCAGTCTCTCGTTGGAGTCTGTTTTTGAAGTTTTTCTGTTGTAAGATAGCCACCCGCAGGTCTGTCACTGAATGACCAGACAGGTTAAAGTGTTCTCACACTGGTTTTTGAGTATTTTGATTCCTGATGTCAGATTTGTGTCCATTAATTCTTTTGCGTAGAGACTGTCCGGTTTGGCCAATGTACATGGCAGAGGGATGGCTCTCTGTATGTGTGTATATATATCTCCTCAATATATGTTCCATTCTATATGCATCCGAAGAAGTGGGCTGTAGTCCACGAAAGCTTATGCTCTAATAAATTTGTTAGTCTCTAAGGTGCCACAAGTACTCCTGTTCTTCTTTTTGCGGATACAGACTAACACGGCTGCTACTCTGAAACTTGCTATAAATAGCATTGAAGCTGCAACAGCATGGGTAGTGACACAGGCTAGCCAGCTGAGTACAAATCCACTCTGGACCCTGGATATATACTTAAGCAGCTAGCCTAAACTGTGATTTTGCTGCTATGTCCAGAGAGCCAGCTCAATCAAAACTAGCTGAGGTATTGCTTCCCTCTTGCAATCCCTCTTCCAATTGCTGGGAAGACATACCCCTTAGAAAGCAGGCTCAGAACTTAAACCTGGGATCTTTCACTGTCTGGGTATTATACTCCAGTGTTAATGAGTCAGCTTCACTTTTAAATTCAGGGGCTAACATGCGCATAGCCAAGGCCCTAAATCCTTGATAGCAGATGAAAGGTTTTTCTAGAATTTATTTTAGGTGGCTTTACCACTTGAGATTTGTGTGGCCATCTCAAGATCATGCTGATAAAACGTGTATATCACAGTATCCTCTCTAACTAAGGGCGTGTCCGCACTGGAGCTGAAAGGTTCATTTCCAACTCGATAGACATATCCACACTAACTCTGATCCGCGCTACCTTGCTAAAAATAGAAGTGAAGCTGCAGCAGAGCAAGCAGCAGGAGGAGTTAGCTGCTTTGAGTGTGCACCTAGGGTCTCAAGTAGGTCTACCCTATGATTTTTGATACTGGTGAGTAGTGTTCCTCCCTCACTATCACCCCCAGACAGAAGATCTTCAATTGGAAGAGGAAATTTTAGTATTCACCTTCTCTCCCAGCATCATCTCCCCCAGTTGACTGAGTTAACAGCAGGCAGTTCTAGCTGAGACAAATACACCTTCTGGCCCAATTTTCCTGAATGTCGGCCTACTTCTGACAACAGAGCAGATCCCTGGAAAGAGAGGGTGGAACTTGCTTCTGCAGTTCAAAGGTGTTTCAAGCAATCAGCTTGTCAATGGTACAGTGGACACTAGTTCACATCCCCAAACAAGCATACCATTTGGCAGATGATACTTTAGAGGGATCTTGCTAATTTGCTTGGATTTTAGTTGGCTTTTCTCACTTTACTGATCAATATCATTCCTGTTCATGAAAACACTACCATCTAATTTGTGCTGCTGTTCAATAGGAGGTTGTGTGGGGAATCCTGTGGATTTGACAGCCCTACTAAGTGTATGCCTCCTCCCCTTAAGGAGACAGTCAAAGCCCTCACTGTATTCAGTAAAGAACCCAAAATAGTAGTAGCCTTCATGTTTTTTAGCACAAGACATTAAACAATTGATGATAAATATTTAAACCAGTCAAACGCAATCATCAATAGCTGATTGCACCAGGTAATTCAAGGGCCTAAGGTGATGCCCAAGGTTGCATAACGGACTAGGCTGCCAGTTATTAGCTGTTGCCTGAATGAAACATCACACAGTTGTATCTCAAATGAATTTTCAGGCAAGAGAATGAGTGCGTGTTACTGCTTCTCCTGAACTGCACCAGCTTGAACCAGAAAAGATCTGGGAGCTGGAGGGCTGCAAACAAATTTCAAATATTTTACAAAAGTTTGGATGTGTTTGTGTGAATCCAAATTTCACAACTTGGCCTTTCCGTTTGAGGGGCTGCTGAGAAGCTTTCTTGCACTTTCTTTCAGTTCTGTGGAGGTACCATATTTTCTGCATTTTTGTTCCCCCCCACTGCTTATTACTTAAGGATGCTGATGATTTTTAAAAAAACTATTTAAGAATTCATCTGCTGGTGATGTTGCCTGTTTCCACCTGAAGTCTCCCTAATCCTCTCATTCTGAATGGCATCACAGACATATTAACAAGGGATTATCAGGACTAAGCAAGCACTAATGAACTTAAAAATTAAAAAACCTCTTTTCATGCAAATGAGCATAGCAATAAGAGTGGGAAGCGAAATGAAATATAATACAGAAAAAATCTACTAGACTGATTTTTCAGTGATTGGTTACAGCATTAATAGTTTTTCAAAAACTTGGTCTATAGGCCAAATTCTTCAAAGGGATAACATCTATGGAGCATTTTTCTTCTATAGAATTATACCAAATAATTGGCATCCTTAGACATTCTTCCTAGTTCAATATAACTTATTTGACATGTTACTGCACAGTTTTCTAATGAGTCAAACCTATACACGCCCAATGTGCAAAAGATACATTAAAAAAGTAAAACCTTTAGCTGCTTGTATGCTATCTGATGAAACCCAGCAGGATAAGAGAAATCAGGAACCATATAGCAACTTGCTTCAGGCCATCACCACAAGGTGTGAAAAACTGTAATGGAAACTTGCAAAACTGGATTGTTAGAGGCAAGTAAGAGCCATATCCATTTGTTTTAATGAGACTACCTGCCTGAATAAGGGCTGCAGGATCTTAGCCCTGAGAGCTCAGCTCATACAGCCAGATGACAGTCTGATTTACAACGTGCTTTTGCAATATTTTCCCCTTCTAATGTATTAAATAGTAAAAACCCTTAGGATTGACTGGACCAAGGGATAGATAATGGAACATAAACCTTTCAGTTCTAGGTCACTGGTTCAAATCCAACTTTTGGTCTCTACTAACCTGAGCAGCTATGATATGATAGCAAGAAGAAATGAGTTCTATGTTCTCCGCCCAGTTTCCGGGATACTGGTGTCCATATCACAAAGCCACCTCCAACTGATATTAATTGGGAAAAGACCAAGAGACACGAGTACACCAAAAAGAATGCATTGTTTTCTCACATGGCCAGATCCCTTATGGTGCCACCAGGTTAAGGTGGCAGAACAGTTTGAGGAAGTTTGCACTGTCACTGTTAGGTGTGATGTACCTAATAGGACTTCAGTCTGCAAGGTTGCTAATCTGAAGTAAGGGCCTGATTTGCAGAGCTGTTGAGAACCCACAACTTCCACTTTAACCAATGGGAGTGGCAAGTGATCAGTACCTCTGAAAATCAGGCCACTAATGTACATGTACATTCAAAAAATAAAAAACAACCCATATTTATCCATATATGCTCACCCTTGTTCTCAGTCTTGTAGAACGCTATAGACAGTTTATATTTTGTGCTATCCACAGTTGTAAACATGACTTTGCCCAGTTTCAACAAACGTTTGTTATAAAACACAATTTCTCTTACCCTGGTACCTGCACAAACAACATTCATAACACCAGTCATTCAGCCCCATTGAGATGACATGTTTCCATGCTGATGACATATTGTTCTAATGAATAAAATTACCTCTGGCAGTTTGAGGTCAAAAACATAGAATCATATATATATTTGCTCAAACACTGTGCAGTTCATTTAAGAACTCCAGTTATTCGGAGTCTCACTATGTTTTAGTTAGAAATGGCATAAACCCAAAAGGCTTTGGGTTTTGGGAAAAACTCAGTGCATGACATTTTAGTTTTGTAGCTGAAAACAAAATGAATCCTGGTTTTTGTTTTTGTTTGGGTTTTATTGGGGGGAAGGGAGGAAAGAGGCATTGTTTTTTGCATTCATGGACTATAGGAAGCAATAAGAGCCCCCAAGCTGCCTCCAACAGGTACTATATGAAAGAGAATGGAACTTCTTAGAAGTAGATTGATGATTTAATCTTGCAGTTCAAGGAACAATATAAGATGAAATGTGTGAATTAATTGCAGCTGGAAAGAAAGGAACAAAAGCTAGCTCTGTAGACACTGCTGAACCACAACTCAGAAAGAGGTAAATGCCAGAGGGGTGATGGTGCTGAAGTAGCAACTGAACTGAATGACACCCAGTATCCACAATGAGTACTTGGGAAATTCTTTGTATAACAGATTCTATGACTCATTACAGGAATTGGTTTCCCTGTGTAAATTTGAGGACCAACATCTCTCTGATTCCCTGTGAAATGGAAAAAGAATAACTTTCTTTCTTCCTCATCTCCCTTCCTTCTTTTCTCTGTCAAGAAAAACTTAATAATATGAGGTTCTTGTTGACTAAGAATCAGAAGAGTAGTCAAAAGCACAAGGGACAGTTCAGATTTGGATTGGCAGAATTGGCATCTCACCACCAAACTTTGGGGGTGGAGAGCGGTGTCTGATTTGAGGCTTTTGGTTTTGTTCCCTGTCTAGTTCTCAAGATGGACAAACCAGTAGCTTTCTGGCATCATTCCATCCATTATAATATCACTATAAACAACTGTGTGTGTATGTATATACATATATACATATGTTTATAATATAGTACAAAGGCTGTAGTGAGCAAACTTTCCATTCTTTCATGTACAAGAGATGGTTTAGGCATTATGAAAACTTTCCATTTCTCCACTGTCTTCAGATACTAATCACTGTATTTTCAAAGAGCTGTACAGGATGGTAGCTATATGATTCCTCTTAGTTAAAGGACATAGTATGGGTAGTAAAGGTCTTGGACATTTTTTGCACAGGATGGGGAGGCAGTGGTTACTTTCACATAACTTATTACTCTCTGGAGTATTCATTTACTCCGACTGCAATAGATTAAGGTTGCCACTTATCCAGGTTTCTGCAAGATTCTCCCCTTTTTTTGAGGTAGCTGTCCTGGGAAATCTGCAAGGATGCTCATTACACACTGCCAGTGCCCAGTTTTAGGGGCTCAGAATCATCCCGGGTGTCCCAGTTTTTTGTACTTCAGAGGTGGCAACACTAGAAACAGAACATCTTAGGTAATACCAGCCAAACAGCTAAAACTTGACTGTGCTCTTATCTATTCATTTTTCTTTATGTGGGGCTCTGAGAGAGAATTAGAGGCGCTAAGCCAGTTTAGCCGCCTGTATTTATTTATTTATATGCAATATTTGGGATGGGGAGAGTGGGGGTTGGTATTTTAGAATCCAGGTCAGGCCAGGCTTTGTAACCTAATAATTTATCATCCAGGTGCACAAAGCAGGTAGTTGAAATATTTGACCTGTTTATTGAATCAGAAATAACAGGCCCACTGTATTTCTCTGTGGACCGATCCATAACTCTTAAGGCCTTACTGGAGAAATACATAGAGGCTGTGTTCTCTTTTCAGATGGAAAATGATCAAGTGCCAACAAATCCAAGTGAAGAGCTACATGTTTCATGCTGTATGCTTTAAAGTGAGCTTTAACTATAGTGGGAGAAAACAGGTAACTCAGACCCTTGCTGATTCTCTCTCTCCCTTTCCTCTTCCCAGAGCTGGCACAGACTAAATTCCCACTGTTGAGTCATCCAGTTTGGGGATTTCTTTGGATTTTTTTTCTACGTCTGTCACTTCCCCACCTCAAACTGCACAAAACTGTCAGTATACAATAGCTGCCTTTACTCTGAATGAGTGAAACTGAAAGAGCCTGTCAATAGACATAATGAAGTATATATGGTATTCTTTACACTGTATTTCAAAGTTACAAACCATACAAAACTAAACCATACATGTTCAAGCATATCCAAGCCTTTCAGTTTGTTCCCATAGCTTAGACTCCAGTTTATATCCATAAACATTTGAGATCTTCATGGATGTTGACAGTGTTTGCATGGGAGACCTCCATATAGA